>NC_084590.1:8907326-9224826 GCF_033807715.1 Cololabis saira | reverse complement strand
GGCTAATTATTACACCCAGCGCCAAGCAAACATTCGTCTTCCCTTTTAAATATGCCGTCGACCCTCGTGTGAGTTTAGTTTGTCAGCTTTCATCGTCTAAATGAGTTCAGCGGACTTTTTCCTCTCTGCAGAAGTGGACTAGAACATTCAGTGGTGTTTGGCTCAACTAAACAGAAACGAGGCCTCCGGCGAAACACTGGAGTTGACATCCCCCCCACTCCCATTAAACTACTCTTTTC
Source organism: Cololabis saira (assembly GCF_033807715.1). Taxonomy (NCBI): domain Eukaryota; kingdom Metazoa; phylum Chordata; class Actinopteri; order Beloniformes; family Belonidae; genus Cololabis; species Cololabis saira. The sequence continues at coordinate 9,224,587 of NC_084590.1, read as the reverse complement.
ATATTTAAAAAAAAAACCTTGCCACTTTTTCAGTCTCCAAAAGCATATATGTTCAACAGTTTCCACTTTTTGGAGACGCCGAGTGCGCGCGTTTACGCCACTGTTTCCCTAGTAAACACGGGCCCGCGCTCCTGCGCCTCCGGGGGGAGGAGGAGGGGGATAAATGACTCTGGTTTGAAGAGACAAAATGTCCCCCAGATGAGTTGATCAAACATTTGTTCAACGGTTTCCATCTCCGCACAAAGGCCGGCCTCGCGCGCACAACGGGAAGCTGCGCGGATGAACTTGGGAAACAAAGGAGCGAGAGTCTATTTGCGGCTCACGCTCGGGCTGCGCTGCGGACAAAAGGCCAGCTTGGAGCAGCTTTGGCCGCGGCGAAAAGACGACGGAGGACCTGTTTAAAATTCAAGTAAGGGGAGATGAGAGGTTCAGGGCAGGGGAGAGAGAGAAAAGCCCGACGAAAAGGCTTTAGGAGAGTAAATTATTCAGGGAAGCGGCCCGGGCCCGGCAGGGCTCGGGGAGCCGTCCCTTGCTTTCTTCATGGGTGCGCGGCGGCCTTCCTCCCTTTCACTGAAACATTTCTGAAATCCACTCACGACTGGCCTGAGTGGATTTCTGAGTGGATTTCTGAGTGGATGCGGGCTCGCCCCCGAATCCCCTTTACACGTGACCCAGGGAGCGCGCAATGACACTCCAGTGCGCGGATGAGAATACGTTTTAAATGCACAATAAACGCAAGCACTTCCAGAAAAGTTTCACAAAATTTGAAAAAAAGGGAAAAACCTTAAGTCGGCCTATAAAATACTTTATTTGCCAACACGATGGAGTTTATTTAGAAACTTTTAACTACTGTTATGTGTTATATAAAATCTCATGCACTACAAAAGAGGAAAGGCAATGTTGTGCTATTAATTTCAGCCATAATTACTGAGTTTGTCATAATGTTCGGACTATAAGTGGACAACAATGCGGACTTCTCCGCCTGCAAGCATGACGCTCATAATTCCGAGCCGTCTCCAGGCTGTAACTCTGGGTCTATTTTTGATTCTTTGATCGGTCCCGGCCTTGCCCCCTCGATCATTAATAATGTCCTCTAAATGATGTCGATATTGTGCTATGCCACATTTAATGACAGAGGAGTGTATTAAAGAGCGTTTTCCGTGAATAGGGACCAATGTTCTCCCCAGAGGAGCGCGGTCTGGCCCGGAGCGCAGCTTTCACAATGGGGGCCCCGGCCACCCGTCCTGCGCCGCTGCGCCGCTGCGCACTGCGGCTCCCCAAACCCCAACCGCCCCTCCTCTGCTCCAGTCGCTCCCCAAATCTCTTCTAGCAGATTAAATCGACTCTTTTATTTCATGGCACTTTCATCTGGAGAGCGACACCGCCCCTCTCTCTCCCCCCCTCCGGCCCCCAGTGTCTCCCCCGCGGCCCGCGGGGCTCTGCGCTCTGCGCCGCGGCCGCATCCTCCCGAGGGCCCGGGGAAGAGTGACCCAGTCAACCATGGACTTATGGATATGCTTTGCTTGAGTTTCAGAACATTAAGCCTGCATTAACATGAACGCTTTTACAGAGAGGCTGTTTAGTTAATTTATCCGTTGTTAAAAGACTATAAAATAGACTTAATAAAATACTCGAAATATGCCTTAACGTGCAAAACCTTTTCAGTATTATCTGTTAACTTCTATTCTTCCTTTTTTATTTTAAAAAGGCATACTGTGCACACGGTTTTGTACTTAGTTAAATATAAATCAAGTGTTAATTTAAGTAAACTACAATGTTTTCTTTTCTTTAATGATTAGGAGTCACCCGAATATATATTTGACAATTGCTTGGATATAACAAGCAGTCAACAACCTGGTATTTAAACTTGAAGATAAAGTAAATTATTAGAATAGACGGGCAGGGGCCTCCTCCCCCTGTTGTTTCACATTTTCATATCTTTCAGAGTCTTTACTCAACGGTGAAACCAGCCAGATAATACAGTGGAGCCTTATTGAGCCAATACATTTCCATTTAGAGCAGCCGTTTGTGCAAACACACACAAAAACACACACACACACACACACACACACACACACACACACACACACACACACACACACACACACACACACACACACACACACACAACCACATGCATACACACACATTCCTCTCTGCAATGCAAACAGTCAAAGGGATAACTTTATTTTGGTGAAAGAGGATCCTGGAAAGGGCTAATTGAATAAGCCCGGGATCTTTGAAAAACCCCTACCATGGTGAGCGCAGTCATCATGTCATAATTAGGTTTATTGAGGCGCATTCCTTCAATCTGCCTCCATTCTGCCGGGGCTCATTGTATCCAGGGCCCAGGCCAATGGCGGAGGGACAAAAGCGAACCGTGAGCAGACAATACATGAAAGAGCCATAAAGATTTAGCTAGCTTTGTCACAGAAACAGAGCAGGACTTTGTTTGTGTAAATAATGCGGGTGAACGAGGAACTTGGGTTTGTCGGCCACTTGGGGTGAAGGATGTCAGTCTGTGAATGTAATGGGGGGGGCACAGCCTGGATCAGTGCCATGGCGGCAGGGTAATGATGAGAGGAAGGAACAGTGGATGAAGCAGAAGAAGCAACAGAACTGGAGGCAGAGAGAGAGTCATGAGTGCGGAGTGAGTTTATGACGGGGCTGGAGACATTGGTTCATGACCTCGGATCCTCTTTGAAGAAACACTGAGTTGCTTTCAGATGATCACTCGAACAACACATCATGTTGCATATACTAAATTACAGCATACTAATGTATACCATTAGTTTACTATCAGTATAATACACTGATGACGCAAGTTCAGTCTGTTTCATTGGGTTGTACAGCTGTACAATTTGACATACCTCTTTTTAAAATTCAGTTTTCCATCCATCCATTATCTATAGATGCTTGTTCTTATTCAGGGACATGGGAAGCTGCTGGAGCTAATTTCAGCTCTTTTTGGACAAAAGCAAGGGGGATACCGTGGACAGGTCTCCAGTCCATCCGAGGGGCCACATATAGACAAAGGACTACTCACACACACACACACACACACACACACACACACCTTCAAGCAATTTGGCATCACTATAATCTGACAAGCATTTGGACAGTGGGAAGAAGCTGTGGTGCCCAGGCCAGCACTGAGGTGGGGGATGGGGAGGCTAACTACGACCCTTCTTGCTGTGAGCAAGTGCCAAGCAGCTATACTTCCGCATTGAGGGTCATGTGGAACTAAGATTGTTTGCAATTCTTTTACTGGCCGCTATAGATGCTGGCTCCCAAAGTGAGTGAGTCCACTGGCGCCAGGTTAAAATGTCCAACTATAGAGCAGAAATAAACATTTACAGCCTGGTTCAAAAAACTTTTTACCTCAATCGTTCAATTTCACACCCATGACGACTCTGATGGGTGGAGTGGGGTTCTTTTGTACCACACCAGGAGAGTTTATATAGAGCAATAAAGTTATTTCTGATATGATTGACTGACAGTCGGCACAGCCAGCGGCTAGCCGTTATCCTTCCTCATCCGTAATCGTCATGCTAGCACGCTTAGCCAAACAACTACCCGTTTGTATGAACCCAGCTTCGGGTGAAGGCGACTGTCATTTCACCGTCGAGTCAACATGTTAGATGGTTTATTCTGCTGTAAACATATAAAGACACCTCTGCTGATATATTGGCTGGGTTTCGGCTGAAGGAGCTAGGAGCACAAGGGGCCGGTCCCCGCTGGCTTCTCAAGCAACATGGCTGCCCCCCGTACGAAGAAAAACAGACTTCAGAACTAGTCTTCACAAACCAACGTGACCTCGTGCTTCGTCCACGCTTGTGAGGCCACATTGCTAGCCAAAAGGGACTGTGCTGTCATAAATCATATTTTAAACCAAATGTTTTGGACTATAAATACAACGGACACAGATGTCACATTGGATTAAACTTTTAATTGTCATTTTACAAATGAAATGTTAGTGTAAATAGGGTTGCCGTAAACAGATTTAGTAATAATGAAAGTGTTGGGCTGTTTTGATCTCATCAGAGTCTCATAAAGGCCAGACCAATATGCTCTTGATAGATCCTGTAATAGCTATTGGCTATAAGTGGCCCGAGCCAAGTGTCCCATGAAGAGGGCTCTGTCTGTGCTGAAAGGATGAATGTGTCACTCAGTGAGTCCCTGGGCACGAGGGCAAAGGGGGGCACGAGGGCCAAGTGGCAAGCACCAAATCACTCTCCTCTACCCTGGGGCTCTCTCCGTCTCTCAGTCTGTCTGTCCCTCGCGCCTCATCCCACACTCCTCCCTCTCTCGTGGGTTTTTTCTAATAAGCCCATGCATGCCGACTATCCAAGCATGAAAAAAATAGTTATCTGCAAATGAATGGCTGCTCTATGCTTCATTAAAGCCTCTTTTTCCTTTCACACTCTTATTGTGACCCTCTGATATCAATTCAAAGGCCAATTAATGAATGCACACTAACTTTGAAGTCAGAGTGATTTCTGAAAGGGTGGAGCCTTCCACTATGCTTGCGTGTTTAGTGCATAAGGGGGAAGGGACGAGGAGGTATTTGGGGTATTGCCCCCTTCAAGACCTGCTCGGGCGCCACAGCCTTCACCCGTGATGGACTTGACAGGGAACGAGCCCCAAAGACGGGTTGAAGGGAGTGAAAGAGTGAAAAGGCTGAGCGAAGGTCAAGTAGAATGGCTCGCCTTAGAATAAGGCCCCTCTTTATCTCCTACAAGTATGCACTATTGGGGGGGAGGAGGGGGGCCGAGAGGGAGAGGGAAAGAGGGGTTGTTTTTTAAATCCAGCCAAAGTGTTTGTGCGAGCTTCAGAGAAAGTGAGGAAACATGCCAGTACATGTGTCCTCCTCTCACATATCTGCCTGACAGGTCTCCATCAAACATGTGTGTTTGTGCTCGTGTGTGTATCAGGGTCAGGGAGGCATGTCAGAGTTTGCGGAGGCCACGCCGAGGCCAGTAAACCCAGCATCTAGGGCTGAGGGCAGCTGACGGGGGACAGGCAGCTGTCAATCAGCCGACTGATGAAACCTCACTTTGTTAACTAACTACGCCGAAGTCTTTGGTTTTGTTTTGGGAAAGAGATCTAAAAGGGGTGTTTTACTGACGTCGTGCATGTAGAAATATATTTTAGGAATAATGGATGTACACATCCAAACTTAGAGGCACCAAGAACAAAGAACCAAGCTTCACAGTTGATTGCATTATTATAGCGCGAGCAATGATGTCATGATGAAGATATCCTGCTATGTTTAGGGTTTTTAAAATTAGTTTACTACTCTGTGGAATTTGATTACATTTGTTTCTTTGTTCAAATAATTCACTTCAAAACCTTGAATTCCTCTTTAATGTGTATTTATGATGCAAAATTATCATATGAAATAATCTTTATAGGTCTGACTAATAGAGTGCTATATAAGCATGAGCGAGGGTGCGTGAGTGGTGCTTGTAGTATAAAAGTTTTTATTGTCTACTTTATTCTTGCAGTCCGTTTATTATTTGCAGTGCTATTAATATTTACCATCCAGAAAAAGTAAAAAAAAATCAAATCAAATCCGATTTATACTAAAGTCATACTAAGCAAAAGCCCCATCATTCCAAGCATCGATGAGGAAAGTATCTAGCTGCTGGAGGGAGACGGAGCAGCAGGAGATAAACCTCAGACTTCGTTCATTTCAGAAGAAACTGAAAATGACAGCAAACCTGCTAAATGCAGTCTGAGAAGAGCTGCCGGGTGGCTGGGCCGCGGAAGGTCAGCCCCCCCGGTGCTGCACAGGAAACAGGGTGAGAAACACATTTAGCCAAAAGTGACAGGTAACCACTTCCTCATCCCCTTCAACATCCCTCGCCTACTCCCCGAAGTCCTTACTGACTACATCAGACTCTGCATGACCGTTGTTATGTCATGCCTTGCTCTGTAACAAGGCAGTGATTGATGAGCGTTTGCCTTGTGTGGTAGGACACACCAGTGTTTGTATATTCATGTCTTCGCCAGTAGGCATACATGCTCCGGCACACTCTGCCTTCCAGGGCAGCTGTGGAGGTTGTAACTCCTTAGCAAGTCAAGTGAGCTTGCTATCCCATCAGCCCTCCTCCCACCCACTTCACTCACACACAACAACCCTCATGCACACCACCTTTTTCTTAACCCGGCAGAAAGAGTCGCAGATGGGTCCATAAGCTGTCAGTAAAGCCATTATGCGGGCCAGCATCTGCCTATCTTGACTTCTATGTACTGTTTAATGCAGTCAGCCAGTCACTTAGTCCCACAGTATCTGAATAGGAGCAGCACGGCCCGCCCGCCCAAATAAATGCTGCGTTTGTCTCCTCTGCCTTTTGTTTTGTGTGTTTTTGAGTGGGTTAGGTGGGGAGAAGAGGAGGGGGGGGGACGTGTCACAGCCTCAATTTACCCCTTGCTATTCACCAAAGCCCCAGAAGAGTTACTGGGATGTCCGGAGTGGGGTGTAAATAACCCACATATGGCCAGTTAATTCCCCATAGTCCCCACGTACACGTTTGACACATCCCCATTGGCTCCTTCTCCTCGTCCCCTCGCGCAGACATGCGCACGTCCTCGGTGCATACTGTCTCATGTCTCAGTGGACATATTTAAGCCTTTGTGTCCCCGGCCGACGGTGCTCCACCTCCCCTCACCCCCCACAAGCAGTGCTGAACTCTTTCCAATAGACTGTTTCGGCTAAATCCTCTCCTCTCCTCCTCTTTCTGCTCCCTGTTTTCCCTCTCCTCTGGGATGGCGTTGCATGGTGGGAGCCATTTTGGGCTTTCTTGGCTCTGGAGAGGTTGTTTTGGCTCGGAGCCCCTTTGCAATGTGTGCCTCTCAGGGCTTCAGTTTGGTTAAATTAAACAGTTTTCTTTTCTCCTCCACCCCCACTCCCCTTCACCCCCACCCCGACTGCTCCTCTCTTATTTTGCGGCTTAATGCTCCCCGGCTCCCGAACGGGCTCGCCGAGGCAGCTTTTCCAGGCCCACTCCCGCTCAGATAATTTCACCCTTTTAAGGTTCCTATTTTCTCATATTTCGATGAACTGACAAGAGCCAGGATCACGTCTGCAGCTCGCTGCTTCTTTATGCCGAGCTGGAGCAGAATGAAACCGAGAGAAGTTGTGTTTACAGGGGCTATAAATACAGCATTTTAAGATATAGCATGTCTATACATGCAGGGAGCAGCACGACGGTTAGAGTGGGTAATTCGATTGGCGAAGGCCATTCGACGGTGCCAACACGATATGATCAGATCATAGGGATAACGAGGCGATGACGGCAAACAGGGCACTTAGAAACCACAGGTTGGAAAAGATCTGGGAGGCACTAAAGCTTTTTGAGCTCATCTGTCCATCTCGAGGTTCCTCTCGTTCTCTGTTGCTGTGAGAGGGGTAACGCACGGTATTGAGATTTGGCCTTCCATTTCCTTGTTACTCAGGTCATCGTGGAAAGAATTGTGTGTTTGGGCCTCGATCACACTTAGAGCCACGTAAGGAGGGAGAGAAAGAATTGACGCCTGATGCCTCAGGGCTGCCAAGCTTGATTAAGGGAGTCTGAAAGTAAACGTGGAAGAGGGGGAACCCAGTGTGTGTCGTGTAAGACGAGCTTGGAGACCTACAGTCTTCGTGTCTCTGTGTGCATATTATTGTGTTAGCAAGTTTTTCACCGGCCTGTGGGAAGAGGTCGGCTTTAGGGTTGACTGGTTGGTTGCGATTGGTTAGTGTCACTATACCTGCAACTTCAGTGGGCCTGGCATCATCTTTTAAAACTCAGACGTGTGATTAATATTGTCAAGCAGAGATGAACACAGATAGACTTTAGGATTTAAAACAGCAGAAAAGGTGAAAAAGAAGTAGGTTTCATTTTCATTTCAGCAGACAAAGCTTCATATCACAGTTACACTCACTAAGTGCAAATTCCTTGTTTTTTTATTTGCCTTTTTCCCAGATTTCATTCAGATGGAAACATTTTTCCTGATTGCAGGACACAGCATCTATAGTGCATTGCCTCTCCTTCCACTGGACGTCTTCTGCAAAGATCAGAAAACTCCAGTCTGAAAAATATGAACCTATAAACATTGATCGTGAATTGAATTAATCCATGACAATCTGAGCACAGATTTCAAGAGCCTTTTTTTTTTTTTTAACTCAATAATAGATGTTCTTGAAGGTCCAAACAAGTGCAAGAAGAGACAGAGGGAAATACATTTTAGTGAGATGAAGCGAACAGGAGTTTGCTGGATGGTGGAGTTTCCCCTGGCGAGCGCCCCGGCGCTGAGACTCGTCCACACGCTCTGGCTTCTATAGACAAACGCAGATGCCCCAACAAAGTGTCCCCACGGGTACATTTACAACCACAGCAACAACCCCTGTTGCTGCCACCCCCCAGCTCACCCCCTCAGGTGCTTTTACAGTTCCCTCTGGAAGCAGGGGGTGCTTTTCTTTTTTTTTTTTGTAACAGTAAAGTGTGTATGGGATAGGGGGGGGGGCATACAATGCCCCTGGCTATGCCCCCATCTATCCCATCCCGAAGCCCTTTACTGAGCCTCTTTATGCCCCCCCCCCCACCCCCTCAAAATCCGCCCCCCACGCCTCTCAAGCTCCCCCATGGGGCAGGTGACAGGCCTCCACTGTGAAGGGCTGAGGGAGCCATGACGGATTCCACAGATGGAGCGTGGAAATCGCCCGGCAAAGACTTGGGCTCTGTGGAGCAACAAAGAGCCCGCGGATCGGAGGGAGAAATATGGCTGGAAACGAGAAAGATGGGGGGACAGAGGACAAAGAGAGGGTAGGAAGGAGGGAGGCCGAGAGAGAGAAGAGGGAGGAGAAGGTGGTACTTGTTTAAGGAGGGTTATATGCCAAAGCGCGCAAAGTGTGTTTTTTTTTTTCTTCTTCTTTGTACCTCTGGTGCTCGGAGCCGTTACTGGAACACATTTGGGTCTCGGACATTTTGAGCCGACCATCTTATCTTCTTGTATCTTAGGATCACTTCATGTAGCAGTCCGATGGAGTTACACGAAACTAATGAGCCAACTTTGGTCCTCTATAAAGACCTGGATCCTGATTAGACTCCCAGGACTTAGGAGGTGCCGCTATGTCGCTTCCTTTGAAAGGTTTGCGAGACCTCGGTATCAGGCCCAACCGATAGGTAATTCCAAAGTGATTAAAGATTTTCCTGGGCTGCCTCAATTTCCCAAGGCCCAAATCCCTGTGAAATGCAGAGGAACGTGCATGCTGAGGTGGGGTGGGGGTGGGGTGAGGAAGGGGGAGGCATTCTTCGCAGCCCTCCTCTATGCAGGAACTAGAGGGGGGGGAGGCCACAAAAGGCCTCATCTCTTGTTTTTCAGTCATCCCGTCCAGAACTCCACACTTCCACACCCCGTATTCCCTCATCGCCGTCTGCAGGACAAAGTGCAGAAACCCCACATGTAATAGATTTTATCACCTCATTATGACGACTCCATTTAAAGAGTTCATAAAACAGGTGATGGCGAAACCTTAAACCACACTGGACATTTGGAAACATCTTGTTTTTCTGCACCTGTTTAAGAGGCTGCATGTGTGTCATATCTGTTAAAGTCCTGAACGACTGGCAAAAATATTCAGTAGGAAGCTTAAGGCGATGTCTCAATTTTCTTGCACTCCCCCCATTGAAAATATTTTACTTATTGGCTTTCTCATGCTTGAATGTTTCTTTACCAATTTGCTCCTAATGCATGTTAAGTTGACTCCCACTGCTATTGGTGTTGGGAGGACAGAATCACCAAAGGGGGAGAGAGGATCAGTTTCACATGAGGGGCCCTGAGCTATTTGGATTCTCTTGTATTTTATTGTTGCCCCTGAGGGGGGAACTAATACAGTGTTGCACACGAAACTTTCCCACTGCTGAGGGGGGAATTAATTAGGTGTAACACGGAAAGTGGACACTTTGGCCGTGGTGAACTTGGAGCCGATGGAGTATTTGAAGTACTTTCAGTTAGAAACCGGGCTGCCGGCTCATAGAACGCAGATCACAATGGTATTAATCCCAATCAGAGACGGAAGAAAAGCAGCAAAACACAGAAGCTGTCAAGACGCATAAGATCGCTGAGGTGCAGTCAGCCTGAAGGGCTGGACACTAGAGGTTAAAGCTGTGTGTGTCTTTAATATGTTCAATCTAACTCAGATTAGATGTTATTTTCATTGGTTGATCAACATTAATGAAGAACAGTTTTGCTTCACCTTAATATAATTTTGTAAAAATGGAACACCGTTCTCTGAGATTCCAGCTTGGACAATCTGAAATCACAGTAAAAACATGGGTTTGATAGTGGAACGACCTTTCCATTGAGTTTGTTTGTCAGACTGACCGAGGAGTTTGAAAATGACACTTTGAAACAAGATGATGATTTTTTTTAACCATCACATCTTTAAATGTACTTTTAACTTCAAACGCTGAAGGGTTATTGTTTTTCCTTTTTTATCAGAGGCGATATGTCACAACAAACTCCAAGGATTTCAAGATTATTACGATAAACGGATACAGGACTGGCTTATGTGTTTGTGAATCTGAGATGGGTTTGAGACTTTTCAAAACCATTCCTGAAGCGCTTCCAGGTCCATCACAGACCCACTAACCTCAGACTCTAACCTGACTGAGATGGCGGTCATTCTCCATGGAGTCAGTTGTTCCTCAACAGACAAACAGAGAGCAGGCAACGGATCCACATGAGCTTTCTGTCAGACTTCTATAGTCCGCTTATTCCCCTTTTTGCAGCGGAATCTCATCATTAAAATATTGCTGAAGTCTGACATATTTTCTTCTCCAACATCACTTTGAATGTCAAACAGAAATGTATTTAGTTACTTTATGTTTTATACAGTTATAACAGCAAAGCTGCTGAAACTGCTGCCTAGTTTTCAGGATCAGCTTGTGACGGTTCTTTCTGTGTCTGAACAGCGAGTCACTCGGACGACGGTACGGATGTGGAGTCAGAGCCGGATCTACCGCTGAAGAGGAAGCAGCGCCGCAGTCGGACCACCTTCACGGCGGAGCAGCTGGAGGAGCTGGAGAGAGCCTTCGAGAGGACACACTACCCCGACATCTACACCAGGGAGGAGCTGGCTCAGAGGGCCAAGCTCACCGAGGCCAGGGTGCAGGTACGAGCGGAGACCGCACACGTTCAAGTGGCAAATAAAAACACCAGTATATCAGCCATGTATTTGGAAATACTTTAAATAGTCAAAGGATGTAAATGTTAGCCGAGAAATGTAGACGTACTGCCGGCAAATTTAAATTGCGCTTTGCAGGTATGTACAGTTAAAGACGTGGACTTTTTCTCTGAAAATTTAAAACATACGGCACTCAGATCAATCTTTTGCAAGGTAGATGTATTTGCTGTTTTGCTGACGGGCTAGGGAAAAGTTTAATTTACTTTTCTACACAACACACCTTCCCGTTGACTAATTTCTGTACCTGTGAATACGTCGCCTTGTTCCTTGCTCTGTTGGGTCGAAGTGCTGATTAACGAGAAAGGCAGTTTGATAAGAAACCGTAAGGATCACTTTTAGACCCTACATTATCTTTCTTGTCTTTTCCAGGTGTGGTTCAGCAACAGGCGAGCACGGTGGAGAAAGCAAGCTGGAGCCAATCAGCTCATGGCGTTTAATCACCTGATCCCGGGGGGATTCCCCCCCTCAGCCATGTCGGGCATCCCCCCCTACCAGCTGTCTGACAGCGGCTATGCCAGCTCATCTATAGCACAAGGTACACTCAGCTTTATCGCGGCTTCTTTGCTTCGTGCTTTAGATGCTGAGAATAACAGCATAAAACTACTGCATGTTCAAGATACATTCAAATCTTTTTTATTTTTAAAAAAAAAAGTTATTTTCAGAAAGGGATAATGTAATCCTTTATCCACCTGTAATTCTGTATAAATATAGTATAACTTTTAAAATATATCTTGGATAAGCATGCTAGTTGTTTCAATGTTTAATAGACCAACATCAGTAGGACTGCTCTGGAGTTATTAATTTAATATAAGCTGTTCTTTAATATGAAAAAAGTCTTTAAAATTTGAATGGATTTTTTTTCAAATGCAACTTTTTTTTTACTTTCTTAGTTTTATTTTTACTCAAGTGACACTTAAATACAGCGTCTCAATTTTCTGGTTTTTGATGCACTTTAGTGATCGCAGCAGTAGTTCTTTAGCACCACTTTAATGTTAAGGATTTTTTAAATTGTTGCATTCCTGTCATGTCCAGAGTGACAGTTAAATGGAGAAAAAACCGAGCCATAAAGAAAAGTCTGCCGTTTGCAGATCTGGTAGATTTCTCTGTATTGGTGGCCAGAAAACTTGCTGCGTCAAGGTTGGGTTTTCCTTTCCGCACAGACGCCTGACTAACTTCAGGGAAGCTGGAAAAAACAACAGTCAAAACAGCTCTTTAGACTCTTCATCGTCCACAGTTTGGACTGATACTTGGGTCCTTTTCACCAGCTGAAGGATGCTCGGTAGAAAACCTTTTCTAACTTGATTGATTCTCCCTTGGTTCCTTCCAGAGCCCCCCAGCACGGTGCACCGTCCCCAGCCCCTGCCTCCGTCCTCCGGCCACCAGGCCTCCGCTGGTGGAGGACAGGGGGAGGCCGGCTCGGCCTACTGCCTCGCCTCCGGACGCCACTCCTTCTCCGGCTACTCCGAGAGCTTCGTGAGCCCCGGAGGACCCGGCAACCCCATGAATGCCACCATAGGGAACGGGATCTCCCCACAGGTGAGTCGTGAGGCAACAACGGGCCGGAAAGTTTGTGCGTGACTAAAACCAATGACTCCGACAACAGCAGCGGAGCAGAATACGACCCGAACTCTAAAACCAATAGAGGGTGGGCCGGGGAAACACGAGCCGACTCCATCAGGACAGAGTGTGACCAATGAGAAGTGATAACAGTTCCACTGGGTTATCTGAGCACGACGTCCCGAGGTCGCGGCACCCAGACGGAGGAGGCAGAGGACTCGGGACCCTAACAGGCAGAAAATCAGATTTCATCCTGGCACAGTTTGACTCGTTAGTGTGAGGACAGACGCACGGCCTCGTACAGGTTCACATCGTTACGGGGACACGTGCGTGCGTGCGCGCTGTGGAGAATTGATCAACTCCAGAACATCCAGAGGATCAGTCGAAGATTCTGCAGCATCTTTTACACCAATGTTACACGACATGGTTGAGTCGCATTTCTAAGCCTTTTTTAAAGCTTTTTTAAGCTGTAAGCCTGAATTATGGTTCAGCGCCAAAACGACCCCATGCACACGCCGTCACCGTGACGCCGTCGTGAACCCTTCGGACTTCTCCGTCACTCCATTTCTCCACGGTGCAGTACCCCCCGTGATCGCTAATTCGCGATCTTTTCCTGAATGGTTTATCCGACTTTTTCCGGTCACAGTGAATCAAAGAGATATGGATAACTATCGTGCAAAAAAACAAAACAAAAAAAATCACACATACACGAAGAAAAGAGCGCTGAAAGTTCACGACTGCTTCAAACCAGAAACCGGAAATGCGCACATCCGTCTGCATTTGGTCTGCGTCGCTTTGACGCATAGTTACAATTTTTGGGAGGTGCACGTCAGTGACGCCACACGACACGTACATTACGGCGTAGGCACGGCGTCGTTTTGACGCAGAACCATAACTCAGCCTTTAAGAGCGACCTACGGATTGATTTCAAAAACAGAATCCACACAACTAATTGGAGAATTCTGTTAATGGATGACGGCAGGCTCATTTCAAATGTTTGTCCATCGTGTTGTGTGATAATCGGGGTGTAGCTTGCATGTAGAACATGGACTGAATGATCTGGGTGCTGAAGCAGCCTGACGGCCACGTGCACGCCGTCCAACGCCGCCATACGCTTGAAGTTATAGCACAGCCCCAGGGGAAGCTTTTCAATATTGCATTCTTAAAATGTTTGCTTCAGCATTCTTCCACGTGCAACCAAAGGTTCTAATCTATTTGTGTATATTTAATTCAGCAGGGAAAGAATGTCCCTTGTCAGATGTTTTCCCCCGAATCCCGACATTCCTCGCTGCTGAGGCCTGAACGCGCCGGGTTAGACCACTGGCAACGGCAGTGCTCCAATTCGATTCACTCTGGATGTTGTAGCCAGCAAACGGGGAGCGCCTTAGGAAAGAAGGGGACGATGGGTAGGAGTCTGGTTAAAAAGAGAAAAAAACACAAATGCGCGAGGAGGAGAGGCACCATATTAGCATCCACAATCTTAAACGGCATGTGTTCCTGCTGACTGTTGCTCGCTTCAGCAACATTATATCTCTAATTATTCTGTTTAAACCCACTTGTCCAAACGCAGGTTAATCTCTTCAGATAAATGTTCCTAGGCATGGGAGAAAACACAACTCTCCCCTCAAAATCAACAGAGAGTCATCTGCTCACATCCCCTACTTGGGAAATGATTTAAGCAGGACCATGTGTGTGTGGATGTTAAATAATATGTCACTTAGAGGGCCAAGAGGACGCAGAGAGCAGCATACCTGCTTCTCATTAGGACCAGTGCAGGCCTGGAGGCCTTGGCTGTGCTGAGGGAAAGGTGGGATATGATGCATTTAGAGCTAGAGCCCCTTCAGTCAGCACATGAAAAACATCATTTTGACATTGTTGTTAAGGGCTTATCAAGCGTTCTGATGATGGACAGGTGAATTCACCAGGCGTACCGAGGTTGTTGGGGATGTTGCAGGTTTGTTTTGGGGAAGTTGAGGCATTTGACCCACAGCTCTTTTCCTTCCTTTGCGACCAAAGAAATTTACACGAAATTTGATTATCCGGTTTCTAATAAAGACCAGGTCAAGCTCTGAAGGATTTCTCCCGCTGCAACATCCATTCTGATACGTAGCAGAGTCCGGCTCGCACAAGCCTTTCCTTTGTGTTGTCTATATTAGCCTATCTATGTCAGACATAAGACGTGAGTTTGTGCCATTGGCTTTTGGAGCAGCGTCAGAATGGAATTTTTAGAATTAGTGGAGCCACGGATCAGAGGGAAACGGCCTAATTCCTCCTTGTTGGTGTTATCTCTGTCTGAAGCAGAGTCTTTTTGAAGTCTGCGACAGGGGATTTCCTTAGTGTGTCTCACTGTCTATGGTCATACATACACACATACATGCTTGTACTTAAAAAGTAGAGATGGAGCATCACATGGACTTATCAAAGCACCGCCTGTTCTTTATACACACACATATATATATATATATATATATATATATATATATATATATATATATATATATATATATATATATATATATATATATATAAATCATGATTAGCTCACAATTAATAGCATATAATCACACTAATAAGTATCAAGTATATCGAGTATTAGTGTTTTGCAGTTCCTCCATCGTGGGTTGGTTTAAGGAGCTGGGAGACACAGCTAACTCTGATTGACACCTCTGCTGTACACTTCAAAACCACTCCTCAGAAAAGGAATGTTACGTGACTGATGCTTCGTGTGTTGTATTTTACAGTCTGTTACGCTGCATCCCTTCTCGTTTCACTGAGCTACAGGGTGGGCCGAAGGCCATATTTCCTGAAACCTGTGTTATATATATATATATATATATATATATATATATATATATATATATATATATATATATATATATATATATATATATATATATATATGTGTGTGTGTGTGCGTGTAGCATCAGTTATCTGTGTTGGCTGCCACAACAACTCAACAGTTGGATGAATTAGCATGGCAAGTTTATTTGTATAGCACAATTCAACACAAGGTCATTCAAAGTGCTTTACATCAACATTAAAAGCGGCAAGACATAATGAAACAGTAAATAACAAATACAATGAAATGAAATTATATGAAAAGAGGTAAAATAATAAAAAGCACAAGTTGTTAAAAAGTAAGGGCAGTAGAGTACAGCAGGTACATCTCATTCTTAAAATGGCAAGAATTACGTTTCTATTCGGTCAAAACGTACAAAGACCAGGTCAAATACAGTATTACAAAAGTAATCTGTAACAATTCGTACGGTGAATTAAACCAATTTGACAATTCTATGCCACAATGTCTGTTCCCAGGTCTTATTTCACACAACTGAGGAGAATTAAGTTTCTATATGGTCACAACGTACAAAGACCGGGTCAAATACAGTATTACAAAAGAAATCTGTGCCGATTCGTGCGGTGAATCAGACCAATTTGACAATTTTACGTCACAATACCTGCATTCAGGGCTTATCCATAACTTTGTGCGGTTTTCAAAATCACAAGTATTTAATTGAAGTCCTTATCAGTGAACTGACAGAATGAAACGATCACAGCACATGGAGCTGAACTGACTCTTCTTCTTCCCTCCGGTCCCGTCAGGTGATGGGCCTGCTGAACCCCGGCGGAGTGCCGCACCAGCCCCAGAGCGACTACGCCATCTCCCCCCTGACCGGCGGGCTGGAGCCCCCCAGCGGCATGGCGGCCAGCTGCAGCCAGCGCATGGACCACATCAAGGGCCTGGAGGGCCTCACCAGCGTGCCCTCCATGTCGGCCCTGCCCTCCCTGCCCAGCTCCCAGTCCTACTGCCCCCCCAACTACAGCTCCGCCGGCTACACCGTCGACCACGTCGCGTCCTACCAGTACGGCCAGTACGGACAAAGTAAGGTCAATAGTCTTCAGCTTTTTATCCACCCTTCTGCTTGCACAGTCTCACAGCTGCAGAGAGTAAATACAATATGGGGAAAAAAAGTACGTGGGGAAAAAAGAAAGAGAGCAACACATTAATCATCATTATGCAGAATGGCTGTCCATGATAACATAACATTACATGCGAGGATTATTTTATAAAGGTAAAACCTTAATCTGCACACTAACTTGCTGTTACAGCTGCTGTCATACTGACAGATACATCTCAGAGAGAAATGACTCCAAAGTCTATCCAAAGTAGAGAACTTGAATCATTCATTATTTGTTTGATTGATTGATTGATGGATGATGATTGATTGGGTGATTGGTGGGAAGAATTAAAGCCTGATTGCACAAGTCAGAGTCACGTAGTTAGAGTTATCAATAACTATTTCCCAGCTACTGTATGTGGGAAGTTCATATTTATTTAATTAGTTGTTGAAGCAAAGCTTGACTGGGTGATAGTTGTAATCCTCTTTAATGATGCTAATAAAGCAGAGAAGCTGCACAGTAGTTTGGCTTCACTTCTGGTAGAAGTGAAATCGCTAGAACTTATCCGCGGATACATGTTTGTTTTTGGTCTTGGAAATGATGTGACCACACAGTGCTACGGCCACAGAATAGTTTTTTCATATGTGACCCATAGTTATGCTCAGTACTCGAGTTGTAAAAAAAAAAGATGGTGGATTTGATCATATGAGGACAGATAATTTGTGCTGATTACAAATAATATAATATATTACAAATAATAGCAGTGACCAAAACAGCTGCAGAAATACTGCAGGAATGACATAGCAGCAGTTAAATGCAGCCTTCTGTAAGCTTTAAATATCCACTGGCCTTACATCAAATACATCAAAACACAACAATAAAAAACACTTTTCTGAACTTATCAATATGACTCTGTCCTTCACAGGATAAGTAACATGGATCACTGCAAAAACTCACAATCTTAACAAGAATATTTGTCTTATTTCTAGTTAAAATGTCTCATTTTAGTAAAAAAAAATCTCATTACACTTAAAACAAGACTCATCACTGGAAAAAGCAACAAGTTTCACCTGTTTCAAGTAGATTTTCACTTAAAATAAATAGAAAAATCTGCATGTGGAACAAGATTTTTTTGCTTGTAATAAAAAGATAAATCTTGTCCCACTGGCAGATTTTTCTACTTATTTCAATTGAAAATTTACCTGAAACAGGTGAAAATTGTCACATTTCTCTGGTGATATTTTTCTGGTGATGACTCTAAATGTTGAAATAGCAGTAATGGGGGATGGCAGTTTTAAAGGGGGGATGATTTGGACCGTTTTTATTTCAGTGGGGGATGCCATCCCCCCTCATCCCCCCTCATCCCCCCTCATCCCCCCTCAACTCCAGTACTGGTTATGCTACATTTTGTTAGTGCAAACTGCTGACTAGTTTTACTGCTGCCCACCAGTCATTATCGTCTGCCAACAGAAACCCCGTGCTTTGCTGCTCACAGGTAGCTGCGGTGCTGCTTGTCAGAGGCAGCCTCTTCAAGTGTTGGGGTTAATTGTGCAGATCTGATTCCACTTAGCAAGTGATTGGCCCGTTGCTGATAGGGAGCTCTGCGGTCAGTGCGGAGGCAGCTCCCATCAGGGCCGAGCAGAGCTGAGCAGCGCTGCACGGCTCCGTGTCCTCAGGGAATACCTGCAGCTGAAGGCCCTTTTCATTTTGCATCACTGTTACTCTAAGGGCTAAAATCAAACTTCAAACAAACCCCCTCCTCTTTCTTGGAAGGCAACGGCATTCTCATCACAGTATGATTACAGCGGCTGGCATTTCCAATTTGGGTCCGCGGGGGGGTCAACCAATCAGGTTTATCCACTGACCTTGTGGCAACCTCATGGCAACCGAGCCCTTCAAAGAGCGTGGCAGCCGTCCAGTGGGCCTGACTCCGCTTACTTCCGCCTGGCCGCAGGTATTGAATGAATATCAAGCTCAATATCCGAGAGCTGCACATGTCTAATGAAATATCTCGGTCAGATATCTTCAAGTGGACAGAATAAAGAATTAGAACATGTGGCGCTGCGCACACGCGGACAGGCTGCTCAGCAGTGTCACAAGGCAGAACGCTCCATCTTGATGTGATTAATCAGTGCGAATGGATAGCTGGTGTGCGGTTGGGTTCGGAGCTGCAGAGGAAAGGTCCTTTCTGTGGGTGGACGGATCCTAATAGCCTCTGGCAGGGCGGCGATTGGAAACAGGTGCCAGGACCGAGGCTGCTCGGGGAGGCAGCGTCGGACCTGGCGGCTCCACCATCCGCCGCAGCAGAAGAAAGCGCTCCACACAGTTGCAGATTTTGATGACACACAGCTTTCCCTGGACTGTTTCATGGAAATTTACAGCAATAATACATAAAACACTTGTTTGTTTTTATTTATGTGAAGCCGAACAGACACTGCTGTGGTGTTCTGGCGTGGCACTTTGGAAAGATTACCTGTGGAGCCAAAAACTGTTTCGTTGATGAAGTTTCTCTTTCTTTCGTGGTGCATTTTCTTCAGGTTCTGCAGTAAAAACTGTCTAAGCTCTCGCTAACAAGTCTCCAAGAAACCAAAGACCAAATGAATAGATGAGAAAAAAAATCTCTGAAATTTGGAAAACCATTTTAAAACAATTTTGGAAAGCATTGTAGATAGTTGGAGTAAAGACCCCAGCACATACACCAGAAGATCAGACCACAAAGAGCTCAGAGAAATACAAAAAACCCACGTACTACATCACGTATTACTAAACGTTAAAGTCCATGACAGAACAGTTATGAACAGGTACGAGGGCAAGTTGAAACCTTTATAACGAATGCATTAGTGTTGTTCCTTGGATACAACAGTGGTGACTCCACACAGCATCGGCAGGTAATACTGCTGAACATGTGACGGCACAGGAGGAAACCCGGGTCAGCAGTTCAGCATCTGTAGGCAGAAGGAAGCTGAGGAGCACTTCTGAACTACTGACCTTACATGCAGGATTCAGCATACTGTTCACAACCCCTGCAAGCACTTCCCTCAGTTGTTCACCTGCTTCATCCATGTAGAGATTCTCCTGCAACTATGTCTCACAAAACACAAGACTGGTGTCTCCCAGCAGCATATTGAGCTCATCCATCCCACCTGCTATGATCAATTCAATTCAATTCAATTTTATTTATAGGCAGGTCAAGTTTATAGCACAATTCAACACAAGGTAATTCAAAGTGTTTTACATCAACATTAAAAGCGGCAAGACAAAATTAAACAGTAAATAACAAATAAAATGATAAAAAACGAGGTAAAATAATAAAAAGCACAAGTTGTTAAAAAGTAAGGGCAGTAGAGTACAGCAGGTATATCTCATTCTTAAAATGGCAAGAATTACGTTTCTATACGGTCAAAACGTACAAAGACTGGGTCAAATACAGTATTACAAAGTAATCTGGGCCGATTCGTGCGGTGAATCAGACCAAAAGTAACCTGTAACAATTCGTAAAGTGTATTAAACCAATTTGACAATTCTATGCCACAATGCCTGTTTCCAGGTCTTATTTCACACAACTGACGAGAATTACATTTCTATATGGTCAAAACGTACAAAGACCGGGTCGAATACAGTATTACAAAAGTAATATATGGCGTCTATTACAACATAAGTTGTCCCTTGGTGCCTTCCAGAGATCAGAACATGACCCCAAAGGAAAAGTGGTCAAAACCTGTAGCTTTTTCTCCTCTTCAACTCATTTGCATGTGAGGTCTTTTCCTGAAAAGTTTAATTTGCTGGTTCCTCGCCTAAACAACTTTTCATTGACACGAATACTCGTCATAATAAATTATTTTATTATTTTAAAAAGGGCTAAAGTTAGCAGCAAGAAAAGCCGCCAAACGAGCATGAAAAAAATGTTTAAAAATCCTAGTTTAAACAATTAAACACTGAGAAAAATATGTTCAGCTGCTATGAAGAAAGACAGATTTTGATGGAGCAACTGCAGCGTGCTGGGCACGATGAAAACAGATACGTGTGGCTGAGGCTAGGACTCAACACGATCAGATGACGGCCTCATTTACTCCTGTCTATTACACAAAAACATTGGAGTAGAAGAGGAAGTACACAATTTTTCAAATCGCTTCATATATGCACTTTATATAAAGTAGCATTTTATTTCTAACATGAAACCCTCATGTCATGTTGTGTACAAACCACCATGCTGACCGCTTTGGTAAGCCAAGACAAGTTTATTTGCTAGAGCACGTTTCGTGTACGAGGCGATTCAAAGTGCTTCACAAAAAAAAACATTAGAAATGGCAATTAAAAGTAAAAGAGTTTGAAAACAGAATTAAATTAAATGATTTAAGAGTAAATAAAGAGGTTTTCTACCTCGATTTAAAGCAGCTGAGAGTTTCAGCAATGGAAACGGATATTGCAGAGCTCAAGGTGAACAGTCCATGAAATTCATCAGCTTTAACCAAGTATTGATACATAATAGATAAAATAATTAATTAATTTATTTAGTAATTGTTATCTTTGTACTGTTATTTGACAGCTGAACTTCAAAACTTGGTCTAAAACACATCCTCCCTGCAGCCCTGCAGCCCTGCAGCCCTGTCGGCTTAGATGCAGCATTTTCTGCATGTAAAGAAGCAGATGAAACATTTGATTCATAAGCATATAGGGTTCTTGATTTAGAAATTTGAATTATAACTCGGATCATTTTAGTTTTTATCCTTGCAGTTGTATTTTAAACACCTGTTAGCCAACCCTGCACTGACCTTCCTCTCCAAATCACTGTTGTCACATGCTTTTGCTAAAAACAGCCATGTGTTAGCAAAACTAAAACATATGCCCCAAATTTATTGCGCCTATATATCTCTTTTAGTGTCTTTCCACCTTATTTGCACTGGTAATACTTTAACAACAGTTTTGTGCTCTTTTCACAGGTGCCATTCCTTATTTGAGGCCTGAAATCACCTGATCACCAGCTTAACTCCTTCAAAGGGACGTGTGTGTGTGCGGTCATGGAAAAGCCTTAAATACATGGACCAAAACTTTCCTCTCATTTATCAGGACACATTCTCCACTGCAGGATATATTACTTTATGATTCACGGTGGAGAAATAGACTCAAACCAATAGAAGGGATCACCAGAAGAGATATGGGAGCGTACGTTTTTGACGGACTGAGAACACCAACTACGTCGGCCCAGCAGACGGACCCGCCGAGATTCCAGCGCTTAATGAGCTCGGCTCAGTCAAGATGTGATCATCTACTGTGCCACAAAGAGGCACTTTCCACAGGCCGCACGTCTGCCTGTGGCGTCTTTTCCAGGGACGGCAGCCCCAAAAACCCACCGTTGCAGACTCACCCTGGAGCCAGAGCTCCAAGGGACATGTTTACATATCGCTGCCCGCGCTGTACCAGCGCAGATTCAATTCCATGTATTTCCAAATTCATTCCCCAATTGTAGGGGGAAGACAAAAGGGCTTTGTTGTTTTTTATTACATTTATGTTAGATCTCCACATCCCACATACGCAGAGAAAATTCCAGAGAGAAAGAAAACAAACACGAGCTAATGAATCGGTGGGTTTTTATTGTATCAGAAACTGTAATGTACTTCCCAGCTGTAGCGCAGCGAGAGGGCCCGTCCAAACGTTTGTGCTCCCAGCTCCCCTCCCCGTCTCTCCGGGTCTCCACGCCTGCCTCTCTCCGTCCCCGCGTCTCATTGATGTCTCGGCCCAAGCGAGGCAAAAAAGATCTCGGCCTTTTGTAGATTTTGAGAGCAACCAAGATGAGGTCAAAGGGCAACTTTAGGGAAAGTGACAGATGAGGGAGAAGTAGTGGAGGGCGGCAGACAAGTGGCTTTAAAGAAAAAGCGGGGAGGGGGGACAAGCAAGATCGATCACAGAGCTGGACACACAAAAAAAGAAGAAAAAAAACCTTTAAGATCCTCTCTCTCGCCGAGAAAAAGCCAACGGGTCACAAGTCATGACTGAGAGACATTTGAGAAGCCGAGCCGAGACTAAAGATTGGGCCAGCTGACCAAGGAGTACAATATCATGTATCTTAGAGTCAACTTCACCATTAAAGCTATGTAAAAAAAAAAAACAAAAGAAAAGTCTTAAAGTCTGATGAAATGCATTGGATTTACACTCTGGATCTAGTTTGGGACTTTGTAAAGGAACAACACATGTGCCTTTGAAGGCTTTGGGGTTCAAAAGAAATAAGAAACATTGTTAAGTGTAGCTGTAACAGCACACGGACGGGACCACATTTGTGAGGATTTAAGTGGGCGCAGCGGCACGGGAGACAAACCCAATCAAGGGAACGCCGGTGTAAAGAGAAGGAATGACAAAAGCCAAAATTGTACATCTTAACTTGTTGTTTGTGAACTTTGACTTTTACACCTTTTTTAAAAAAAAAATAAAAATAAAAGCAGTAAGTGTTGATGAGATTTCTGATGCGTACATATTTATTGCCACAAGTGTAACTGTGTCAGCATAGATGTTAAACGCCTTCCCACATGATACAGTTGAGTAATAGAAACACAAAAACCTTCACCGATCAAATTACTCGCATTCACAAGCACTCTTGTTCTGTTCATCTCTGACTGAGCTCGTCCTTTCATTCCTTTGATATTGTTTCTATTATTTGACAAAGCAATATGACATAATGTCATGTGTACAAGCGCATTATCATTGCTATTTATAATAAAAATAAAACCTCTGAAATAGTTGCAGTTCCCGTCTTCTTTCTCTCCGCCGCTCTTCCACTGGTGATTTTTGGTAAATGGAGTCTTTGTATTTATTTTTTTGCCAGGACTGGAGAAAACAGGAGATAAATGAGTGTGATTCACTCGACGGATGAATAAAAAGTGCTCGTGAAGACAAATGTGTACTTTTGAAGGGGGCTCATGTGAACCCTCCAACCAAAATAGTCCTGGCCAAATGGGGATCACCAGACATCAGATTGGACACTGAGCACAACAGGCTTTTTCTCACGGATGGCTGTAAACGCTCCGACATCTGCATTGGTGTATATTAATACCCCCGCAGGCCCCCGCACTACTGTAACAAACTGACTTTTGTTTAACGACTCCTCGGACGGAGAGAGCCAGCCTTAAAGCGTTTTACACAAACAGCTCACCCAAAAAACCCTCTCCGAGCCCGAGCCGCTTCCACACGCCCACTGTGTGTTTTTCTGCACCGCATGCGTTCATACATTCTGTCCATGCCCCGCTTGTAGTGTTGTTTCTGTATGTGTTCACGCAGCCTGGGGGTATTAAGCCTAATTATAACATTCTTCTGATTAATCGTGTCTGCTCGCAGGCCTCGCAGGGGCGGCATTAGCTGTGCCGCTAATGCAGCAGGACCACACACTATAAATAAAGTCTGAGTCAACAACGACGCTCAGGATCACTCATAGTCTTGTCACAGTCGTGCTGGCGGGGCCTGAAGACGTCGCACACACACGTGCACTCAGGACAGGGAGAAGCAATGGCCCTCTAATCACCACACACACACACACACACACACACACACACACACACTGTTTGCTTTCTTAATCAGAATATAAATTCAAGATGAAGACAAATCACACGACATCACCTCCACTAATGACCCTCCCGTTCACTGAGGCCCGTTATTCCCTTAATACGCCCCAGAGAGAGCTGGAGCTGCACGCACCACTTAAATCACTCTGTTTGCTGCCAGACAGTGACACATTCTTCAGCCCAACTTAAATAAACTGATTTTTCTCTCAAATTATAATTTGCCGTTTTCCCCCTTTTTTCTCCTTTTTGAAAAAAATAGAACAAATCTTTTTTTTTTTTTTTTTTGCCTTTAATACAAAATAAACTATTGATTTTTGTCCGGTCTGCTTATTAGAGTGTTTGTGTTTAAAAAAAAAAAAAGTCAGGTCCTGCTGCACTTGTTTTGGTCCAGGATGGAAGAGGTCGGGCACACACACACACACACACACACACACACACACACACACACACACACACACACACACACACACACACACACACACACACACACACACACACACACAAACACACACACACACACACACACACACACACACACACACACACACACACACACACACACACACACACACTAGAGGTTCACGGTTCGCTGACTCAGGGGGGTTTGTTCACCTGTCAACAGTTGTGAAAAAAGTGCATTATTTTTGTTTTTAACTATCATGATATCAGAAAATAAGATTCCTCAGCTCTGTATTATACATATCTGTTCAGTCTCTCTTTATAAATGTCATAATGAACCTGTGATTTAGTTTTCCACCACCTTCGTTCAGCTTTTCAACACTTTTTTGTCAGCTTTTCTCCAGGGAGGTTTCTTTTTTTTAGCGGCGATCATCTTCACTTCTGTGGGAATAATGGTATCAATAGTACTAATCATTTTACCACTGAATTTATCCACAGGCTCATTAACTGAGGGTGAGTGGAGGAGGGATGAGGAGGGGTAGATCTTAATAAAGATTTCATGGCTATTTTCACCTATTTCTTGATGATCTCTGCCCAGAAGCTTCTGTTGACATTAATAAAACTCTCAAAGAATCCCACCATAACCTTAAAGATCTTCAGACCTTCTATCTACCTATCTACACACACACACACACACACACACACACCCACAGACACACACACACACACACACACACACCCTCTCTGTTTCTTGTTGGCGGACACACATACCGAGGGAAGCGCTCACAGCCCTGTAAAGCCATGTGATCCAGTAAGTCACATCTTAGACAACCCCCTGGGTTAAAGAATTTGTTTTTTCCTCGGTGTTGTGATCCGACATGACCCCCGGTTCAGGGCAACAGCTGCTTCTGTCGTTCTCACCGTGTTAGATCTGTGCGGATGCGTGTGGGTGTGTGTCGACCCTATCTAATCATCTAGGTCACCCCACCGCTGGCCCGTCCTCACACTCATTTCACACGTTTAGAAGGGGCTTCAGTCAAACACAGAAACGTTGGTAGAAAGGAGTTCATGCTTGAATCCTGGCGATCAGCTGCCGTTTGAGCGGGTCCTGCTCTGGCCGTGAGCTCTGACCCCGATGCTGCTGTCTCCTCCAACACTCCCAACATCCTCTTGACTTTAGGAACTTCTCTGAACATGAAGTAAAGTTGTTCCATCAATACTGGACTGATACATTCAAATACTACAAACACAGTGATGTACTGAGACTCTGAGACTCTGCATACTTCACTTTAAATGGCAAAGCACAGTAGAAAGGCAGACTGAATCCACTCCCATTCCAAACAATTAAGAAATGTTTGCAAAGTGGAAATCATTCCCAGAGCTTCCCGAACAGAGTATCTTTGGACCTTTTTCTGTTTTTGTTTTTAGCTTTGACAGATTCAGCACAAAACCAGGCCCTTCAGTCCTCTCTTGAGTTGTTTTAAACTGGCTAAAGAAAGAAGTGTGTAAACTAGGAATGGGTGGTATGGAGTAAAAAATGTATCATGATAATTTCTGGCATTTATCCCGATAACGATAAAATGACGATAAAAAAAATACCAATTCAACTTCACCTTTGTAACTATAAATCTATCTCGC
The DNA here is from genome assembly GCF_033807715.1 of Cololabis saira. Lineage (NCBI taxonomy): Eukaryota > Metazoa > Chordata > Actinopteri > Beloniformes > Belonidae > Cololabis > Cololabis saira. The sequence goes on along the minus strand of NC_084590.1, from coordinate 9,198,310 downwards.
TCTCAGATCCGCCATGTTTGTTACACAAAAACGTATCAACGGGAATTTATCCTTCTTTCTTTCTTTCTTTCTTTCTTTCTTTCTTTCTTTCTTTCTTTCTTTCTTTCTTTCTTTCTTTCTTTCTTTCTTTCTTTCTTTCTTTCTTTCTTTCTTTCTTTCTTTCTTTCTTTCTTTCTTTCTTTCTTTCTTACCTTCCTTCCTTCCTTCCTTCCTTCCTTCCTTCCTTCCTTCCTTCCTTCCTTCCTTCCTTCCTTCCTTCCTCCTTTCCTCCTGCTCTTTCCTTCCTTCTTCCCTTCCTCTTTTCTCCTTTCCTTGTTTTCTCCCTTCCTTCTCCCCCTTCCTTCCTTCCTTCCTTCCTTCCTTCCTTCCTTCCTTCCTTCCTTCCTTCCTTCCTTCCTTCCTTCCTTCCTTCCTTCCTTCCTTCCTTCCTTCCTTCCTTCCTTCCTTCCTTCCTTCCTTCCTTCCTTCCTTCCTTCCTCCTGCTCTCTCCTTCCTTCTTCCCTTCCTCTTTTCTCCCTTGTTTCCTTCCTTCCTTCCTTCCTTCTTTCCTCCTGCTCTCTCCTTCCTTCTTCCCTTCCTTCCTTCCTTCCTTCCTTCCTTCCTTCCTTCCTTCCTTCCTTCCTTCCTTCCTTCCTTCCTTCCTTCCTTCCTTCCTTCCTTCCTTCCATAAATCAGCTTTACACAAAAACGTCATCAACGGGAATTTATCCTTTTTACCGCAAGATGACAAATTCTTATCGTGGGGAATTTTTTTGACGGTATATCGTGAACGGTAAAATATCGCCCATTCCTAGTGTAAACCCATGTTCACGCTGCGTTCGTTTGCCGCTTAACGGTGATATAACTTGTCCTAACGCCGCAGAAATTATCTCCCTTCCACTTGTTGAGACGTCGGTATTTGTCCTCTTTGTGCACCAGGTGGGAGGAAGTGTTTCGGGGTGTCTCCTGCGTACCCCCAGCGTGCCACGCAAGTCCTGTACACACACTTAACCCCTGCTACTCCCCAGCGTCCTCGCACTCTGTCATCACAGGCTTTGGCTGCTATTGACCGGGGCCCGAACACATGCTGGGGACAACTTAACCTCTGGGCCCCCCGGAAAGGAAAACAGATTGACAGAGGAGAGGGACGGCATCTGAGACGGAGGAGGAGGAGGAGGTGGAGGAGGAGGAGGAGGAGGAGGAGGAGGAGGAGGAGGAGGAGGAGGAGGAGGAGGAGGAGGAGGAGGAGGAGGAGGATGGAACAGACAAAGGAAGATGAGCAGTATCATGTGACATTCTTTTGTCATGCATCCAGAGAAAACCTTTTTTATCATGTGCACGTCTTGTGTACATCCAGGGTTTCTTTGCAGCAAATCTCAAACTTTGTAGCTTTTTCTTTTCAAAACTCATCATCTGCACACAAGAACATTAATAGGACAGCAAAAGTTACATTAAAACAATGTTTAGGTACATTTAAAGAGTTTTTCTTCATTCTCTGAGTTGAGCGTTTTCCAGTTCTTTCTTTGTTTCTTTCTTTGGTTGATGTATCATAAAAATGTTCAAGATCAGTCATTCACTGTATTGAAAATTCATATTTATCAAAGAATATGAAGACCATGTTCTTTAATTGTCAGAGTTTCTTGTAGATTTGATATAACACAACTTTGCACCGGTAGGTGTTGCAGCAGCAGCCGCAGTCGTGCACCTTCATGCCGTCCAAGTGTGAGGAAAGGTCTGGTAATGCTGGCACACGAGCTGATGAATAATGCAACATAAAACTCTGAAAATGTTGACTGGTTCCAAAACAAACATCCATAAAAAACAATAAGTCACAAAAGGTTGGGACAGTAGGAAGAAAAATATTTTAATACTTTATTTCTGCACAGAAAGCTTGAAGTTCTTTTCTTTTTCTTTTTCTTCTGCATCAGCTTAATCTACGTTAAGGTACGTCCAGTTTGCCCTTCTGGCCTGAAATACACTCCAAAATAAAAAGATGAATTTTATCTCAAACAGGTGACGTCGGCTGGTGGAGGATTTGTATCTTTGAGGAGCAAAAATGGGAAGAAATCCTCTACTGTCTCAAAAAATTGGAGAAAATAATTGAAACTTTTATGAACCATGTTCATCAAGGAAAAAGTTACGATGAAATAATTCCAGGAATCTGCAGAGCTTCAGTGTGTAAAGGGCAAACGCATCGCCCAAACTGGAGATCCAGGATCTCCAATCACCTAAATAGCATTAATCAGTAGCAGATATAAACACATGGACGAGGAGTTACTTTAGGAAACCATTTTTAAGTACCCGCAAAGTAATGTTAACAAACTTAAATGTGCAAAAAAAGAGGCCTTATGTGATTCCTGACCACAGGTCTCTGAGGTCTCTGGGCTTGGCCGTACGGAGAGTGGAGCATCCGTTTGGTGCACGGAGGCATCAGTGTTCCCAACCTTTTAGGGAAGAAGAATACACTGCTGGGACTACAGGCAAGATGGATCATCCAGATTGCTATCAACAAATCTAAAACAGGGGCTGTAATAGGATTTGGTCGTGTAAGTTATATTATTTTCACTTGTGTAGCGTTAATAAAAGTATATTACAGCAACATATGCCTCAAGAGCATCTTTTCCAGGGAAGCATTTGCATTAAAATAAAAATAAAACTGCACTACCGACATCCCAAAGGCTGAGGAAGAGGAGGGTGTGGTTCCTGACCTGACCTGTCTGTACAGATGAAACATGGTACCAGTGTTACTACACACTTTACAAGCTTTTGAAAGAACAAACATAACAAATAAACCACTCCATCGTTTGGTGTTTTAAATACCAGAACATCTTTAAGGTGTCATGAGAAAGAGTGACAATATCACAAAGCTGTAAAAGTTAATGTCACAACGTTTTTAACATCCCCATCATCCCATGGTTATCTAGACACACAAAACATTGTTAATACATCACCGTCTTCATGCTTATCCCATTGCACAACCAAACTGCAATCCTGGCACGCCCGTAGCTGTTCAGTCTTCTCTTTTCACCGGAGTATTTAGTGTTTTGCTACGACTCGTCCCCTCTGGACATAGATAACATTTCAGCATGATTTATTTTTCCAATCTACAAATTTCACTTTTTTTTGGAAACACTGATGCCGAGAGTGTTCGTTTATTAGCACTTCTGCACTGTTGATCCATAAGTAAAACTTTCAGGAGTTGCTGTTTTGGTGTTTTACAATTTTTACAATCGGTAAACTTATGTCCAACAAATATACTAGTTGACTGTGTATCTCTGAGGTTTGTAATCTCTGCACCTCACATCGCCCCACTTTAGGATTTGATGAGGGGTCGGGTGTATTTTATTGTGGTAAATACCTTTGTGAGAGAGACTTGACTGCTGACATTGTTTGGTGTTGGGAGGGAAATGAGCTCAAGAGCTTTTGTTCCCTGAACCCAAACATACAAATGAGAGTATTGTGAACAAACCTGAGTTTACAGGGATAAACGGTTGGCTGAGAAAGCCTTAAAGCGATGATGTCATGACTCCTTTCACACACAAGTCGTCATATGATCCAGCATTTATGTTCAACTGCTCTGCATGGTTGCTTGCTGTGCAGCTTCTGTTTTTCATTTCAATCATTTCCTTTCAAATTGATCTGAGCTCTTGTTTTATACAAACATGGAAAGTCCTTACTGTCGAGGCCACACTTGGTGAATATCTAGCAGTTTTGGGTGGAGCAACAAATCAAGAGGAACCTATAGCTGCCAAGAGACGGTTGTGTGAAAGCAGGACAGACTGGATACAGATACAGACTCGCATCATGTGAGCAAAGGAGACGAGGAGCGCGGAGGATCTCAGACAATGTGTCCAGTGTTGTGCGTGTGTGTGTCAGCGGAAGTTAAGATGCGCCTTGCATGTGTTTCTCTGTAAAGAAGTCAACAATTTACAGATACTGATACAGATCAGAGGCCGGGCTGGAGAAACAAAGGCAGATCAGTCTTCCAGGAAAACAATGGTTAACACAACATCTGAAAACAACTGTCACCGTAGATGCTGCTGCTCTCCAGCTCACACAGCTCCAGCTCACAACTCCAGCTCAGAGCTCCAGCTCTCAGAGCTCCAGATCTGCCCATGATCACACCCTGAGCTGTTGGAAACTGGGCAGAAACTGTAAGACTTCTTCCAGGCAGTGTGACTCTCAGTCTTGAAAATAATGATAATATCACAAATACATAAAACACCACGTCAATGTAAACTCCTGTGTGTCCTCGTCCTACATGACACTATTTGCAAACATTAAAGTATTAAAAAGGATCTCCCGGCCCACTATTTTTCAGAATCTATGGACCAACATACAGTATCTACTTCCAAATGAGTATTACAAACAATCATATCTGTTTTTAGCTCCCCTACTTTAGATATGAATAGTCCATCTGGCCGTGAGCAGTCCTGCATTTTCTGCCGGGACTCCCATGGAAAGTAAGAACAATGTGTTTGAGAAGACAGTAAGTTATGAGTTACATCCGCAGCAAAAAAAGGGCCAAAAGATGAACTTCTGGTGTTATGTGTTGCCTCTGCTCACCACATGTTTTTCCAATACCGTTCAAACTCAGCCGTGCTGGGTCCAGTGTCATGTTATTACCATGACACTGAAGCCCCTTTTACATCGGTGGAAAGTCTAGTGTGCTGGCGGTCCTTTTACACTGACCGACGCGGGGTGTCGAGCCCCGCCAATACCTCTCCTCCTGGGGAGTCTGGACCGGGGTCAGGCCCAATGTAAACAGACCTGACGCTGGGGGGGTAACCTGAGTACAACGCACCAGGGGAGTTTATATTATTATTATTATTATTATTATTATTATTATTATTATTATTATTATTATTATTATTATTATTATATTTTATTATGATTATTATTATTATTATTATTATTATTATTATTATTATTATTATTATTATTATTATTATTATTATTATTATTATTATTATTATTATTATTATTATTATTATTATTATTATTATCATCATCATCTTATAAAATAAGGAAACAGCTGATGAGAGTGACAACAGCAGGACGTCACAGGTAGGATCTATAATAGCAAGATAAGTAACTGGTATGTCCGGAACCACAAAGGATGATGTTCCATTGCTTGAACAACTGGACACAAAGGTGACAAACTGGGGCTTTGCAAGAAGCAGAACCCGCCAAAACACGCTCCTCCTGATCATCCTTGTTTTGAAAACTAAACCTGTCTGACGGTGTATAAATCCTGCTGGTGTAGGGATAAAACGTCATTCTACAGGCCCACACAGATTAGGCTATATGTTACGTTATAATACCACTAACATATGTGTATATACAGGATATATATATATATATATATATATATATATATATATATATATATATAAGTATATTCCTGCCAGCTACATGCAATGTGGCTTTAATGCTCATAGAGCGTTGAGTGTGTGAAGTGGATACCACCTCACTTGGATCTTTGTAATTTCATTAGAAAAGCCCATGTGACTTAACTGAAACCCATAATGTCAATTATGCAACGGTCCTCTGTGATGAAACTGGTTCCTGGACAATTGTAGCCCAGATGCAATGCATTATGGGCATTATTAGAAGAGTGAAACAATTAGTCGGGCTCTTGGCCAGTTTATTAGCAACAAGGACAAACTTGTGACTTCAGCCCGTAGTTTACCTGATATGACGTTGACAATTGATCTAATTATATTGCATTCTTAATAAAAGTACAGTTTATTTAATTTAACGTTATGAGATTTTACAGAGGAGGCTCATAAACATGAAGTGAATTTTGAAATTCTGCAACTAAATAGATTATCCTAACTTTTTTGATATTTGATAACTGAACTGCTTTTTTGTTCAGTTTGGACTTGAGATTTGACTTTAAAAAACTCAGAAACCTAATAGTCTGTTGCATGGTTTGTTTGTTCACGAGGCAGCAACAGAAAAACGGAAAATGAAAGACAATTGAACCAGTAGGGGAGATGATGAAATCCCCACAGAGAAAAAGGAAAAGGAAACAGGAATGTGGTTTTTCTTCCCTTAACAACAGGTTATTATTGTGCATTATTGCACTGGCTCACTCATTTTCCTGCACTTTAAGAGGTAATGCACGTCCGTGCATTAAGTTACAGGCCCCACTGCCACAAACAGGAAAGGAGAGATGAATCCAGTTCAGTTGTCGATATCCATGTATAATTCATGCTATTTATTTTTCCGTAGCTGTGTGGAGTTGTGTCCTGACTGACAGGGGAAACTCCTGTGAGTGCACGAGCCCCACGACTGCCTTGTGCTGCTCCGGATTGTGCAACAGCATCGCTAAAGAGCCGTGCAGCCAGTGCCGTGAGGATTGGCTGACAAACCAGCAACACTGCATTTGTGGTTACGTCATGTTGGCGGGTGTGAACGCTGGAAAGACACCGGGTGATGATGATGATGATGCAGAGTGAATAAAAAGGAAGCGAGAGTAGAAAAAACACTATGCAGAGCAAAGCTGGTTATAATTTGCGGACACTTTCCCGTAGAAACGTAGCACAGAGGGCTTTTATGATACGAGTTCAAACTTGTAATCCCGAACAGAAGGAAGAGATAGAGCACCACGTAGATCAATTAAAAGTGGGGTTTTAAAGAGAACGATGGACTGAGACAGATGTAAATGATGGACATTTTTGTTCCTTCCTAAAGGATTCCACCTACTCAGAGAGATATAGTGTCTGGAGAGCTTGTCAGGCTGTGGGAGAGCAGCGAGAGCTGGGAGGTATGCAGGGTGTTTTTCTGGAGCGGTATGTGATGTAAAACGGGGAAGTGGGATAGCAGCTGAAGCTGTCCATCGCCCATGAATCAGGCTGAGGCACCGTGACGCAGCGGCCCTCACAGGAGCCAGATGGGCCCTTGGCTCGGCTCGGGCTGGGATGAAACATTTGCGCAAACCCCACGTACACAAACACAGACAGGACAGGAACAACTGGTGCTTGTGTTTGCTGGGGAAACAGGCGAAAGCGAACAGGCAGGTCTTTACTGCATGTAAGTTTTTCACTTATATATAGTATAGACGGTGAACGAAAAGGCCCAAAACTGACAAAGGAGAAGATTTCTCAAAAGTATTGTTGATGAAACCAAACTACAGGAATGTTATGTTTTGTGTTCTATGTTTGGTCAAAAGCTTGAGGTTATTCTCTAAGTACTGTAAGTAAGTAACTAATATATGGACATATAATATACATTTCACAGCTGAAGGCACGGTAATGTCAGGAAGGAATTAATATCCCCATTTACTACCTTTCAAGTGCAATATTCTTCCATCCATTCATGTGCATTTTTATCCTCTCATTCACTCTTTTTTTATAGTGTATATATATATTTATGTTTCCTGTTTTTTACAGTCCTTGTTTGATTTGATTTGATTTGATTTGATTTGTTTATTTTCACAACATGAAAACGGTACAAAAGTTAGAATGAATATAAAAGCATGAAAATATGTGCAGGTGAGAAAGGAAGCCCTAAATGGGCTTATTCAAAGTTCTCACCAGGATAATACATTACATTATGAAATCAGCAAGTACAAAAACAGCGTTCAAATAAGATGGATATTTCCAAACAATTTCTCGGTTGGATGAGTGTGTGTGCTTGCGTGTGAGCATGCACATGTGTGTTTGTATGTGTGTGTGTGTGCGTGTGTATGTGCACGTGCAGAAGTGAGTCCACATTATTAAGTGGAAGCACTTCTATACGCTTGATCCATAAGGCTGGTCTGTTTACATAGTCTTTGCATGTGTGCACTTTTTCGGAGCTGCTGCCTAATCTCATTGTACCAGTATAATGATAATAAAGGCTTTCTATTCTATTCTATTCTATTCTATTCTATTCTATTCTATTCTATTCTATTCTATTCTATTCTATTTTATTCTATTCTATTCTATTCTATTCTATTCTATTCTATTCTATTCTAGTCTATTCTATTCTTCTATTAACAATAAATTTTAATGGTTCAAACGATACACTAAATGAATGCCACCAGTCTTTGCCTCCATCTCATTTGACGTGCTGGTAGCTGGACTAGCGGGCCAGAGCGCTGTGGACGCTTGACAAGCTATGGCACATTATATTCTTTCTGCTGAGGCATTTTTATTTAAAAGAAAAAAGAAAAAAAGCAGCTTTACTTTGTCAACCTTTGTCTGCTGAGTAACATAAATACATAAAACTCACATACTGTTCTCATGTAGATATTAAACTTCACCACTAATTATGTTTTTAACCGCTTTTGTGGTAAAACGTAACATTCTCAACAGTAACAGATACTTCTGATGAAAATAAAGGAGGTAAAATAGTGCTTTTCAGGGAGCTTCGTGTGCAGATTTGGGCTGAGGTGAGCCGTCCTCAGGATGTTTAGACGATGTGAGCGCTAGCCTCAAACTTTTATCAGCATACTGATACATTATCAGCCAGCAGGAGGTATTTATACAATGAGTTTGCGGTCAGTTTTGATGTAGGTCCGTAACGTGCACTTGAGGCCGGAGGAACATGCAGTTGTGTGATGGGGGAGGTTTGTTTTCTAAGGTGCATGCACGGGTCAACCGTGAGCATGTGTCTCACCACCGTGTAGTTGCCATGTACGCATGTAGAGACAAACATCAGAGCCAGATGGTAATCTCCTGTTGTAAACTAGCTGGCATTATCGTCACCATGGACACCGATGACACGTCTCTCCCTCGCAGACAGAAACACGGTGTGTGGATCCCACCTAACCCTCAGATTTAGCATCGCTGCAGAACGCTGGAGCTCTCGCTTTTCCAAAAAAGCACCTATGGACGAAATGAAAGACGACCAAATAAGGCAGCTGGTTTGTGCAGGAGCCTGAAAAGTGTACGTTAGCTACAGTACAATGCTGAATGGTTTCATTAAGCCCATCACAGCTGTCTGGCCGACTTAGCTTTGACGGAGTGTGACTGATTTCGGTCCATAGTGAAGCCATACCATCCCGGTTGGAAGGCCAAAAAAAAAAGGCATGAATCGAAGGAAAAGAGCCACAGTTTACAGAGTCGGATAATTTTCCAGGTTCGTGGCTTCTTCGTACCTTTAACAAAAAGACCTTTTAATGCTTCTTTATTCACACATTTTTGTAATTAGCAAAACCCTTTCCAAACCAAATACTCATTACTTAAAAACAAAAATAATCAAAACCCCATGGCTATGAGGATGAAATCATTTCTCAAACATTAAGAAAGCAAGTTTTATTTTTAATTATGTATGTCAAATAAAAAAACTACCGCTTGGTGTAATTATTTGGGAGGGTTTTTTTCTGGAAGGTTTTTGAGGTTGGAAATATCTAAATAAATATTACATACTGCAATGTACACTGTTCTTGTGTAAAGAAAGAAAAACCGCCCCTCCGTAAACATCTGCAGCCACTCGTGATCATGTTTATATACATTCCTCGGGTCGATTCCACTGGCTGGCCTTCACAAAAGTCTGCAGGCACATCGAGAGCAGCGAGTCACGGGTTGAATCTCTGCAACTGCTAATTATGAGCTGCTTTGACATATGGCCGTATTGACATTGATCTGATTACTGTGGCAGGATTTGATTTAGTGGTGCCACCAAGTCAATAAAAGGAAAGCAGGGGGCAACAATTATGAACAGCTAGTAAACCTATCAGTAAGGAAAGACTGAGGATCTGATGCTCAGCCTCCAAGAAGTCATCAACATGCAGATGAGGCACAATCAAAGTCACATGGAGCACTTTGAGAGGAGATTAAGTATCAATATAGCAACATACAAACTCTACATGTAATAACAACATTATTAATCAACTGAAATTAATTCACGTCAAATTTTGCTCTTGTATATGTTTCAGACAAATGTGGCATATTTCTTACTTTTACTTTTTTAGAAGTGATGTTTTCTTTCATGTAAGTTGAGGTGTCTTCATTGATGCTGTTCATCTCGCCATTCCGAGTAGGAAATAAAAAAATTACACTAATAAAACCTACCTTCAGGAAAATGCACATTTTAAACGGTTTTATATTCCCAGAGTTTGTCGTGATCCTGTTGAACCTCAGGCAGCATTAGGACCAGAGGTGCTGAAGTCTGAACCGCAGCTCAACGCTGCCCTCTGCTGGCCACACGAGGTAAACCACCCTCCTAAACCCAGCAGCCTTCACTAAACACCGATCTGGTTCCATCATCTTCACTGCAGAATCAGATCCTCAACCAGTCTGCAACCGGCGACATGCAGAGGTGTCAAAAGTATTCACATTCATTACTCAGGTAGAAGTATAGATACTAGAGTTTAAAAATACTCGAGTTGAAGTATCAACTCAAGTTTTTTACTCAAGTAAAAGTATAAAAGTACTGGTTTCAAAACTACTTAAAGTATAAAAGTAATGTAAGGGGGAAAAAAGCCATTAAGGACAAAAGCCATTGAAAATGAATGCATCTTAGTATAATGCAAATATATTAAAGAACCATATATGTGTACTATTGAGCATTAACATGTGTTTCAGAGAGCAGGAGATATGATGACTAGTTGCCTATAAGTATTGTAATGGTGCAAAAAGTCAAACTTCAGAGGCATGTTATCATTTATCCTAACCTTTATTGGAATGTACATCCAAGTTTAGTTGCAGGAATCTGAGGGAACGGATGTAAGAACAAAACTGGACAAGAACATCTGAAACAACCACAACCAAATTCACTCTATCCGGATGGAGCAATTTAACTGGATAGTTTTTATTTAAAGGCCGAAATGAAATAGAGTAACGAGGCTGTTTTTAAAATGTAAGGAGTAAAAAGTACAGATAATTGTGTGAAAATGTAAGGAGTAAAAGTAAAAAGTTACTCCAGTGAAGTATAGATAACCAAAATTTCTACTTAAGTAAGTAACGAAGTATTTGTACTTCGTTACTTGACACCTCTGCTGACATGTTAAACAGACCGTGGGATAATGGTGAAAGTGAAAGCTTAATATCTAAAAAAATGACTTTATACCGACTAAACTGCATTTTACTGCCGGCCCGATTTACTAAGATCCTAAATAAAGAGTACTAAATTGCGTGTGCACTGAAAAAGTTTGCGCGTGCTGTTGTTGTGTGTTTTGCGGGTGATCAACTAAGATTGCGTGCGCAATTGATAACAGGTGCAAACTGCAGTATTTAAATGAGGTGTTGCGCGTCTTACGGTTTGCGGCGCAAACTTTGCACCATGGAGTCTGGATGGAAAGCAGGATATAGTCGCAAGCGCAAAATGAAATTTGACGAGTTGGAGTTAGAGATATTAGTGGAAGAGGCAAATTGTTGTATTCAGCACCCCTGCCGTGAAAAGCACCCCCTCGTATATTCAATGATAAGTAGACCAAGAAAAAAAACAACACACTGTCACTTCAATATATTTATATATACACACTCACACAAACACATACTTAGGAGTTTATATTATATATATTTACAAATATTATGGAAGACAACACAGTAAGCAGGCTATTAATTAATGACATCAATAACCATTTACCCGATTTTTGTTATCTGTGACTGTGATTGTGGGAAAGTATGACTATTGTGGAATCCATGAGCGCATTTAAACATGAATCATTAACACAAAACTGGACGCTAAACAGAACGTGACACGGAATGAGAATATCATTTTTGTCAGACGAGGGGGTGCTTTTCACGGCAGGGGTGCTGAATACGGCACAACACCGGGGTATGACTGCAGAACAAGTATAGGCGCACAATAAGAAACACTTTTTTCTCCATGAAAACACGTGATTTATTTATTATCACAAATAAAAAAATGAATGTGCCTCCTGTGGCAACCTTTTGCTGAATAATACTCGATTTAACATTCAAATAAAATATTTCGCCTTTTGCATGTGGAGATTAGCACCTTCCTTTCGAACGTATTAAATACAGACGCAATCACAATCCCCGCAATTACTTTCAGGCTTGGTAAATCTCATTGCGGGTGGTAAATGGAGATATTTGCATTTTCCCCTCCCAGTATTTTGCGATTTCTGGCGGGTACGCCCCATATTGATTATTCATCAGGGCAAAAGTACTAAATGAATAGCGTGTGCTATTTTGCTCATTTGAGAGGCGCAGTCCTCTTTGCACGCTGTTAGTAGATCAGCTGGCACTTTGGTTTGCGGGTGATGTCAAGTTTGCACACGTTTTTACGCACGCAAACCTTTAGTAAATCAGGCCTTCAGTGTATTGTTAACTACCTCATGCAAGAACACGTTTTTGTATTTGTATAAACTTACTTTAACATTACATAAAATATAATTATTAAGAATGACAAACCAAATGGTAAACCTTTGACCTGCTTATATGAAATATGAAGCTGAGATCACACAAAGCAAGTATTGTACCAGCAAGCATCAACAACAGATCATCTAACACAGATGAAACTTCTGCTGAAAGTGTTTTTTTTTTCTTCTTTTTAAAATTTTCCCCTTGTCTGCATATATAGCAGTGGTTAATAGCAAGTTTGGTAAAACTTAAAGCATATATGCATCTTTGTTTTTTGCTGAAAGTGTTTTCTGCCCCTAAACACCTTCACATCACACCTTCAATTCTGACCTCACACACATGCACAGAGAGGGATAAACAGTAAACATACTTCAGCATAGTTCACATTGATTTACTTTTTTACATTTAGATTATTTTTCACCACATAAACCTCTGTTAGAATTGTTTGCATCAACGGCTGACTTTGGTGCTTTCACACCTCATTTCCTCATTTTGGTTGTGGTCTGCGCTGCCAGAGTGGTTTCCTCTTTATTATATGGAAATCATTTCTTTCCCTGCTCGAACCGATTAGTAGTCAGTGGAGATGACCTAAATAAAACCCATTAGTTGCTGGTAGCCAATAATGACTGCAAGACTCTGTTTTAAGAGTATGACGGCACCACTTGGTGTCGTTTGTACTTACAGCAGTAGAGGAGCAGTTGAGTGGAGCAGTGTCTGAGTCAAAAGATGAAATATTTAGGAGCTTATCTGGCTGACTGGGTAGGTGAAACACCAAAGACGTGTAAACTATACTGCACCGTAATCTCAACAATATGTTTGCTTTGTGGCTGACACGGATGCTTAGTTCTGATCTTGAGTTGTTTCATGCTTAAATGCAACTTTATGCACAAAGGTCTAAAAATGTCAGTCCTATTTCTTGTTGGTTTACCAGACAGATGTTTTTCTGGTGAGTTTTAGATAGAAGTCTTTTCTGGGTGAGGACAGCAGACTTTCAGGATTTCAAATGGGCCCCTACTTATGTGATTCCTCTTTGAGTAACTATGACTGTATCCAGTACTCGAGTTGAGGGGGGATGAGGGGGGTTGAGGGGGGATGGCATCCCCCCCTGAAATAAAAACAGTCCAAATCATCCCCCCTGTAAAACTGCCATCCCCCCTTTCCATCCCTTATGTCATTTCATCAATGAATGTGGTTTTACTGCTATTTCAACATTTAGAGTCATCACTAGAAAAATAACTTATTTGACAATTTTCACCTGTTTCAAGTAAATTTTCACTTGAAATAAGTAGGAAAATCTACCAGTGGGACAAGATTTATCTTCTCATTACAAGCAAAAAAATCTTGTTCCACTGGCAGATTTTTCTACTTATTTCAAGTGAAAATTGTTGTTTTTTCCAGTGATGAGTCTTGTTTTAAGTGTAATGAGATTTTTTTTTCTAAAATGAGACATTTTAACTAGAAATAAGACAAATATTCTTGTTAAGATTTTGAGTTTTTGCAGTGATCCATTTTACTTATCCTATGGAGGCATATTGATAAGTTCAGAGTGTTTTGATGTATTTGATGTAAGTCCAGTGGATATTTAAAGCTTACAGAAGGCTGCATTTAACTGCTGCTATGTCATTCCTGCAGTATTTCTGCAGGTGTTTTGGTCACCGCTATTATTTGTAATATATTATATTATTTGTAATCAGCACAAATTATCTGTCCCCATATGATAAAATCCACCACCCCCCCTGATTTTGTTTTACAACTCGAGTACTGCCTGTATCTACAACAGGTGGGCTTTTCTACACATCACTCAGATGGAAAGGGAATCGGGGTCTCTTCTGTGGATTTCCCGCCTGTGCCTCGTAGCAAGGTTGATTTGCAGCCTGTGGGCCACTAGGTGGCAATGCTAGCATGCTTTTTGCCTTGGCTTGGTGAACCCATTAACCCCTGCTTTCCACCCAGAGTGAGAGACTCCTCATCCTCCCAGCTCTGTAACAGAAATACAAGCATGCCCCGTGCAGTTTTGGCTCTTACAGGCTGAGCTGCTAAATTGGGCCAAGGGATGGTTATTTATGTCCATGCAGATGTATACACATGTGAAAAGTGCATTTCCACAGGATGACGTGAATTCTCAACAGTTTAACATGGTTTCCTCGCCCCGTCCTCCCTCCTTTAAGAGATGTAAAATCAGACATCACCTCTGCTTACTGCTGGTTGGAGCTGCATGCATGTGTGTGTTGGTGCAGTCTCCCGGGCGCTGCCACCCTGCCCAGACTGCTAATGCCCTATCTGCTCCTCATTAGAACGTCCTGTCTGAGTGTGGCCATCTGCACGGGCTGGCTGGCAGAGCCCGCTGCCAACCGTTTGATGTTGAGGAGGAGCTGGCTGAGGGGCTCGTGACGCTGTCAAAGGACACACCAGTCCTTCCATTTCAAAACTACGCCACTGCAAAAAGGTACTTTTGCAAAAAAGGTGTTTTGTTGTAGGTTGCCACTGTTATGATGAACCAAGAGGGGCTCAGATGGCAGCGTGTGAAGCTGTACCACACTTGTTAGATCAACCAGAGCAGCTGGAGATGTGCTGGATGGGTCTTGGCGGACGCTTAAACAGAATGTGGAAGAAGGGACCGAGTTGGCGGGAAACAGAGACGAGGGGGAAACCAGGCTGAAGGAGCAGAACACTAAAGCCCAGCGTGCCAAATCAGCATTGACAAAACTTGTCAGTTTGTCCTCTGGAGATTTCATATAGCAATAAATAGCATATTTAAAAAAAGAAAGAAAATATTTGGGACTTGCGCTTCATCAGTCTGGCAGATTTTGAATTCACTATTAAAACATACAGGTTAATAATATCACCATACACAGATGATATATAAATATATATAGATGGGTATGAGTAAATAAAGATGTTTTGACGAGTTTCAATCTTTTTTTAGGGAAGAGCTCAGAGCTCCTCAAAATACATCCTCCCTAATGTGATAGATGATGATGGGCTGTTTGTGAAGCTCAGCATGAAGAAAAGTGGCACAACAATTCTAGCGCTATCGTCTGTCACGTTCTTTGATATTTTCCACAGTCAACAGGTCCCAGTTTTAGTAGGAACAATTAAAATAGTATAGATAGTGATAGTATAGATTGTGAAAATGGACGAAGGGCAATTTTGATCTAAAATGTCCACTTTAATCCAGGCTGAACAAGCTTGTGTTCATGCTCCAGCTACGTCTGCATGTGTTCCCGTCACCTGTAGTGTGATGAGTAAACCCCCTCCTCAGGTTAGGAACCACTGGCTGTTCTGACCTGCTGGAGGTCAAACTGGTCAAGGAGGAGCTTTTATCGGTGAGGAGGGTGGACGATCAGAGATGATGCATCTGCATAAACAGATCTACATTCATACTGTAGTCAGTCTGTAGTCAGACTGTAGTTAGAGTGTAGTCAGACTGTAGTCAGACTGTAGTCAGGCTGTAGTCAGACTGTAGTTAGGCTCTAGTCAGACTGTAGTCAGACTGTAGTTAAGCTGTAGTTAGACTGTAGTCAGACTGTAGTCAGCCTGTAGTCAGACTGTAGTCAGGCTGTAGTTAGACTGTAGTCAGGCTGTAGTCAGACTGTAGTCAGACTGTAGTCAGACTGTAGTCAGGCTGTAGTTAAGCTGTAGTCAGACTGTAGTTAAGCTGTAGTTAGACTGTAGTCAGGCTGTAGTCAGACTGTAGTCAGACTGTAGTCAGGCTGTAGTCAGACTGTAGTCAGACTGTAGTTAAGCTGTAGTTAGACTGTAGTCAGTCTGTAGTCAGACTGTAGTCAGTCTGTAGTCAGACTGTAGTTAAGCTGTAGTCAGGCTGTAGTTAGACTGTAGTCAGACTGAGGCATGGCTGTAGTCAGACTGTAGTCAGGCTGTAGTTAGACTGTAGTCAGACTGAGGCAAGGCTGTAGTCAGACTGTAGTCAGGCTGTAGTCAGACTGAGGCATGGCTGTAGTCAGACTGTAGTCAGACTGTAGTCAGTCTGTAGTCAGACTGTAGTCAGACTGTAGTTAAGCTGTAGTCAGGCTGTAGTCAGACTGTAGTCAGACTGTAGTTAAGCTGTAGTTAGACTGTAGTCAGACTGTAGTCAGACTGTAGTCAGACTGTAGTTAAGCTGTAGTCAGGCTGTAGTCAGACTGTAGTCAGACTGTAGTCAGACTGTAGTTAAGCTGTAGTCAGACTGTAGTTAGGCTGTAGTTAGACTGTAGTCAGGCTGTAGTCAGGCTGTAGTCAGACTGTAGTCAGGCTGTAGTCAGACTGTAGTCAGGCTGTAGTCAGACTGTAGTCAGTCTGTAGTCAGGCTGTAGTTAGACTGTAGTCAGGCTGTAGTCAGACTGTAGTCAGGCTGTAGTCAGGCTGTAGTTAGGCTGTAGTCAGACTGTAGTCAGTCTGTAGTCAGACTGTAGTTAGACTGTAGTCAGTCTGTAGTTAGACTGTAGTTAGACTGTAGTTAGACTGTAGTCAGACTGTAGTCAGGCTGTAGTTAGACTGTAGTTAGACTGTAGTCAGACTGTAGTCAGTCTGTAGTCAGACTATAGTCAGGCTGTAGTCAGGCTGTAGTCAGACTGTAGTCAGACTGTAGTCAGACTGTAGTCAGACTGTAGTCAGTCTGTAGTCAGGCTGTAGTCAGGCTGTAGTCAGGCTGTAGTCAGACTGTAGTTAGACTGTAGTCAGACTGTAGTCAGTCTGTAGTCAGGCTGTAGTCAGGCTGTAGTCAGGCTGTAGTCAGGCTGTAGTTAAGCTGTAGTCAGGCTGTAGTCAGACTGTAGTTAGACTGTAGTCAGGCTGTAGTCAGGCTGTAGTTAGACTGTAGTCAGTCTGTAGTCAGGCTGTAGTTAGACTGTAGTTAGACTGTAGTCAGACTGTAGTCAGGCTGTAGTCAGACTGTAGTCAGGCTGTAGTCAGGCTGTAGTCAGACTGTAGTTAGACTGTAGTCAGACTGTAGTCAGGCTGTAGTCAGGCTGTAGTCAGGCTGTAGTCAGGCTGTAGTCAGACTGTAGTTAGACTGTAGTTAGACTGTAGTCAGTCTGTAGTCAGGCTGTAGTCAGGCTGTAGTCAGGCTGTAGTTAAGCTGTAGTCAGGCTGTAGTCAGACTGTAGTTAGACTGTAGTCAGGCTGTAGTCAGGCTGTAGTTAGACTGTAGTCAGTCTGTAGTCAGGCTGTAGTTAGACTGTAGTTAGACTGTAGTCAGACTGTAGTCAGGCTGTAGTCAGACTGTAGTCAGGCTGTAGTCAGGCTGTAGTCAGACTGTAGTTAGACTGTAGTCAGACTGTAGTCAGGCTGTAGTCAGACTGTAGTTAGACTGTAGTCAGACTGTAGTCAGGCTGTAGTCAGACTGTAGTTAGACTGTAGTCAGACTGTAGTCAGGCTGTAGTCAGGCTGTAGTCAGACTGAGGCATGGCTGTAGTCAGACTGTAGTTAGACTGTAGTCAGGCTGTAGTCAGGCTGTAGTCAGGCTGTAGTCAGGCTGTAGTCAGACTGTAGTCAGACTGTAGACAGGCTGTAGTTAGACTGTAGTTAGACTGTAGTCAGACTGTAGTCAGGCTGTAGTCAGGCTGTAGTCAGACTGTAGTCAGGCTGTAGTCAGACTGTAGTCAGGCTGTAGACAGTCTGTAGTCAGGCTGTAGTCAGACTGTAGTTAGACTGTAGTCAGACTGTAGTCAGGCTGTAGTCAGGCTGTAGACAGTCTGTAGTCAGGCTGTAGTCAGACTGTAGTCAGGCTGTAGTCAGGCTGTAGTCAGACTGTAGTCAGGCTGTAGTCAGACTGTAGTCAGACTGTAGACAGTCTGTAGTCAGGCTGTAGTCAGACTGTAGTTAGACTGTAGTCAGACTGTAGTCAGTCTGTAGTCAGGCTGTAGTCAGACTGTAGTCAGACTGTGGTCAGGCTGTAGTCAGACTGAGGCATGGCTGTAGTCAGGCTGTAGTCAGACTGTAGTCAGACTGTAGTTAGACTGTAGACAGACTGTAGTCAGGCTGTAGTCAGGCTGTAGTCAGGCTGTAGTTAGACTGTAGTCAGACTGTAGTCAGTCTGTAGTCAGTCTGTAGTCAGGCTGTAGACAGTCTGTAGTCAGGCTGTAGTCAGACTGTAGTCAGACTGTAGTTAGACTGTAGTCAGACTGTAGTCAGGCTGTAGTCAGGCTGTAGTCAGACTGTAGTCAGACTGTAGTCAGGCTGTAATCAGACTGTAGGTAGACTGTAGTCAGGCTGTAGTCAGGCTGTAGTCAGACTGTAGTCAGGCTGTAGTCAGACTGTAGTTAGACTGTAGTCAGGCTGTAGTCAGGCTGTAGTCAGGCTGTAGTTAGATTGTAGTCAGGCTGTAGTTAGGCTGTAGTCAGGCTGTAGTCAGACTGTAGTCAGGCTGTAGTTAGACTTTAGTTAGACTGTAGTCAGACTGTAGTCAGGCTGTAGTTAGATTGTAGTCAGGCTGTAGTCAGACTGTAGTTAGACTGTAGTCAGACTGTAGTCAGGCTGTAGTCAGGCTGTAGTCAGACTGAGGCATGGCTGTAGTCAGACTGTAGTTAGACTGTAGTCAGGCTGTAGTCAGGCTGTAGTCAGGCTGTAGTCAGACTGTAGTCAGACTGTAGACAGGCTGTAGTTAGACTGTAGTTAGACTGTAGTCAGACTGTAGTCAGGCTGTAGTCAGGCGGTAGTCAGGCTGTAGTCAGACTGTAGTCAGGCTGTAGACAGTCTGTAGTCAGGCTGTAGTCAGACTGTAGTTAGACTGTAGTCAGACTGTAGTCAGGCTGTAGTCAGGCTGTAGACAGTCTGTAGTCAGGCTGTAGTCAGACTGTAGTCAGGCTGTAGTCAGGCTGTAGTCAGACTGTAGTCAGGCTGTAGTCAGACTGTAGTCAGACTGTAGACAGTCTGTAGTCAGGCTGTAGTCAGACTGTAGTTAGACTGTAGTCAGACTGTAGTCAGTCTGTAGTCAGGCTGTAGTCAGACTGTAGTCAGACTGTGGTCAGGCTGTAGTCAGACTGAGGCATGGCTGTAGTCAGGCTGTAGTCAGACTGTAGTCAGACTGTAGTTAGACTGTAGTCAGACTGTAGTCAGGCTGTAGTCAGGCTGTAGTCAGGCTGTAGTTAGACTGTAGTCAGTCTGTAGTCAGTCTGTAGTCAGGCTGTAGACAGTCTGTAGTCAGGCTGTAGTCAGACTGTAGTCAGACTGTAGTTAGACTGTAGTCAGACTGTAGTCAGGCTGTAGTCAGGCTGTAGTCAGACTGTAGTCAGACTGTAGTCAGGCTGTAATCAGACTGTAGGTAGACTGTAGTCAGGCTGTAGTCAGGCTGTAGTCAGACTGTAGTCAGGCTGTAGTCAGACTGTAGTTAGACTGTAGTCAGGCTGTAGTCAGGCTGTAGTCGGGCTGTAGTCAGGCTGTAGTTAGATTGTAGTCAGGCTGTAGTTAGGCTGTAGTCAGGCTGTAGTCAGACTGTAGTCAGGCTGTAGTTAGACTTTAGTTAGACTGTAGTCAGACTGTAGTCAGGCTGTAGTTAGATTGTAGTCAGGCTGTAGTTAGATTGTAGTCAGGCTGTAGTTAGATTGTAGTCAGGCTGTAGTCGGGCTGTAGTCAGACTGTAGTCAGATTGTAGTCAGACTGAGGCATGGCTGTAGTCAGGCTGTAGTTAGACTGTAGTTAGACTGTAGTTAGACTGTAGTCAGGCTGTAGTCAGGCTGTAGTCAGACTGAGGCATGGCTGTAGTTAGACTGTAGTCAGACTCTAGTTAGACTGTAGTCAGGCTGTAGTTGGGCTGTAGTCAGGCTGTAGTCAGACGGAGGCATGACTAAGCCAATTCCTCTTCTTTTTTCATCCATATCTCTTTTTTCAATCATCTCTTCAATCATCATTGCTTCTTTATTTCCCACACTTTGAAACAGAATTGATGGTCTAAATGAAGGGGGGGTTGAGGAGACAGGAGAACCATGAAAAGACATGTGTGTATCAGTGCTTTAAACTGTATGCAATTGACTCATCTAAACCTAAAAAGACCAGAATAAATCATTGAAATGGCTTCCATCCACCTCTTCATTGGCATCCCTGCTTTTCTCTTACAAATAAAGTGTGGCTCTTTGCAACATCTCTCATTTTTCCCTCTTTCGTCTCTTCTTCTCGTCATCCCCATCTGTCTCTCTCAGAGCTTAAGCTTTCCCCTTCTATCCCTCCAGCGTGTTGCTCTGATGTGCGATGCTGACCCACTTTATTTGATGGGAAGCAAGGATGAAGGAAGCAATGGCTGAGGGAGAGGAACAAGGCAAAGAAGGAAGGAGGGACTCCACATCTCTCCTCCTCTCCTTCCCGCTCACGTCCCACCGAGCTGCGTTTAAGGTAAATATTTTTACCACACCACTCATTACGAGGACCTCTGAGGCAGCCTTACCCAAAATCCCCTCTCACAACAAGCTCAAATATTCATGTGGCCTTCCGTCATCTCTCTCCCCCCATTACCTGCTGCGTTTAACCCCCACTGCTTGTCATTATCAGTTTTGTCACTCGTGCTCGAGCTGCTTTTGCCTCAGCTGCTCACGTTTCACATATCCATATTTCAGATCCAGACCCCCCTCTGCCCACATGTTCAGGATGAAGCAGATGTGTGTCATGTATGTCTCTCTTCACATGCACTTAACACACAGGTATCACCAGTCATGTTTCTCATGTATTTCTGCAGGGTTAGACTGTAGATGACAATGCAACACTTTGCTTTTTGTCCAACATTATATGCATCATAGAGCTGTGGATCTTTGTTTACTTATTGCTATGATTATTGACCTGTTAATGATCAAAACATGCACCTCAATGCCTCCTCAATTACTATATATTTTCTACTTACACAAAAATGGACTGTAAAACAAGCGAGGAATAACAACAACATCCTCATACACTCCCTTATAAACAGCAGAAGCTGTTGATTTTGTTATATTAATGCATCTAAAATGTGTACGGCTTTGATCGGATGATGTGATAACAACCAACTCCACGTGCGCCATATTACTGGCACAAATGAGCATCTCTTTTCATTCAACAACTCACTCGTTCAGGAAGACAACAATAAATTTGGAAGAAACAATGGTTGGAAACAGGAATGAATTGTCATAAAATCAAGAAATTGCTGGCTGCTCATGCTGAGGATGAAAAAGATTAGCAACACTGTACGGTATGCACTCATCAGCCATAAAATTGTTGAAACGCTTCATGAAGGAGGCATCAACGGAGGCAAACTGCACGTGAAAAACACATTAAAAATCAACAGTGAAGCAGCAGCAGACGCCAGAGGTCCATGTGGGACGACAGCAGGTCCTGCAGTTTACACGAGCTGTGGGAGGTGCTGTGGGAGGTGCTGGGAAACCTGCGGGATACCAATCAGGAATGCGAGAGAGAGGTGACGGGAGCGGTCAGCTAGCTTCAGAATGAAGACGAGGCAAGAGGACCTGAAGTATTCTGTTCAGTACAAATGAGTCTGAATGTTGCCGCGTGTTATTTAAATGGCATTTAAAGGTCTGTCTGAAAGGTCACATTATCTCTCTCCAGTTCCAGTTCCAGTTTGCCAGACTGACAAACGAAGAGGATTTGTGTCTGAAAGCAGTAATAACATTTCAGTTTTACAAGAACATCATCATATCGCCATGACAATTTATGTTTCTGTCAACTCATGTTATAATGAGTACATAATTACTGTGGATATAAAAAAGTCTACATGCCACTATGGAACTGGAGGTTTTTGAAATATAAAGACCGAAGTTATGACAACATAAATGTCAGACATGGTATTCGATGAATGAATCATTTAGCAGAATTCAGCAGGGCTTGCATATTCTTTTTGTCAGGACTGGTGTGTTGAGGACCCAGATGCAGGAGAGCGAGGCAGGAGTTCGCAACAAAAAGGGTTTATTTTCCAAACCAAAAACAAAGCGCTGCTTAGCAGGATCAAAAACTCACGGAAACAGGGATAAAAAAACTGGAGCAAAAACAGGCAGGACACATGGAGGAAAACACAGTACGGAACCACAAGGAGCAAGGGAATGACAAGACCAGATATACACAGGGGATAACAAGACACAGGTGCAGACAATCAGGGCAGATGGGACACAGGCGGGGCAAAACAGAAACAAACTGGGGGAAATGTCAACCACTTCAATTCAATTCAATTCAATTCAATTTTATTTATATAGCGTCTAATACAACAGATGTTGTCTCTAGACGCTTTCCAGAGATCCAGAACATGAACATAAACATAAACATAAACATGAACATAAACCCCCGAGCAATTATTATATAAACAATGGTAGGTAAAAACTCCCACAGTGGGATAAACCACTGACACTTTTGTGTAAGAAACAGCTTCTTTCTTGGTACCGTATCCCACCCCACAGCCCAGACATGCAGCTCGTGTGACCAGTACCTGCCAGGAAGTTCTGCAGTTCCTTCAGTATTGCTGTTGGTGTCCTCTTAGTTTTCTCATTGCCCTCTCATCAACTTTTCTAGGGTGCCGGATTCCTTCACTTATTGATAATAATGTGTACGTTCTCAATAATTATGTATAGCTGTCTTGGGCAGCTCTGTAGCCTTCAAGCAAATACCAGAGCAACAGTTCATTTTTATTTGGTTTTAGTCAGTATCACTTTCATTTAGGGGACTTTTTTTGCCACTGTTTGGTTTGAGGTTTTTCTCCCACTAGGGGAATTCTTACCTGCCATTGTTTATGTAATAGTTGCTCCGGGGTCATGTTCTGGGTCTCTGGAAAGCGCCTAGAGACAACTTCTGTTGTAATAAGGTTAAGGTTAGGGTTACGGGTTATACACTGTACATGATATAAATAAAATTGAATTGAATTTTAGCAGGTAGCCTATATGCCATTTCAACCCAGTCTCACATAAAAACGTACCCTGCCTACGTTGGTCCAAAGTGCAAAAACGTAGAGGGGTTACAATAATAGCCCTTGAATTGTATAACTGTTACATTTTTCTGACTATTCGTTTTGCGTCCAAGTCACGTGACTTTCAAGATTCTGGCTGTGACACCAAAAAACATGGCAGACATTTCTCATTTTTTAGTGAAACAAATCAATATTTTGAGTTAGTTTCTGCATAAAAATGCTTTTTGATTACATTTCTAGCGAGAAATATATATTTTACTTTCATAATATTCACTCAGTGAATGTACATAATCATTCGCATTCGAATAGTCAGAAAAATGTAACAGTTATACAATTCAAGGGCTATTATTGTAACCCCTCTACGTTTTTGCACTTTGGACAAATGTAGGCAGGGTACGTTTTTATGTGAGACTGGGTTGGCCATTTACTTGCAGGCTTAATTTATAGTGTGACCTGTCACCTGACAATGCTGAGGACAGTTAGAGCCCCCGTTTATAATAAATACTTTGGCCTTGAGGTCCCAATATCAATACCTGCTTTGAGATTTTGTGAATGATAACCGACAACTCAACCCTCTGTCCTGTTATGACTCTGAGCCAGCGGGTGGATGCTTGGGAGGGGGGGGGGGGGATTTTTTGAGCAATAAGCTTGTCAGTTATGTGACATTGGTAAAGGAAAATATGGGTAACGATGCTTAAATGCCAGTGAAGTCGTGGTTGAAATTTGAATATACCATGTAGAGCAGGGGTCCTCAACCCTGGTCCTCGAGGGCCGGTGTCCTGCATGTTTTAGATGTTTCCCTGCTTTAACACACCTGATTCTAATTAATCATCGTCATCAGCTTTTCATCCAGGGCTGCACAATTCTGTTGATGACACAGTCACTTGTATCACGGTGCAATGAAGCAGGGAAACATATAAAACCTGCAGGGACACCGGCCCTCGAGGACCAGGATTGAGGACCCCTGATGTAGAGTATGTGAGCACAAACTACTGCTTGAGTTGTCTGCCTGAACCAGGTTGCATGCATTCCCACATTAGTTTACCATGCATGCAGTGGTTTTCTAAAATATTGCAGTGGTAGTTTGAAACAGCTAAAAATATAATTTCTGTGCCAGTCAGAACAGTCAGCATGGTACTCCTGAGGATTTAAATGTGCTACGATTTCAGAAAGTTGTCAACTTAATATTAAAAGTAATTTTTCTCTCCACTGTCACTCCTGTTTTTCAGCCAAATCCCCACATACTAATTATTCTAGTCTCCCATTTAACACATCGTTTTGCTGTAAAAATACATACTGAGATAACACACATGCAGCTAAATGACACATAACACAGTGGTGCACTGGAAAATACTGGTAAATACTGATAGACCTGTGTAACAGTGAGAATAAAAATGTTATATAAAATGAAATGAATAGAATTTTAGATGAGTTATGTATTTTATGGATCAGAATTCCAGTTATAACTCAGTCACATAGTAGTAATCATTTGGGATATTACCAGATATATTTGTCAATGAGCCAGCAAACATAGGAGACGTTAAGGAGAAAGACAATGGCTGCAAGTGCAGGTGAAGAAGATCAGTGGACCTAAAGATACAACTGAGTGTTTAAAAGATCAAAAACAAAACCTCTGTATCTGCCGGATGTTTTCACAGTATCAACATGATACTCCATGTAGCACTTTGTATGGGAAAAGTGACCAAAGACGGGGAGTGTACCTTTCATCAAAGTAAAAAGGCAGAGAGTCAAATCTGGCAGTGGATAACGACAGGAGATGACAAGGAGAAGAGAGGAGTGTGGAGGATTAAACCGACATACGGAGAGAGGGAGGGAAATCAGATGGGCAGAGGATAGGAGAGCACGTGGCAAACCTGCCTCTCCTGTCTCACTCTCCATAAATATTTGATGCGAGGGACTAAAACCAGCGCTGTGAACTCTGAAGAAGTGTGACAGCAGAAAATGGTCAGAGACGAGAGGCTTACGACACCATCAAGGAGCGAAATGAAGGGAGAGCTGCCTTGTCTGCTAGGTATTTGATAGACGGAGGCAGAGGAAAGCACAGAGCACGTGGGGCTGTGGAACATGGCACATGGGACCCAAATCTGCGGTTGAAAGGGAAATATGGAGCTGTTTACTGATGGAAATCTGCTTCTAAAAAGGACAACCTTTAACGGGTGTAATCTTGAAATCCACATTTCATTGTAGTTGCACATGTAATCTTCAAACTTGGACTTAACACACAAAGATTGAATCTCTCCTTGTCATACATGTTGTCATTATAAGTTGTAGAAATGTAGGAAAAGCACAGGCTCTTGCACACTCCGTTGCCAGGTGGGCCCATTGAAATATTGATGGAAACCCTCTTGCCGCTGTAATGAAAAAATTGTCCTCCGATAAATGTTTCATCCTTCCACATGCATCACCTACCCATTTTTAACAGATGAGGCAATTCGCTGCAGCACTACAAACGCTGGGGGAAATGGGTCCAGCCGCAATTTGTTGCTCTCTGCATTAGCTGGAAGAAAGCTGGAGACGTTCAGGCATAAAGGGAGAGAGAAACAGAGAAGAAGAGGTAGTTTTGCATCAAACCCTCATGTTGCTTATCTGCACAAGATGTAGATCATCAAGTCTTTCGCTGATGAAAGAAATATCCGAATTCATTCAGGCAATGAAATCGTTATCATCTGTTCCTTGTAGAGCTTTTGACATGTTCCAGTGCTATTCTGGATAGTAATTAGGGGGCTATTGAAAATAAATTGACACAATTATATCAACAGACAAAAATTACATGAATAAAAAAGAGGACAAAAAGTCATGTTCATCATTTTTTACTTAGTCTAGAATATAATAATCATGAAAAAGAAAAAAAGGAAAAAAAGAATATCCTAAAGACCTTAAAAGTTATCAAAACTTCGGTTTATTCATAAATTGGCTGAGACTAATGGGAACAAAAATACAATTGTATTATCCAAAAGTGATGCAATTTTTATCCATCCCTAAAGGTGGATGCAGAATTTCCTCAGTACCTGACTGACCTCAGTGAGGAGTAAGGGAATGCTCGTCAGCACATGTGCGTGTCTCACATACACACATGTTCAGTATGTACACAGCGAGTCGTTATGGTGACCAAGCTTTTGAACTAGCTGCATAAATAAAAATCCCATGATCTCCATATTGCAACACCGAATTAACAAGCATAATCTCTTCTGAAAGGAGGGTGAATGTGTATTTATCTTCTTGTATCTTGTTATGCCACACCCTTATGAATGCTGCAGGCCTTGCAGGGCTGGTGTGAGAACCCATGGGTGGTGTCTGTGTTTCCCTGTCTTAACGGAGTGGGATGGCAGCTCATGTGAAGCTCTGGACAAGAGACATGCCTGTTGAGGCTCGCAGGGCATTCCCCACTCTTTCTGCTAATACTCATCTTGCTCAATTTGAAATTCTTCTCCATTGATTTGAGCTTGTTTTGTTAGTATATATAAAGCCCTCGGTTTTTAAACTAACCTGTTTCCATTTGTGTTGGAAGGTTGCAACAAAGACCACTTACCTGTGGTAAGAACTACATGATTAAGCTTAAACCAGAACCACGATTGACTGGATCAGAATGTAAAGCATTGGACTCTCAGTATGCAGTTTGAATGCATCCTATGTTTGCTATAAGTTTAGTTGACCAACTCACCCCCCAGTTTATGTGACACCAGGGGCCTGTGGTTTGGTTGTGCAAGGAAACATCTGCCTGAGCTGAATCCCCTATTTGCTTATAAGTGTACACTCACTTACAACATGCACCGTGTGGGTCTTGGATGCCTCATGTCCAAACAGCTCAAATGTTTGCCTTAACTCTAACTGTTTCACATGGCCGACTGCAACTCCATTAATAATGAATCATTTCACTTGGATAACAATGTCCCACTGCCCTCTGTAAACGACGACTTCCCCTGATAGACGGGGATGATTGATGGTTCCAGGCCCAGCGTGTCACCTAAAGCATGAAAACCAGCGAGTGTTTGGGTTGTTTGCTGGGTGTGGTGGCTCCAGTTCAGATTACAGCAGAGACTTGTTTGAGACATATTTTTCTCCTCAGCGACTGTAATTAGAAAAGCCTTTCTGCCCCCCCCCCCCCCCCCCCCCCCCCCCCCACCGCTGGCTCACAGAGCCGATGTGTCCTGTAAACTAGAACTCCCCGGGGTCATTTTCTCCAAACTCCTTCCAAACTGTGAATGACTCACAACTTCCGTGATTGGCAGCGCTTAAGAGCCCGTCGTAGAAAGCACACTCCGGTGCGCAACGGCTCGTATTAAAATGCATCAGCGCTTATTAAGATTCAGAAAGGATTGCCTGATTCTGTCTTTATGGTGCTCTCTATCTCTTCATTGTTATTGAGCGAAAACCCATTAAAGCCGGGTAAAGACTTGGCAAAGCTTGCAGGATGCTGCCAATACAACTTATGCTGACATTGTCTTTGACCCCCTTGATACCTCAGCCTTTTGCTGGCTTCATGTTGAATGATTTGAATGTAGGAATTCAACTGATTTCCCCTGCCAAGGCCCACACACTTTTCCAATTGCAGTTTAGCACAATGCAAGGGTTGAGGAAGCTAAATTGAAATGATGAACCGCTTCTGCAGGCATTCTTTTAGACAATAGTGCCAATCAGGAAAGGTCCTAAAGGCCTGGACAAAGAAAAAGCAATGTCAGTGAATTCTCCTTCAATTTCCCTCAATGCTAAGCAGCTAAGAGCAGCAAAATGACCGAAGCGTGCCGCTTTTGGAACACGGTTGATATAATATCCTTTGTCACTGCAGTAAAGTCAACATGACAGGCGCTCCTTGGAGGGATGATATGGGCCTATAGTTTTCAGCTGGTTCAGAGGCCTAACTCTTCGCTATGGTTTATTAGAGCTGTTACTGAACATCTGGTTCTTTTTTCGATGCCTGGGTCAACTCCTGCATAGTGCTGAACTTCATTTGGACCTGTCTAGAATGGTCACCTGTCGGGGGGTTTGGACTAAACAGCTCTGGAGTCTCCCCCAGGATGTGGACAGGGCAGCTCTCATGAGAAAGACATGATTTGAAAGGCTTTTTGTTTGCTTGTCTAAAAGATTGTTGAGATGACGAATTAGCCAACTGGGGATTGGTAGATAAAACTGAACTGCAGATTTCTTTCATAACAGACGGGCTCAGTGGAGTTTGGATGTCATTGAAAAACCAATTTACCTTTTTTCTACTTAAATTCAAACTTTATAGGGATTGTTTTGTACATTTATGCTTTTATTAAGTGTTTAAGCTTCACGCATCTTGAAATAACACAGCTAAAACCACTTACACAAATCATACACTATGCTGAACAGAAAATCTGATTTTTCCTTTCACTCAGCCCGGCCGGCCTCCGGCAGGAGGGTCCCCCCTTATGATCCAGGTCCTGGTCCAGGTTTCTACCCTCCTAAAGCCTGATTTATGGTTCTGCGTTAAACCAACGCAGCTACGCCGTTGCCATGACACCGTTGCCGTGACGCCGTTGCCGTGACGCCGTTGCAGTGACGCCGTTGCCGTGACGCCGTTGTGAACCCTTCGGACTTCTCCGTCACTCCATCTCGCCGCGGTGCAGTGCCCCCCCAGAGCACTAGGGGGGTGCGTTCTTTTCCGGAAAAAAGAAAAGGCGATTCATGCTTGAAAACCCTCCAATGTGGCTGAATTAAAAACAATTTTATTGTTATCGTTGTCTCTAGTTGATTCTTTGTTTAGCTTCCGGCTTTTCCGGTCACAGTGAACAATGGCGACCGAGAGAGAACCGGAACCGGAAATACGTTGCTACCAAGCAAACCAATCACAGCCCTCTTGGTCTGCGTCGCCTGGATTTTTTGGGAGGTGCAGGTCAGGCTACGGCGTAAGCTACGGAGAGACTCCCGCGTAGCCGCGTACCCTAGGCCGTAGGTTTAACGCAGAACCATAAACCAGGCTTAAAGGGGAGTTTTTCTTGCCACTGTTTGGCTGAAGGTTTATATATATATATATATATATATATATATATATATATATATATATATATATATATATATATATATATATATATATATATATATATACATATAATGTGACAAAACCAAAGAATATTCATCATGTTGAAGTCAACATTAAACTGGCTGAAGAAAAATTCAATGTGGTCATACTGAACTCATGGTTTGTTACCCAATGAAAAGACAGATCTGTAACATTGCTCGTATCATTTCCAACTGACAGTAGCAGGCGTGGTATATTGTACACGGGACTTAAAGGCTTTTTTTTAAATGGCAGATGTGTTACAGTTGGTAATGGAACTTGTTGGTGCTGCATTTATGGCTTTGCCTGTGTTGATTGGGTGTGTACTCCAAAGTACTGTATGAGGTGTGCAATACCCTAAAAACAGCATTTTACCATGAGGAATAACTATCTTAACAAATAAATGTAATAATAAAGAATATGTAAAAAGAACAAAGAAAAGGCACCAGTGTTCTATCAACCGCGCAGGTCTTCCTGCGCTGCTGTACTTTAATTGTTAACACACATAAACTGACTGACTGTTAGGTAACAGACGGAAGAGCAAAATACCTTTTTGAAACGTTATTCATGAGGTCATTCAATAGTTAAATAATCTTTCACTAGGAATACCTTAACAAATTCAGATTGAGGGAGATTTTTGGACATCTGAGCGGAAAGTAGGTTATCTGAGACTTTAACTGTATTTGGAGATTTTTTTCACTTTTTTCATCCCTGTATGGGAACACTCATTTCTCCCTAAAAAGGAATAAAAAGACTTTTGTCTACGTGAGCATTTGAGTCCATTGTTGAACTAAGACAAAAAAATATAATAATCATATCAAGTAAATAGACACCGCAGAGAAGTTGACTTTAAGTAGTTTGAATGATGATATTGCAGTTACATTTTTGTTTTTTATTATTAGGGCCCGAGCACCTTCAGTGCGAAGGCCCTATTGTATCTGTAGGAATTGTTCTTTCTTCTGACGAAAGGAGGGCCTTTTTGCCCCCCTAAATGTGCCCAAAAAGTCACCAAATTTTGCATGCAAGTCAGGCCTGGCGAAAAATTTGATATTTAATGGTTTGCATTAGTGGGCGTGGCAAAATGGCTCAACAGCGCCCCCTTGAAAACTTTGTGCCTCAAGCCCCAGAATGCGGTATGTCGTACACGCACGGAAATCGGTTCACACCTGTATCATGGCGCAACTGAAAGAAAAGTCTCTTGGCGTCATGCCCGAAACCGAACAGGAAGTCGGCCATTTTGAATTAGTTGTGTCATTTTGGCGAAATTTATGCCATTCCTTCGAAAGTTAATTCAGCCCGAACCGTAACGTGCACCCAAGTGTGTTATACATCAAAATGTGCGTCTCCATCCTGCGACTACACGCATTACTTTTCTCTTTCAAAAGCGTTACCGTGGCGACGCTAGACGCCAAAAAGCGCGGCCACCCTTCATCTGGTTGGTTCAGACAGAAAAAACTTTGCGCCTCAAGCCCCATAATACGGTTTGACGTACATGAACGAAAATTGGTACACTCCTGTATCATGTCGCAACTAAAAGAAAAGTCTCTTGGCGCCATGGCCGAAACCGAACAGGAAGTCGGCCATTTTGAACATTCTGAATTAATTGCGTAATTTGGAGCAGTATATGCCATTCCTTCGAGAGTTAATTCAGCCCGAACCGTATCGTGAACCTAGATGTGTTATACATCAAAATGTGCGTCTCCATCCTGCGACTACACGCATTACTTTTCTCTTTCAAAAGTGTTACCGTGGCGACGCTAGACGCCAACAAGCGGACCCCCCCTTCATCTGATTGGTCCATATTTGATAGTTCCCCAAAAGGCACCAAATTTGGCATGCAAGCCAGGCCTGGCGATAAATTTGATCTTTCATGGTTTGCATTAATGGGCGTGGCAAAATGGCTCAACAGCGCCCCCCGGAAAACTTTGTGCCTCAAGCCCCACAATACGGTTTGACGTACATGCACGAAAATCGCTACACACCTGTATCATGTCACAACTAAAAGAAAAGTCTCTTGGCGCCATGGCCGAAACCGAACAGGAAGTCGGCCATTTTGAATAAATTGTGTCATTTTGGCGAAATTTATGCCATTCCTTCGGCAGTTAATTCAGCCCGAACCGTAACGTGCACCCAGGTGTGTTATACATAAAAATGTGCGTCTACATCCTGCGACACCACGCATTACTTTTCTCTTTCAAAAGTGTTACCGTGGCGACGCTAGACGCCAAAAGGCGCGTCCCCCTTTCATGTGATTGGTCCATATTTGATAGTTCTCCAAAAGTCACCAAATTTTGCATGCAAGCCAGACTTGGCGATAAATTTGATATTTCATGGTTTGCATTAATGGGCGTGGCCTAACGGCTCAACAGCGCCCCCTAGAATACTTTTATCTGCCATAACTTTTGAATGGTTTGACATAGGAAGTCGTGGGTGGTGTCATGGGACTCTGTAATGAGTCCTTAAGCTTCGTTGGCCTTAATTAGCCCCGCCCCTTCTTCTGATTGGTTGTCCCGATTTCCTGCTATAACATTGGAATGGTTTGACATAGAGAGTCGTGGGTGGTGTCATCAGATTCTTTATGGAGTCCTTGACCTTCATTGGCCAGAATTAGCCCCGCCTCTTCTTCTGATTGGTTGTCCCTTTTTTCTGCTATAACTTTTTAATGGTTTGACATAGGAAGTCGTGGGTGGTGTCATGGGACTCTGTAATGAGTCTTAAGCTTCGTTGGCCTTAATTAGCCCCGCCCCTTCTTCTGATTGGTTGTCCCGATTTTCTGCTATAACTTTGGAATGGTTTGACATAGAGAGTCGTGGGTGGTGTCATCGGATTCTGTATGGAGTCCTTGACCTTCATTGGCCTGAATTAGCCCCGCCCCTTCTTCTGATTGGTTGTCCCTTTTTTCTGCTATAACTTTTGAATGGTTTGACATAGGAAGTTGTGGGTGGTGTCTTTTCTGATATGCTTATGGGGGGCGGTGGCCGTGAGTGCGAGGGCCCGTTCATTGCTGCTTGCAGCTTTAATTTGATCTTATAATACTTAGATAGGAAACAAAGGTTGACACACAATCTCCGTCGAGTTGTTTTTCAGACATAATTATACACTCATTTTGTCTTTTGACAACAGAAATAGAGCATTGTGTGAACGAGAAAAGATTTCATGGAAATTCAACTGCATTAATATCCATAAGAACAGAGAGGAGAGAAGCAGCCAGATGTGAGGCCTCAAAACAGAATGCAAATGACGCCCTATAATTTCATTTCCATATGTTTAATCTTCAGCCCGGACTAATGCAGACTCAAGTGCATCACTTCAGGTAAAAAGGTACATGGACCTTTTTTCTTTTTTCATTTGTAAAAGTGGCTCCCAACATTTTTAAAAAGACTTTGAAAAATGTTAGAAAGTTAGAGTTACCTTATTGAAAAAGATATTGATGGAATCTCAACAAGGGTTTCACCATTATCCCAACATCAATCCAGCCTGACAGCTACGTGACCTGACTGAATCAACACTGCACTAAAAGCAGAAACAGACTCTTTCTGATTTACAATTTTGGGGACTTTAGGAGAAAGAGCAGTGAAGCTGAGCCCTCTGGTGGATTCTTTTTTTTTGTTTTTAATGAACAAAACATATATTTTTTAGATGAATTTGAATTTTATTTGAAGGAATTTTCCTTTCTTTTAGAAAGTGTTTGCTGTTGTGATCTGTTATAGGCAAAAACTAGTTAAAGTAACTCCAGAGTCCAGTCCTGGCTGTCTATCCATCAGCTGTGTGTCCCTGATGCCACTATGTCACACATCAACAATGATGAAACTGACAGAGCTAGAGCGGACATCGTAGGCAGAGGGGATTAAGATTCTCAAGAAAGTAATGATGGGTCAGAATAAAAGAGAAAGACAGAGTCAGAGACCACACATGATTAAGCTTTGACAGTGCTCACTGAGCCAAAAATGAGCCCAATGACAATGGTTCCTTTGAGCTGCTTTAACGCAGGATTGAAAACAATTACAAATCAACCAAGTCTCGAGATTTTAATCATTCACAAAAACTTGTGATTGACTTGAGTGTGAGACAAAAGTGTTACAGTAATCCTCTTAATCTCTTGTTTCCACGGTGAAGGGGAGATTTACGGTTGACCAATCAGAGTGTGAGTTACAAAGACGCCTGCAGGGGGTGACAGGTGAACAGGGCCGTGAAAAACTGGGTTAAGACCAGCAGATTTCCTTCCTCTGGAAGCTGAAACCTCAACAATTACAACACTGGGATGGGAAAAAGCATCGCGATTGTGTTGTGTCTTGGACTCATTCGTACTTCATTTAAAATGTGATAATTGCAACCCACCATTTAGTCTAGGCTGGCATTTATCTTTCTATTTTCCATTCCAGGCTGGATGGATCCCATCTGTACAGAGACACAGGAGGTCTTTGTTTGATTCATTATTTATACGGATAGTCTAGGCATGCAGTTGATGCCTCGGGAGATTCAATTATATAACTATATATTTAGTCAAATGTTTATGCTTTTAGAGACTTCAAATGTAACATAGAGCATCTTTCTGTAGAAATACGAAAGTTCTCAAATCTTTTTGAGCCAAAGATGACGCTTTTAGAGCTCAGAGTTTTTTCCTTCGTTTCTGAGCCAATCAAGCAAGAAAATAAAAACACATCAACCTCAATAATTACAGGTTTCTGCCTGAACTGTTGCGCTCCACCTTCATCAGGTACAACACTGAAATCATGCTTCATTACTTTTACATTGTTATGTTTGTAAGAGTATAAAGGCATTTAAGATTCATTTTGTAGTTTGTTTCAGGATTTTTGCTTCAGTACACCATTTGAATGTTCCTTCCTCTGTTGACAAGTTTAGACTCTAGACTTACCTGACTGACAGTGCAGAGCTCGCTGACGGCTGATGACTGACTGCTACGAGACTACACTGACTCTACAACGACTAAAGAAGAAACATGTTCCTTACAGCTCAAGGACTGTATATTAGTATACAGATTCTGTCCTTGATGATGAATTTGCTGTGAGAGGATGGTTGTTGAAATCTTCTGTTTACCACCGTAATATCTGTCTTGTTTATAAGTGAGGAGTGAGCAAGCATACTGTTCAACCAAGACAATTCTTAATATTGTAATGCCATTTTGATTTCCTTTTTGTTGTTGTAAGAATACCTAATCTGCTAATGTGGACAAGCAGTCTCCTGGTGACAAAACAACCTTTAAAAGTCTAACAGATCAGATCTCAAGCAGGAGCTGTCTGCTGTAACCAGTTTGACTCAAAGCAGTGTAACGTGTAGGAATGATACTTAACCACTTGTAAAGCATGGGTTGTGTAGTTTATTTCCCTGCTTTCAGGTGAGCTATAAATGTAAGCCTTAACAGCTAATAAACTAAGCACTCACCGAAGATAATAATAATTAAAAACCATATATGATGCTGTTTAAATGTGCCTTAAACGCCACTATTTTGCATACTGTAAGTATTCTGGTCAGCTCAGATATTAGAAAATTACATTTGTTGTGTTTTCTTCTTAGGATTGTGATGAAATAAATACATGTGACAGATGGTCATAACTGCAACAAGTCAACACTTTCCAAAGTTAATATTTAGTCACTGATGTTTTATCAAGGTAATATTGTATGAATGTTATGTAAATGTTTGTAAATCACCAGTTCCTGTATTTGTTATCTCAGATACATTACATCTGATAATCTGATGCAAGGACTAAATATCCATCAATACCCATCTCACACCATTAACAAAAACATGTGACTGGATATATGGATATATTAAGCAAACATAAAGAAAAACATCAAATCTACACTCTGGCACTTTATTGGCCATGATCCTGCCATCAATACAAACTTCTACTTTGCTATATAAATAGTTTTTTTTTTTTTTATCTTCTCTGATGAATTCTCAGAAAGCCCCATGTGAGCTTAAGATTTTTCATCGTGAGACTTGCAATCCTACAGACTTTCCTCCTGCATGAGGAGGATGCTGACCTTGTTGCAGGGACCTGTAGCTTTTGCCTCCCTTTTATAATCTTGTGCATATAAAATAATAATAATAATATAATATATCTGCCTGAGAAAGGCCTTTTTTTTGTAGAATTTAAAGGACACATTTTCTTCTAATGAGCTGCAGAAACAGCTGGTACCATCTTCATCAGTATAAAAGGACAATCTATTCTGAAAATTTGCTATTAATTAAGTGGCAAAATTTGTTTATCTATGCAAAACATTTTTTTAATTAAAAGTTGAGTTCTACAAATGATACAACAGAATTCATGTTCAACAGTCAAGCTGTCTTGTGATTTGGGATTTTGTGCTCTTTTCTGCCAGCATTTGGAAAACATGCAGGGTGTTACAAGCGGAGAAAAAAAATAGATTCTGTGGTCGTGATGGCCTCGTGAACAACTGCAGGCAGTAGAGAAGAAATAACACAACAAGTTTCAATGTTTTACAGTTTACTTGTGAAGCAAATGCCTTTAAAAAAAAAGATCACAGCTGTGGAAATTGACCTGATGGTGAAAGCATTTGCCCTGGTGTTGCTTTCACCTTTACATTACAGAAACAAACCCTTGTCAGTAAAAACAGCCAATCATCCAAACTGGACAATATCCCATCATCCCACTGTGCATTTCGCCCTTTCATGCAAGCTCGCTGGCAGGGAAATAAGAATGAATGATCACGAGTGGTTGGAGCGGCCATGGGTGGTCCCGGCAGGCTCTTCCAGGCAAACGGCATCAGACAGCAGCCATGCGTAATAACAATACAGCACTGGCATGCTCAGGACATATTGACACAGCAGATAACCAGGTTGGCAAAGTGTTAATCATGCCCACAGTCTGATAGGGCTGGCAGGAGTGTTATCTGCAGGCTCGCCAACCGGGGCCTTGGGCATGACTGCTGGCATGGCTTGGCATTTTTAGTGCTGGTGTAATGAGTGTGTGATTGATTGGGACCACAATAGGGGCTCATGTACTCAGAGTGGTATACAGCGCACACCGCCAGGCATCTGGCACCCCTGGATTAGTGGCCCCCTGGGCTCCCACCCAGATTAAAGGGTTACATTAAACAGCATGAATAAAACATTGAAATTATTCTCTTTAGAGCGGACCCAAAGGAGAAGGAATCGGTGTGTTTTCATTCGGGCCTGCGGGGGAGCATGCTTTGGTTGAAGCGTTCCCGTTTTCTATTTCCCTCTGAAATACACATGCTTGCACTGAACACGTCTCTCAGTAGTTTTATGAACCCAGGCTTTAGCAGAATCTAAATATGTAATTAACAGCTACAAATTGCACAAATGGGACACCCTGCATATGATTATGCCGATGTTAAAGGTTACCTCAGTCATTTGACTAATTACATTGACATGCTTGTGGCTAGACTCTACTTGAAGAGGAGAGGGCACGGAGGGAACGCCACCTGAGCTGCGTCTGAGCATCCAGGACCTAAAGGTTATTATCATTTAATGAGGACATTCGTAACCAGTGTCAACATAATGTTGGTCAAACCCTAAGAAGAAGCTTGGACACCGACTTGTTGTAGTTTTAATCTGTCTAATTGGCCCTGGTTTGTGAGCTTTTACAATGTAGAAGCATGGAGCACCTTAATCAACGGCATACAGGAATGTTGGGTAAACTGGTGCACAGCAAGGGTGCTAGCCAAGACCCGTGTCCAACCCCCTAGTGGCACCACCTTAGCTCCAAGCACCCACTTATCCAAATGAACAGGCTGCTCACGTGTCATCATGATGATATTTCATGCTTTTTTCCAAGCACTATAAATTTCAAAGCCATTTCCCTAACTCTTCCTTTTACTTATTTATCAACATCACAGCTGACGCAGTGTTTTACATTTATCTCTTTCTTTTTAATAGCAGTTCATGGCAACTCTTGGCAAGACTCGAGAAGAGGAATGAGGAGGAAAAAAAGAAAACACTCATCCAGCCTATAAAATGTTAGATTTACAACTACATCAAGCAGAATTAGGAAATAAAATCTGCATTCTGCAGCAGACTGAGTGAGGATTCATCAAACAGTTCCTATTGATCAGCGATTCATCACTCAATCCAGGGCAATGGGCTAACGCAAGCAGAACAGGAGTTGGCTCTGACACCAGATGATGACTCGCACATAATCGGCATCGGAGAATAAAGAGACCTGGCTTATTATTGACGACCAGACCTTTCCCTCTGCTTCCCTATCTATCCACACAAAGGTCAGTTAAAAAACCATCTAGGTCATCTGAGGAGTTGGTTAGAGCAAGCTGGGGTCTCTGGGGAAGCAGAGGTGAAAGGGCGACAGGTTTGGGGATTTGGGGGCCCTAAAGGCACACTGGTACACAGTTGGTGTTCTCTAAGCAGGGAAGGATAAGATGCAGAAAAGATTTACTTATCAGTCAGTTCATCAGACAGCAGCTGCAGAACCACAGGTGCAGCCTGCGGATGAGCTTGAAGAAATAAAAAAAAATCAACAATAGCATAAGATGGCATGAGAATACGGTCTCAACTTGTTTATTCTCTTGTTTCCAGCCTTTGCT
The DNA here is from genome assembly GCF_033807715.1 of Cololabis saira. Lineage (NCBI taxonomy): Eukaryota > Metazoa > Chordata > Actinopteri > Beloniformes > Belonidae > Cololabis > Cololabis saira. Next base: position 9,160,614 of record NC_084590.1, on the reverse strand, counting down.
TTAGCTTTGCATGTGATTGCTTGTGTGTTGGATATAAACTGTGGCTGGCTAAGTGGCTTGTGGTTAGAAAGAGTTTCCATCATTGTGCTCTTTGGAAAGTCTAAGGAAAGCACCAACAAAATCAGCAAAAGCACATCTCTTTGTGCAGCTGGTGAAAAACAACTGAGGGGAGGACTAGAGAAACACTACCACACATGGTCTACCTCGTTTTTTTTCTCTCTCCAGTAGGTTTGGCTTGGTGGTACATCAGGAAATTAGCTCTGGGGAGACAGGGTGGTCTGGCATTTTGTCTTCCTCAGCCCAACAAGAAGACAAATGTACCTCATGAAGCTGTGGGGGAATGAATCTACCTAACCCCCTCCTCTCAAAACCATAGCCAACTCTATTTCCAACCTGACCCAGTCAAGTAGGTAGGCCTTTCCTGCATCAGGGGATCTCAGAACCTCAGTGTATAAAAGTGATATCTTAAACAGGCAACATTACTAGACCATGTATACACGTTCACAGACATAGTCCTGACCTGGCAACTTCAGAAGCTGAGAAAATAATCATTGTCATCAACTCTGTTTCAGAAGGACATTTTTCCGTAATCCATTTCATACATGATCACATGTTAAAATGGTAGCCATATACTTTTGCTTGCCAGAAATTAAGAACCTTAAAGGGGACCTATTATGGCATCTAATCCCTATTTTAAACAGGCCTTGAATGTCTTAATAACAAGCTTTTGATTGTGTTTGCTAAATAAATGAGAAATTCAGCCTCTAAATCATGTCTTTATCTTCCCATTCTCTAACCTCATTATCTATGCAGGATTCTGAGTGGGCGGGGCTATGATAATGAGGAACTGTGCTGATTGGCTGCCTGAATGACGCGATACACCGCTACGGAAAAATGGCGGAAGCTCCGGCTAGCGGAGTTACCGTGTCCTAACTGCATGCGATGCGAGCGAGCATCAGCAACAAAATCAATTCCATTGCTTTATTTTCTATTGGACTGTCCTAACTGGCCGCAGCAATGCAGCGACGCAGCGACGCAGCGACGCAGCGACGCAGCGACGCAGCGACGCAGCGACGTTTTGAGCTGAACATTTGTCGGACGCCCTGCTTCTATTTTCTTCCTGCCGCTCGCGTTGAAAGCCGGTTGAAAGCGGTGTAGGAAACAGTCACGGATGAGGAACGGCTGATCCAGTTAGTTGAAATGAGAAGTTATCTCTATGATTCCTCCTCATTTCACTACAAAAACCTCAATAAAGTGGCAGCTGCTGGAGGGAGATGGACAGAGAGCATCCAATGTCACGCAGTGCTACGATAGTCGGACGCTCGCATGCAGTTACACGGTTTTATAGTTGTGGGCGTGGTTTGCATTTTGGTTACGTAACGACGGGAGCAGAATCTGTCACATGAAGCCACATGACACTGGATGGATCATCCGGGCGGCTGTACAGACACTGCAGAATTTGGTTGCTTTCCTCCTTCTCTGAGTTGGCAGGCTGAGGGGAGACCACTTTATATATGTTAAAGCAAGAAAAAACATGTTTTTCATAATAGGTCCCCTTTAATCTATCTTATTTTTAAAAAGTTCTCACCAAATGATACCCCGTTCTAAAGCAGCCAAGGCTGTTCCTGGTAATGGAGACCTGCTTAAACGACCCGGCCCAGAAAAATCTACCCGAAACTCCCGCTCGTGGAAACGTGCTCCCACTTTATGTCATAGAACACATTTATAAATTAAGAAAGGCTGTCAACTCATTCATGGCAATTAATGTGTTTGTGTCATCTCACCTCCATGTTTTTAGACTTGTTTGTGGTAGCAATGAAAAACTAGATAGAAACATATAAGTCATTTGATGTGTGGACATGACAGAGAAAGAGGGAATGAGGGAAGAGAGAGAAAGAGAGAGATGACAACCGATTTGTGGAAAGATTTATTTATTTTTTTTAAACACAACAATCAAAAAATCTCCCATCCAATCCATGAAATTCCCCAAAGAATGCATTTATTGTGAAACTCCTGTTTGGGTTGTCCTTTGTTTTCTGTCTGAAGACTGTTTTATGTGTGTAAATACATAACTTTCCAATATCCAACAAAAGGCCTCTTTATTTTCCATTATGCACTTTCAAGGCATGATTGTTGTGCTGATAGTGTTCTTTTTTGTGTGTGTTCCTCTGTCCCACTTTGGAGATAGTGGTAAGGGAAAAACAAATGGGGCATCTGAAATCTGGGAACAAGTGTGAGAGCAATGTGTTGCCACACATCTAGTGCAGACTATCAGCCTTCTGATGTCGCACTGAGCCTCCTCCTTTCAGTCTGGGAGTCCTACCAAATGGGAACAACAGCAGTTTACAAGGGTGGCTTTTTGGTGGTGATAGGTCCCTGAGTGAAATGGGATTGAGTGAAGTGGACCTTGGTGGTTGGGTTTACTTAAAAGTAAGGGTTTAACTCAGACTAGACTGCAGATGTGATTGAAGACACTGAACCCCAGACCAGTTCAGTGTCTGTGATAGGAAAAGCACCGCCTAGGTTCAGAAGACAGATATCTGTGTAGCTCATAGACTATGATAGTGCTGTCTGCATGGTGGATGAGGGTTGTGGTGTAAAGAACTTTAAGTGGCTAACAAGATTAGAAAAGTGCCTTATGAATACATTCCATTTATCTTTGATCATGTTGTATTTCTTGAAACCCATGTGTTGCTACCTAACACTCATGTTTGACCATTAACTAACCAACATCTGCTAGTTAACCAGCTAGCTCTCCTCTCCCCCCCTAAGCAGATGGTAATATTTGACTCTGAACCAGCAGTATCTTTGCTAAACCCTTTGGATTGCTTACATTTGCAGGAGTTCAGAGTAAATCCGCCAGACAGAACCCTGTCTTTTGTCTCCATTACACTCCAAGAACCGTTGACCAAACAAATAACACAATGGACCACGAGGTGGTAGTAATTTGATGTTGTGGTTCCTATTGGCCAACCTGAGTACCTATCCTACCACGGGGACTGTTTTTGCCCCAAAAGAGTCCTCAATGGCACCGTACCAGGGCCGTTCCCAGTAATGGAGACCTGCTAAACGGCCCGGCTCTGAACAATCTACCCAAAACTCCTGCTAGTGGAAACCAGCCTAGTATGTAACTGCTTCCACGTTATGTCATTGAGCACATTTATAAATTAAAAAAACCTACAAAAGTCTAGTTTTTGTCATTACGCCTACCTTTCCCAGGCCGGTGTTATTTAGGATATAACTAATAAGATTAACAAATGCATCTTCATTGCAGTGGGACATTGCTGTGGTGAAAAGAAGGCATAATCAGTTTTTGTTTCAATCTAATTAAAAAGGTAACATTGTTTACTTGGAATGTTTAATGCTTCCAGTAATTTCATATCGGTGCTGATGTCGTTTAATGGATTAACTGGAATACAATTCACCAACCTGATGTGATGCATTTTGTTTCAGTGATTTATCCCAGTCTGAGCTGCAATGCCACGCTTCACATTCAACCTGTCAAGCTCTAATTAACTCGGTGTGATAAGAAGTGCAGAGTGCAGACAGCAAGGCAGCGATCAATCTCGTCTCTGCAGTCGCAAGTGTAAATGTTTAGATGTACAGCCGTGTTACTTCCCATGTTAAGGTATACATCCATTAGACTGACTCAGAAAGTTTATCTAGACTCCCACTGACCTGCTGGGCTCTTATCAGAGGGAGACTCTGCACCTGGACACCAGGCGCTGGTGTGCATTAGTACGTGTGCAAGCAGATCAATTCAAAAGTGGATGCTTTATTAGTGGAGTATTTGTGAGAGAAGGTGCTGGGAACATGTGTGACTTTGTAATCGCCGATGCATTGAAAGGTTGATGTGTGTGTGTGCACCGGTTACATCCTAAGTGAGTGTTTGTGATTGTTTTTACGTCACAGGGCAGACTGTCAGAAACTATAAGGTTGATGGGATTGGGACATAGCAGCCACAACCCGTCACCTAACGCACACATGCGCTCACACACTCATCTACCCTAAGGAATGCCATTTTTCAGTCAGTAGGGCTTTCCTGTTTGAATTAGAGGTGCAAACACTAGGCTGCCTTGATAAATGAGGTTGATCCAGGGCAAGAAGATCAAGGCGATTGTAATGTTGTGAAGATTAATGAAGGAACAAAAAACGGAGACAACAAAAGAGAGAGGAAAAGAGTCTAATGAAATTAACACCATAGTCACTATGTATTGGGAGCAGCAGAGGAAGGACAAGAGGCTGAATGTGAGAGAAATAAAGGGATAGATGGATTATAAGCTGAGTTAAAGAAGAGCAAGGCAGGGGGGAGATCAAGAATATCCTAAGGCCACTCTTATCTCTTTCAATAAAAGGAATGCATGCACTCAAAGATGCACACGCAGACACACACAGAGCATCTAAATTAAGATGTGCACTGGAGGAGAAGCAAGAAAACGAATCAATGAGCAGTTTAACGCCTATCTCTCTGGAGATGGAAGGATACCTTTAGGGTACGACACAAGCACGTGCGTGCGCGTGTGTGAGTTCACGTCACTCTTTGAACTGGTGTACATGTGGGGGGACTCCCGTGTGCTTTTAGCTGCAGGGGAGCCTGTGTGGGAACACACCCACACAAGTCCTCAATCAACCTCCCCCCTAACCCCCCACGTCTTGCACCCCAGCAGGCTTGTTGGCCCAACTGCCTGGAACCTACTTTTACAAGGGCTGAAAACGAGGGCGCTGGGAGGTAGGGGTGTGTTTAATGGCAGAGCGGCAGGGTGTTCCTAAGCCACGCGTGGGTGTATCTGAAAGAGCCTGAACCCCGAATGAAGCATGAATGGCTATAGTGAGAAGAGTTGGGGGATTAGCTGTGTTTGTAGTTTTGTTGTCTTTATTAGTCTTTATTCAAAAAAATGCATGGTACATGCAACAGTTCTTTGTCTTTAAAAAATAATTTCTGAATGTCTTTTAAAAAGGGGAGGTTTTAGGCAGGTTTCTTGTTTTTGGAGGGCAGCACATTTAACATTTTCATTGAGGTGCTGCACTATTATGTTATTATATGGTACTAACCAAGTAATTGTCTCTCTGTCTCTCCTCGTTTAGGTTTCTTTCCGTCTGAAACCGAACTTTAATCATTTGTGATTTCTCTCTCATACCGATTCCACTTTATTTCATTTTGACGTTAGCTCATGAATGCATTACGCTGTATTTATTCTTCTCCTCTTTCTCATCTGAGACAGCTGGAAAGGATGTAACCAAAGGACTCCAGGGCAGATACGGTGTACGACACTACCGTATACACGACCGGTCAAACGTTCCTGACACACCTTCTCATTTAAATTCATGGGACGACTTTTGACACATATGGAAAAGTACGATTCATTTTTCACATTGGCTGAATCCTTGTAGCTGATTGTAGCTGATCTAATGAAAAGAACAACAAAACTTGCATCTTTTTTATTTCCTTTGAAGTGTAAAAAAGCTATTTCAAAGGCAAGGCAAGGCAAGGCAAATTTATTTATATAGCACAATTCAACACAAGGTAATTCAAAGTGCTTTACATTGACATTAAAAGCGGCAAGACATAATAACAAATGGGTAAGAATAAGAAAAGAAGTAAAATAATAAAAAGCTCAAGCTGTTAAAAATTCAAAAGATGCAATGTAAAGAATAGAAGTATTTACAATCAGTTTTCAACATGTAAAAACTGTTTCCTAAGTCTAACCAAGTAGTTTTGTTGTGTTTTGTTGAAATGTAACCAAAGAGAAGCCAAATGTGAATGATAGACGAAAAAGAAATGTGACCCAAGGTGATGGAATCATGGAGGAACATGCAGAGACAAAGAACCAAGCACAAGTTACTGCAGTGCCGCTAGTTTTTAGTTAGAATCAATGATCAAAAGCTGCTGACAGACGGACAGACAGACAGACAGACAGACAGACAGACAGATAGACAGACAGGATTACAGAACAATTTTTGTGTTAAAAGACCTGGCATGACATCAAGTTGGACCTACAGTACACGTAATAATATAACAACCAAAAAACTAAATAAACATAAAATACGGTATAGTAAAATAATTCCACTAATAAAGCTTCCTGCATTAAAAACATCCCATGTAGTTAGTAATTTGATACTTTTATTTTCTATTACTAGTTGTATTCTGAGTGGATACATTACATCTGAACAGATTACAACTTTCTTTCTTTCTTTCTTTCTTTCTTTCTTTCTTTCTTTCTTTCTTTCTTTCTTTCTTTCTTTCTTTCTTTCTTTCTTTCTTTCTTTCTTTCTTTCTTTCTTTCTTTCTTTCTTTCTTACCTTCTCATTTCAGTTTGCAACAGCTAAAAGGTCATATTCCTAAGACCAAACCTTTTTTTAAACATTGCATCAATGTATTCATCAAAAAGCAATTTTGTGGTTTTAAAAGCAAAGCAAACAACTCAGTTGAAAAATTATATCTAGTCTTAGATTCAAATGAGGTCATTGGAGGAGGATCAGTGGGTAGGGGATGAAGCAGAGCGCCTGGCTTCTTAGATCAGGTTTCTTTAAATCTCGATTCTCTGATACTTGAAGTAGTTTTATATGCATATGTAAAATAGGCTGCAATTTGAAGATAAAATGGAAAATCAAGACTTTATTCCTCATTTCTTTGTCTCTTTCACTCTTCTTGTCTCGTACGCACACACACACACTCGCACACACTGACACACACGCACCGCTCCTGACCCCGGTGTTTAATCATCATCCATTAGTAATTAGGAGCTGTTTCCTGAGTCTGTATCCAGAGGCTTGCTGAATAAAGGCTTTGAAGGAAATAATAATAAATAATAATCAGACTGAACCAATTAAGACTGATTACCTTTTGCATGATGTTGGTATTGCATTTGAAGGGCTGTGCTAATATGAGAATATTTATGTAGAGCCCTCCATGTAGTACACACACGCGCATGTGCTGCTGGGTTTTGTCCTAAATAAAGCAAATTCTGTGCTTCACTAAATAGAGTAGCAGTAATTGGGAACCCATAGAAAATGTGGCTCCTCATGGGGGCTCAGTCTAACTCTGACAAACCAGGCCTCTGTCTCTCAGGATGACTCTAAGCCCCTTTAAGTCAGCCTTAGTTGAAGACAAAAGCTATGTGGCTTGGGGAGGATTAGTAAAATGGGTGGAGAGGGTTGACATCTCGAAACGTGATTAAGTATTTGGTAAGTGACTGTGAGAGGGACTCGTGAGATTTAAAGGTACGCGCTGAAGACGCCAGGTTCTTTCTGATGTTAAATAAGGCTGAGAGATGCAGCTCACGGGCTGAGGAGAGGGAGTGGGGCACTAGATGCAGAAGACGTCAATAAGAAAGGCTGCTTTAGTTTCTCCGATGTCCCAAGGCTGGACCGCTTGGACGTGTCATTACATAGATGCACTAATGTACACTTTATCTGATCATTTCTCTTTGTAGACCAAATAATTCCAAATGGCCTTTTTTTTGTATAAACTTGCAATCAAAGACCTATTTTCCATCGAAAATTAAGTGTGTTAGCATTTCTTTCTCCCCATCGACTGCGTCAATAGGTTTTTAATGGTGTGCAATTGTCATCTGTCAGTGGCCTGTGGGCCCCGTCCCCAATGGTGGATTTGGGACCAACAGCCACAGCTACTCTCTAAGAAGTGCCATATGGCAACAGTTAACACTGACATACAGGAACACAAGATGTCCCCATGGGAGGGCAGTGACAGTTTCTGTAGATAACTTGTAATGTGTGTATTGTGTGTGAAAGAAAATGAGAGCAAACAGAAAATAACAGGCTGGCTTGTGGCAGTATTGCTATCTGCATCAGATTAGATGATTAGATGAGTGGCTCTGATTGTCGAGATGAAGCCCTTGTAAATTAGAACGAGGCTCTGTAGATTTAAAGTGTTATGGTAATATGTTTGAAAGAAGAATGGGATATGTGTTGGACGTGACTGATAAGAGCAGTAAAGGACTACTGAATTAAACATTCTTGATTAAAACACATTGTACACATGGAGCCAGATAATTAAGTTTGTATGATAATCTGATTGTGAAAAAGAAAAAGTACTTCAAAACTGCAGCTCATGGCAGAGTGTTTACTTAAATATTACACGGTAACTGCTTTTTGGTTAGGGTTTTTTTTCTAAATGTTGTGACAAAGTATTGAGCTCCACAATGGCAACATACCTTCCTCAGCCTTTATGGGCTGCATTCACACTGTAGATGACAATGTAGAAGAACAAAAATACCCAGCTGATGGATAATAAACAACATTCACTGTGTATTGTCACATATTGGGTTGCTAACTTTAATGTCGGCCAATTCATCAGTTTTTTTTAGTATACATTATATATACACATATATATTTATATATATATATATATATATATATATATATATATATATATATATATATATATATATATATATATATATATATATATATATATATATATAAACGTACACAAAGTAAGGAAATGTGTGTTTGGTGGATTATTTCTTTGTTGTAACAATGATTCTTGGTAATAAATCTTGTTTATTTCCATTTTAAATGGTCCATGAAAAATTTGCCAAATTTTCTCTGCCAATGCCAAACAACTTATTTTGCTGTTGCTATTGACTCTTGTGGTGGTGTTGGCATTACATGCACTGGACGTTATGTTCAGTGATGACTCCAGATTCTGCCCACAGTGGTTAGATCGTTGGGTCAAAGTGAACAAAGTGGAGAAGAGGCGGAGAACCCAGGCCGTTGTGGCTGTGTTGGTTCTTCCACTCTGCTACTGAGACTCCTGTTTGTTAAATGGATAAATCCTTAAAATCGCCAATTTGTGTTGTTTCTTTAAACTTCAACCATAGAATTAAAAAAAAATACACATGAGTAAATGGCAAAATAAGTTTCTTGGCATTGGCAGAGAAGAATTGGCAGATTTGTAATATGTGCAACCCACATAATCAACTTTTCTACTCATCAAACAAATGCATGTTTCTTATGTGTGGCTCCATTTAAAAGTGAAATAAAGAGGTTTTCCAACAATATAAGATTAATTGCCAAGAAGCATTGTTACGACGAACAAATAATCTACCAAACACACATTTCCTTACTTTTTGGCTTAATTTATATTAAGAACTATTGTTTCTCTGGCTAACATTCACTGGTGTTTTTTAATGTTCTTTTTTGTAATGGTAGAAGGTGTTGTGTTTCTGTGTTCAAAAACTCACCACAGCCTTATGCTGTCTAGACTAAAATAGTCATGTCACAGAAGGTTACTCTCATTATAACAGTACCAGCATGAACCTTCTGCACTAAGTGTCATATTGATATTGCTAATGTTACAGAGTTGTCTGACTTTTAACAGACCTGGGATAACCATTTCCATTCTTTGTTCTTGTCTAGGCTAAACACATCCTGAGCTACCTCAGTGTTGCACACACAGGTATACAACATAAGCTAATGCTGGGTGGCTCTGTGTAAATTAGCAAACTAATAATAATGTTATTTTACCTATCCAAAAGTAAACATTACCTCTATTTATGAAGAAAGAAAAACACATCTTTTATCTCAATTTTACAATTCCATAGTTTACAAGTGCCTTTGCTGAATTTATTACGCAGTTGGAAAATATGGACAGTTTTGTTACTTTTAAATTGTTATAATCTTCTTTTTTTACCTTGTGGTATTCCTTATTCTCCCCATAAATCATGTCCCACAAAGAGAACTGCATGATTATTGACAATATCAATCTCTGGTAGAAACAAAGAGTTTGTGAACCCTCAAATATATATATCACAGAAGTGCTCTAAGACAAACAACAACACACACTCACAGTCATGGACAATTTAGAAAAATCATCCCTGTTTTTGTATTGAAGAAGGAAACCCAGAAACACACAAACTACCCATGGGAAGATCCCAGCTAGGATTTGAACCAGGTAGCATCTAACTGTGAGCCAACAGTGTTAACTACCATTTCTTGTGTCTGTTCAATACACCCATTTACAGTAAGACTTGAGGAAAAAGTAAGGGAACCCACAGACTAATTACGGTACTCAAGTAAATAAATGATGTAGTCAGTACTTTGCACAACTGGAATCCAATTGATGAAATGAGTTTGGAAGTTTTTAGAAATACTTTGCAAAAAGACTCAAGAATTGCAAAGTGTGGGGTAAGGAGGACACTGAAGACACACTATCAAAAGTAGTTGATCTGCTTAGCGCTGGGAGAAAAGTAATCTCAAAGTGTTTAGGCATCCATCAATCCACAGTTCCACAAACTGTCCACAAATGTTGACATTTTAGTGCTGTGGCTACTTGTCCTTGTTGCAGACAGCCAATAGACAATAGAGGCACACCAGTGAATCTCAATGGGGTAAAGGAGAGCCCAAGAGTAACAGGTAAAGACTTGAAGATGTCATTGCAAATAACAAATGTTCCTGTTTATAAGGCCATGTTTACACATAGCGGGGTATTTACAAAAGCGGATATTTCCCCCTCTACGTTTTGAAAAATACCATTGTTTACACAAACCTGCATACATTCGCTGTTAAGGTGCTATTAGCATGCCAAACCTACAGGGGGCAGTGTAACGAGGAGCATAAAGTCATGCTAGCCAATCAGAATCATGGAAAAAATATCAACAAATGACCCGTGGCCAAACAAATTGTAAACACAGGTCGAGCACATGATGCTGGTGAGGTTTCTGTCGCATAATGTGACGTTCTGAAGCCTAAACGTGAAGACGGAGTTTTTGCAAATCTCCACTTTGGCCGGAGTTTTCAGAAATTATCGTTTTTGGTGACTTTGAGCTTCGTTGTCGTGTAAACGAATGGCTAAAACCCATGAAAACACCACCGTTTTTGCTACGTGTAAAAGGGGGCCTAAGTCATTAAACAGGCAAGGTGGCCATGGCATAGCATAACACAGGAAGCCGGTGCTCTTCCAAAAAACGTTGCTGTGCACCTGAAGCTTCCATCTTGGCAATTCAAAACACACACCTTACCAAAAATTAAAACATTGCCTGAAAGGGGAAATTTGGGAATTTCATGTAACTCATATCAGTAGATGAAATGAAGAAAGACTTACATAACACGCAAGAGCGGTGCCAGACAAAGTCTATAGCTGTGTGAAGGTCCAAAGATGGATTTCACCTACAGTTCTGTTTAATTTCTCCACTCCTTAGAGGCCAAGTCAGGTGACTTTGAGTTGGATTTTCTGACAATATATCATGGGATGAGTTATGTAGCATGGGGTTAGTGTGATAAATATGAGCTGTCTCTACAAGCCCGTGTTATGTGCCATTGAGGGATTATGGTAGTGTTTTGTTACTGAGAAATAGCACAAGAAAACCGGCCTAGTAAATGACTTTAGCCCTGGGAGAGAGCTGGGTCATCATTAACCGAAGCACAACACCGTTGTGCTGCTGTCACAGCTCTAACTGCGACTCAGGCATGACAAGGAGATGAGATTCAGTGCCACATTTTTGACCTTGTGTCATATTAGAAAGACTGTGTTTGATGATCAGTTGTTTGCTCGGCTGCATTTCTTGTTTTTGTACTTTTTAGAGATCTAAAATGGACGTCCATCCCTGTGAGATCACGAAAAAATGCTTGCAATTGAATAAACATTTTTTCATTCTCTCTATTTGCTCCTGGGTGGTCGTTTCCTGACAGTAAGAGTGCATCTTCAGGAGTATCTTCACCTGGCTGGATGTAGTGAAAATGGTTTTCCTGATATGCCAGTTGGCCTTGGTCTGTCTTGTTCTTCAAAATATGTGGAATCATGAAACATGACCTGAAAAATATGTGGAAGCAGTGACACAAGTGTGGCTGCCGCTTCCACTGGGTCACTGGTATTTATTTACTGAAATTCTGATGGGTATAGAGAAATTCTGTCCGTTCAGATCAGCCAAATTCAGCCAATTTGGACAGCAACACAAACCTCAGGTTTCTTAAACTTCTTAGAGGAGCATGAGGCAGGATTGAGGCAGGATTTATGAAAAAAATTCGTATACGTTTTAAGTTTTCTAGTAGTAATGTCAGATGAAGCGTTCCAAATCAAAAAGAATGAGCCCTCTGGTGTATCTCTCCGTTGCCTTGAACAGGCTGTGTGCTGCAAAATGTGCAGCAATTCCGGGACGGAATTTCCCGCGCTGTCCTGCGGATGTGACGTCAAATGACGCTGCATGCACGTTCTCCCGTGCCGGCTTCGCTGTTGGCTGCAGTACCCCCGATGGCCGTCGTGGCGAAGGGTGGCGCTAATGAGTCTCATTTCTTAAAGGAGCCTCATGTTCCTTTAAAGCTGAATTTCACTCCATCATTTTGATGAGAACAAAACAAAAGCCCACAAAGACCCAGGAATAAACAATATGTGAGCACAACAAAGAAAGAAAACCGATCTTTGCTGATTTCCATGCCTTCCAGAGTCAGTCTTACAAGATCTTTACATTTAATTGTTATATTACTTTATTCATTTAACCCTTATTAAAATTGAGAAAAAAGAAAAAGTATGAAAGACATATATTTTTTAAAGACTTGTCTTTCCATAGCCTCAAAGTAAAGCCAAACGTTTGTACTTTGAGCACATATTCACCATGCTACTATATTCTGAACAAGTTTTGGTGCACGGCTAAAATAACAAAAATGTAGTCATCATTAATATATGTATTTCTAGACTCAACTGTAAAACATCACATGGGGATTTTTCACACCAATTAATTGGTGAAAAAAATCAATGCTTACTTTTTCCATCTGCTGTCTCGTATTGTTAAACAATTCCTGTCTTCACAAAAGAGCCAGTGAGGACCCTGGCTTTATCTCTGCCTGACCTACCTGTCTTTATTCCACAAAACCTCATTCTCGCCTCTGTCTCCTTCCCCACCCAGTTTGTCAGTCTGTCAGTTGTTCAATAGGATGAGGAAGCACGGCATTGTTGTTGATTTCATACATGTCATATGACACAATTATGTTAATAGTTCATTGAGCAGATTTCATGGAGAATTGGTCGGATTTATCGGGGAGGCAGTTTAGAGACACAAAGAGGCTGTCATCTTTGTTTGGTCATCATCTTCATGCTCTTGTTAGCAGATGGGCAGTATAACAGCCCTGTATATGATGCAAATGAACATTTCTTTCTTTCTTTGAGTGTTTATATCTTTATGTTTGACCAGGGTAGTGCATGTCCTGCATATTTCCCTCTGTATTTACTGTTATCTTCCCAGGATAAGCCAGGGCCCGATATGGAAGTAGCTTCCTCCATCCCTGTTTGAATACGTAGCAGAAAAATATTGGTCAACCTTCAGAGAAGAAAGTCTCAACCAAAACATTTTGTAAAATTTATCAAATCTTGTGCTCACCGCTCATCAGCCACAGCCAGCCCATAATAACAACAGGACAGATAGTACTATTAACACACTGAAACTAGCTTTATGGCGCTTTTCCACTAGTACCTACTCAGCTCGGCCCTCCTCCACTCGGTTTGGTTCTTTCCCACTAGGGGTCTAACGTGCAGAGTAGATACTTTTCTGTAACTATTCTGCCGAGGTTCTAAGCTGCTGAGTCAGCTGTATCTGACATCATCACACTACAGACCACCGATTGGTCGGGGGGTTGGAGTCAGACGTCTGAGTCAGGAGGAGGAAATCAGAGAAAGAGACTCTGACGGATTCTGGTTCATTTTATTCTACAGGCAATAGCAGCACAAAAGTCTATTTCATGATCCAACTCTGAGGGTCATATGTTCATAAACCTGGTGCTGAGGAGAGAATTAAAAAGGGATCTAGACGGCGATAAGGAACGACAAGATCTACCAGGAGCTCTGTCTCTTCATAGCTGCTCGCGGCTCCAGCTGACTTTTCAGCAGCGCTGAGACAAACTAAAAAACATAAAAAGCATCGCCAGTTCAAGCTTCTCTCACTCTCATTTTTTAACTTGATATCAAACACAAGCCACAGACCCAGCAGCACATTTATCATCTCTTCCAGGTTCTACATCTTTAGTGTTGTTGTCTTCTTCGTTTAGATCAAACAATCAAATACATCACAGCAGCTTCTCCAACCTCCTACTTTTGCTCCAGGTGCTGAATTGTTCTGGAAAAAAAACCAGGCCGAGTTGAGATGAGTAGAACTGAGAAGGTACTAGTGGAAAAGTGCCATTAGGAACAGCCATAGGCCTGTATCAAACCTCCCCTTTTCTTAGTAAAATCCAGTCAGATTTCCGGCCTCACCATAGGCCTCACTTTACTACCATAGTAGTAAAGGTCCTCAACATCCACTACTAATAGTGGCAACATTTCAGTCTTGATCTTACTGGATCTCAGTGCTGCGTTCGACATGGTCGACCAGAACCTCTTGATAAACTGGTTGAACTGGGTGGGACTTTATGGCACAGCACTTACCTGGTTGGTATCCAATCTAAAGGACAGGGACTATTTTGTGTCTTTAGGTAACTACAAATCGTGGCTAACAAAAATAACATCTGGAGTTCCTCAAGGTTCAGTTCTGGGGCCTCTGTTGTTTAACATCTATGTGCTCCCACGCGCTCAAATTATGAAAAAGAACAAAATGTGTTACCATGAATGAATGAATGAATGAATGAATGAATGAAAATATATTTATTTCGGTCAGGTCATTCATAATGTAGTCACCACTGAAAGCATTAGTTCACATAAAAAACAAACGAGACCTAACCGAAAAGGAATAGGCTGAAGCTATTGCTTATTTACGCCTACCCTTCTACCATAACTACACAGATGACACACAAATCTATACAACCATCTCAGCAGGAAACTGGATGGATGTGCCAGAATTTTCTTCAGAAGACAAAACAGAAATAATCATGTTTTGAGCCAAGGAAGAAGAACATCAGCACTCAGCTGCAGCATTAAAGCTAAAAACACATAGCCAAGCCAGAAATCTGGGAGTGGTTCTGGACTCAGACCTGAATTTCAACAGCCACATTAAGACAGTAGTGCAGTCAGCCTAACGACATATCGAAGATTAATGGACTGATGTCTCAACAGGACTTAGAAAAACTTGTCCAGCTTTTATCTTCAGTAGACTGGACTACTGTAATGTTGTTTTCAAAGGTCTCTCTAACAAAATCCATCAAGCACCTGCAGTGAGTTCAGAACGCTGCTGCCCAAGTCCTCACTAAGACCAAGAGACTGGACCATATAACTCCAGTTCCTACATATTTACACTGGCTTTCTGTCCGTCACAGAATAGATTTTAAAACCCTGCTGAATGGTCTCGGACCAAAACACATCTCTGATCTCCTGGTCCATTATGAATCAACCAGAACCCTCAGGTCGACAGAGTCAAACCTCCGTTATGTACCTTGAGTTAGAATCCAACATGATGAGGCGTGGTTTAGCTTTTATGCTTCTTATCTGTGGAAAAACCTCCCAGAATGCACCGGGGCTGCTGAAAATCTAATTTGCTTTAAGTCAAGGTTGAAAACCTTTTTAGTTTCTGCTGTATTTCACTAATCTCCCATAATGCACTGCAACCTTTATTGTTTGCATCTCATTTAATTATTTTTTTTACCTGTCTTTAATTTCTGCTTTTAAACAATTTTACTTGTTAATGCATTTTTTTAAATATTGTTATGTGAATCACTATAAATTGTTGTACATGAGATGTGTTATATAAATAAACTTCCCTTGTCTTGCCTTGTATGTGAAAGGTGTTCACAGCCACACCTGGTATCGGGGGTGAAACAGTGGTGCCCATAGCGCACAGACACTATCACATGTTTTGATGTTTAATCATACTGGCGTGACCTTTAGATCTAGAGGAATCCTGGAATGGTTAAGGTGAAATATTCTTATGCTTTAAAATTAACCGATCCGTTAAAACCCAGAATACGCATCTTAAATTAATATTTTACTCAGTTATAACTTCCTCCTCTTCACTCCGATCATCTTAGCAATCACCATTGCTAAGATGGTCCTCCATCATCTGAGGTGAGGTCTACTAATTTTGGACAAGAGGACAACAATAATTTCATATTGCAGGTTTTTTTTGTAGGTATTCGCTATAATATTTCTGCATTGCAACGTTAAAAATATTCATCAAAGGTATTTTTTGTTCAATACTTTGCAACTATTTTGACTGCTTCCCCAAACAAATTCAAATGCAACACACTATTAAAACTGATTTACCAAAGAACTATGAACAAAGTTGTAACTACATATGTATCCTCTCAAAAGTAGCTGAAAATGCTTAAAAATAGATCCTGTCTTGCTTCCACCAGTTGTTTTGTTTTTCTACCAAGGTCATACATGGACATAGTATGACAAGAGCTACAGGGAGTTTTACTCAGGCTTTCACTTTCTTTCCTTTGCCTTAAGTAAACAAATCAACACACAGGGTTTTTCCACATCTTACAGGATGCTATGTGGGTCAAAGCAGCTCTGCGTTACTGAAACTATGACAGAAGCAGGAGTTTGTTGTCCTGCTGCCTGGCGTAGAGCCCCGGCAGCAGCCGTGCTGGTCCCGATCTTCCCAACAGGGAGTCTGGAGTATTTGCACTTTTGCTGGCCGCCATGCCAACCAAAACTGAGTCACTCTGCTGCAGGGAGTTTCACCATGGACTGTTTTTATTGGATACTGTTGCTGACGCCGGTGCGCAGGGACCTTTGTGCACTGCAGTGATGGAGTTGAATTATTTCTCTTTTTTTTCAGTAATAAAGAATTAACCTCTGCTAACAGGATAAGGGCAGCTGACTTATGTAACCCTACGCTATACTATTGAAATCATTCCCTCATTCATTCAGTTTCCTTAATGATAAGCATGCGGTAAATGATCAACAATAGAATTCTATGATTTATTTTCCCTTTTCGTTACACCTGTCAGGTCTGAAATAACAAAATAGAGTGGACATTCACAACATAATGCAGCAGGAATCCATCAAAGTTCTACAGTAATAAAGTAATAACTGTTATGGAGTCCTTTTCAAATTAACAGAAGAAGTGCTGCAGGCTGGAGAAGTTCTCTTTGAGTACTTAAGTGGTCACTGAAGTGGTTATAGGTTTAATGTATCATATAGACAACCCATGGAGACATCAATGTAATTAGCTACAATGTATTGCTTTAATGACTTTATGCCTGAAGTTATATGTGAAAGTTTTCTTTCTTTTGCTCTCTTTCTGTCTGAAAGTGTACCCGTATTTCTGCTAAAACATCTGTTGGATTATTATAATGCAACAGCATCATTAAAAAAAGAAAATAGTCTTTTCTATCCTGAGGTTTAAATACAACAAAGCAATGCTTGTTCTTTGAAAGTGGATTGTACTTGTGGAAGTCTGCAGCTGACAAGGTTTGGGGACTGTCCTGTTCTCAGATCCCCTTTAATTACTTCATTGTCTCAGAGGCCAGATGCACAAAGAGCCTTTCTCCTCTTAGCATTAGTTTGCTCAGATCCAGCTGGAATGGTGAGCAGGAGAGGACTGCAGTAAATGACTCAACAGCATGTGTCTTAATCTTCACCTGCAGGCTGATCAGAGATGAAGGTCTAAAAACCCAGGTCTTCACACTGGTAGGCAGCTCTAATTTTAAATGTGTAGCACATACAGTATATTACAAAGGATATAAAACAATAATATATAGTAATATACATGACATATAAATATATACACTGCATCTAATCCCTTTAAGCATCCTGATGTGAAATACCCACTTGTACACCAAATCATCTCTTTGATGTAAGAATATAAAGATAAGTCTTTACGTCTTTATGTCTTTACTTCACATTAGCGCATGTTGTTGTTCGCCTGTTACAAACAGTAACGATGAACCACTTTGAGTTTTTTGTTTTCAGATTCCACCTCGCTACATTAATTTCGGGTAAACCTTTTCATTATTTATTAGGGCCCGAGCACTCACAGTGCAAAGGCCCTATTTTATCTGTAGGAATTTTTTTTTCTCGTTTTTATTTTTCCGACGAAATGGTCGATATCTGATAGTTCCTACTTTCTGCCATAACTTTTGAATGGTTTGATATAGAGAGTCGTGGGTGGTGTCATCCGCTAAATGTCCAGGCCTGAAAACATCTACATGCAAGTCATACAAGCTTCCACTGCAGCCTGAACGTGCACAAGGGTGCAAGGGCCCGTTCATCACTGCTTGCACCTTTAATTTCTTTTCATGTTTGCATGCCGCTATAACTGTTATGTTTTTTTCCTCCTATCCTCTCACTCCTACAGCTGGTTGAGGGGGATCGCTGCCTCACGAAGGACCCGCTTGAGGTTTTGTCTAAAATACATTTTCTTTCTTTCCACAGTTTCCTTACGCTAGGACAAGAGATTGAATCAAAGGGAAAATGTATTGCTAACTATTGATTTTTTTTTTGTGTGTACTTTTTTTATGACCTGAAATTATATAACTTTGGACTGGAATGAATTGAATAACCAATGAATTTTAACAAATTATATTGAATTTAAGTCATAACTGGATCATCGTTGGTCAGATTTGGACTGTATTTAATTGGACTTCAGGTGAACTTGTTGATGTATCGTATATTTTCAGGCGACAGTTGTCATTCAGGCAAAACAGTTGTTAATTTTGATTAATCTACACACTCACACGCTCTACCTGAATAGCCAGATTATGTCACGATTAAGGAAATGAAGACACAAACGCAGGAATAGTAATAATAATAAAGTTAATTGGTTTAACAAAACCTGATGACTGACTTGACAAAACAGGTTAGACCAAAACTCCAACAAAGCTCAATCCTCAGATGAAGACACAAGATCCTGAGGGTGTTCATAGTTGGTTCCATCTGTTCTGCAAGTTTAATTATCGGTTACATTTATTTAACAGCCAACAGAAAGTAAACAGATTCTGTGGGGATCAGACTTCAACACCAGTGAATGCGTGAACCAGATTTTTCATTCACTGACTGACAACTGGTTAGGAGCCCCTGGGAATTTACCAAAGTTCTTCCATCCAGCCCAAAAACCTAAGAATGTGAGCAAGAGTAGATATTTAGAAGTAAACAGGTCCATTATGTCGTGTATTTATGTTTGTCTAAATACAATTTCTCTGCATTGTGATTCAGCTTCTCTGTCCACTTCACTTTATAACACATGTTGGAAAGTATTTTGTTTTCACAGAAGAAAGATTGAAAATCAAAATAAAGAAAATACACCAACATTGGAGTTTATTTAAAAAGTATCATTAATAAAAACAAAATTTTGTCAAAGTTTAGAAGTGCCAATTCAATATTTTTGCACTATGGTTCAGTCATATTATTTCCAATCAGCTACAAGGATTCAGCCAATGTTATGAAAAATTAATCGTACTTTTCCATATGTGTCAAAAGTCGTCCCATGAATTTAAATGAGAAGGTGTGTCAGGAACGTTTGACCGGTCGTGTATGTGGTAGTGTCGTACACCGTATCTGCCCTGGAGTCCTTTGGTTACATCCTTTCCAGCTGTCTCAGATGAGAAAGAGGAGAAGAATAAATACAGCGTAATGCATTCATGAGCTAACGTCAAAATGAAATAAAGTGGAATCGGTATGAGAGAGAAATCACAAATGATTAAAGTTCAGTTTCAGACGGAAGGAAAGCTAAACGAGGAGAGACAGCGCAGACACAGGCGGATAGATTGTGTCTGTGTGTATTTTGTGCGCTGTAATCATCTGAGATGGCGTTGGATTAAATACTTGCCTCTCCGGTGACCCCACTCTCATCTGTCATGGTAGATAAATAAGCCAGTGACACCCGCTGTCACCCACCCAGGACCCCCATCACCCCCAACGTACCGAGTTATGGGTGGGCTTCTGTGGACAGACTGTGGACTCAATACCATACACTCACAGGTATGCAGTTAATTTCAACTAATTGATTATTTAAACTAATTGTATTTATTTATATTTCTTACTCTTTGGTTTCTGTGTCTTTAACCCAGAAACTGTTCCAATACAGTAATGAAATGGAGGTCTGAATAACACACTCACACACACGCACGCACGCACGCACGCACGCACGCACGCACGCACGCACGCACGCACGCACGCACGCACGCACGCACGCACGCACGCACGCACGCACGCACGCACGCACGCACGCACGCACGCACACACGCACACACGCACACACACGCAGACCAAAAGACAAACACACACTTCCTCCTCAAGGTGGGGTCAGTGCGAGGTGCGAGGTTGCTGGCAGGTTGTTGTCACGTTGACGACAACGACGGCCAGGGTCTTCCACCACCTGGTTTAGATTAGCAGAGATGTATCTTTAGTGTGACACACACTCACGTACACACCGAGGAAATGGCGACACGGGGCAGCGGAAGAGCGTGCGCGCTGCAGAGTTGTAGCCAGAGAGAGGTAGAGCTCAGCGGCCACAGAGCGCGTGACGTGCATGATTGAATGAGCCGAGCATCTGCTCTCTTCCCCGGCCTCCTGGAATAACAACGGCTGATTTGAAACTCTGCTGCCTCAGGCTGGGCTTCATGGCTCGTACGCAGCTCCATGTGCCGCTGAACTCTGTCTACCGTACTTTCAGTGGCAGGCTATGAACGTCAACATGCTGAGAAAATGGTTTCTGTTACAGGTCATTTTGGAGGTGGGGGGTTTGGTGGATGGTTTATTTAACATATATTTGGGGAGAAAGGCTTGATGGCAAAGCAAAATGTCTTAAAGTTCTGTTTAATGTGTTGTAATGTCAATGTAAAGCACTTTGAATTACCTTGTGTTGAATTGTGCTATACAAATACATTTATTTATTAATATGACATCTTTAGTCATATTATCTATCTTAAGACAACAGATATTTTGCAATTGCAAGTTTTAGAATTTCCATTTTTATGACCTCTGTCCATTTGTATGTGATAATAAAGATCACCAGAAAAGTTCTGAGAGCTAAAAACCGCAACTAAATAAAGGAGGGACTGTTTTGTCAGCTGATGTTTTGACGGTAAAGTATGAACTGTGAAACTCATATTGCCACACTGTTTTTATTGCAGTTCAACAACAATCCTAGAGACCAATTTCCTGGGAGTTCGATACTCTAATGAAGAGAAAAGGCTGGAGGAAAAGAATAGCCCTTTCATACTGCCTGTTAAATGCAGAACTGATGCACCTTGCTTGTAAATAGATATTCTCCCACATCACAGACACATTTGATCCTAATCTGGTGTTGGGAATGTATTTTAGCCTTTGCATGAGGTACGGAGAACTAAAACACAGATGGAAAGGTGTAAACATCAGTTGGCGTTCGTGACCTTGCTCACATGCCTACGCACGCAAAGCCTTTATCATTTGAAGGTATCACACATGCTTACGTGTGCTAATTCTTAATCTCATGAAGTAGTTGCCTTATCTCGAGAAAAGCTTCATATGGCACTTTTCCACTAGCACCTACTCGGCTCTACTCATCTCAGCTCGACTCAACTCGGCTTGGTTTCTTTTCCATAACAAGCTGCTGTGACGTATTTGATTGTGTGATCTAAACGAAGAAGACAACAACACTAAAGATGTAGAACATGGAAGAGATAATATATCTCCTGCTGGGTCTGTGGCTTGTGTTCGATATCAAGTTAAAAAATGAGAGTGAAAGAAGCTTCAAGCGGCAGCGCTTTTTAATTTTTTTTCCTGGCCAGAAAAGGTGATGCCTGTGATGGGAGATGACTTAACCTGGTGTGGGGTGCCGATGAGCATGGCTTCTGTTTTGCCGCTGTTTAGTTGTAAGAAGTGTTGTTTCATCCACGCCTTGATCTCCTCCAGGCAGATGGTGAGTGTGGATGAAGATGACTCTGCTGATGATGGGTCCAGTTTTATGTAGAGCTGTGTGTCATCAGCAAAGCAATGGAAAGCCAAACCATGCCTGCTGATGACACGGCCGAGGGGAAGCATATACAGGGTGAATAGGGTGGGGCCGAGTACAGATCCTTGAGGGACACCGCAGGTGACGGGTTGGGTCCGGGATTTAACGCCTCTCCCAAGGAGATGCACTCGGTTCTTTCGGGGAGATAGGATCTGAACCAGTCCAGGGCGGTATAGCGGAGTCCGATGGTGGAGTGAAGGCGGTGTAACAGGAAACATATCCGGATAACAGTCCTGCCTTGAAATAGCTGCGGGAAAGTAGCCACAGCCAAATGTAGGCCAACCTAAACTGCAGAGGTGGGCCATGTTTGGGCGAAAAGTAGCCACAGCCAAATGTAGGCCAACCTAAACTGCAGAGGTGGGCCATGTTTGGGCGAAACATTTGATGCTATAAGGGTTGTGCATTGGTGCAGAGGCAGTGACGTGCCACAGCTACGCATCCGAGCCAGAACAGAACTTGTGTGGCTGAAGCTGGCGTGGAGAAACACACCTCTGTTACCAGGGGCATTGCTGTCACTCACCACATTCTGTCTCATTGGCTTGCTGGGTTCAAGCATATACTTAAGCTCAATGGCAACATCGGCAGCTTAACAAGGTTGTCTTTTCTCGAGCAAATATGGCCCAGCTTGAAAACTCCAGAAAAGACTGTGGCAATGTACTTTTTTGAAAAAAGAAAGCCTCTGACCGTTGTAAAATAATTTCTTCCAAGTCACAAGTCAATCCCAACCTCCAGGACTTTGATAGTGCACAATAAATGGAAGCCCCCTTGTTTGGTCTCCGTTCCAGTGCAGCAGATTTCTGCATACTTGAAGCAGTGTGTCACGCAGTGGCACAGACCAAACAAAAGCAGCTCATGTTTCATGCATATCTTTTGCATTTGCATGTGCTTTTCTCTGAGGTCACAGAGTCAAATGATGATAGTGAGGGAGGGACAGGAAACCGCATACCTGTGTGTTTGTGTGTTTCCTAACCCTGTGGCATGACATCTATCAACACTAAAGTGAGGGCACTTTTCAAATGAGTGGCTCTGACCAGACAGACACATAAGTAAATAGGACATCAATGAGAAAAGGAAGTGCTGGAGCTAAGTGGAATCAAAGACTAAACACAGGATATTTGACATACTGCAGGGTGCAGGTCACACGTTTGTCTTCCTGTTAATCCAGAGATATTTTCACTGCAGTGCCTGAGTAGATTTTAAGAGTCAGGCTGTTAAGTTTCTTTATGCATTTCCTCCGTATGTCTTGGCTCAATCCAAAGTAAAGACAAATGGCGATGATGTAATGCTGCTTTATATTTTGATAGTGGAAACAGAAACAGAAATAACCAAGATACATCATGTCTCACATTCAGCTGGCTTCACATAGCTCAAAGAAAAAAAACCTGCTTTAAAACACAAAAACATTGCGTAATCTTGTGCATTTTCTTTGAAAAATGAGCAATACATTGCGCTTTCAAAGCAACTTTTCCAGCAGTTTCAATAAAACTTTAATGATCCCTCTTGGGAAACTAGATCATTGCAGCAGCCAGGGTGAGGTTGTATTGTTTGTGGAAGGAGTACACATACATGTGTCCTATAACAATGTGGTTACATTTAAAAGCATGTGAAGAAATGTAAAATCAAGTATTTATATTGTATTTTCCAGCAGTGCTGGTTCTACCATTGTGTATTGTATGCAGTAGCCGGCTCACAGCAGGCCAGCTTTACCCCAGGAACAGTCTCCACTCAGCAGGGTCCCCAGCAGCTCAATGCCCCCCTGCCTCTGCTTTCACACCCTCCTCAGTGCTCTACTTACTGCTCGTTATCAAACCATTAGTCCTCGCTGATCTTCTGCCTCTTCCACGCCTCCACTAAACATCTCTCCAACAGCTACCGTAGGCCTGTCCCCTTGTTTTGTTTATTTGGTAGCATATCAGGGAAGTTAATACATATGCAAGACTGAAAATGAAATCAAGCAGACTTTGTCACATGTCGTTTTAAGAAGACAACGGGGGGTCCAGATCCTGTTAAATGGTTTTTTTCTTCTCCGTATCTCCATAACTCCCGTAAATCACATCCCTCAAGACTTCTTTTTAAAACAATGAAAAAAAAGATTTTGACTTTTAAGAGGATGGACCGACAAATTATGACAAATTGTTGCGATGGCTGCTAACCGCGGTTGTAAAAATAGTCTACAGAAAAAGGTTGGCAGCAAATTATCATTCAAATGATTACTCAGAGACAAAGCCCTTATGTAATGCATAATGATTAAGTACTGTTATAGCACAGGACACCGTATTAATGGAGCCAAATACTGCTGGAAACTAGATTTTGATGACTTTAGATTGACCTACTACGTCACATCCACTTCTGCCAGATATGTGCAAATATGAAAAAAGCATTTCAATTACACTTTTGCGATAAACTGGTTTATTGACGTGGCTGAAAACATCCAGTCATATCACACTAAAGGTTCTGCTTTGTTTCAGACACGGCACCCATTAAAGGTTTACTATTTATCACACTAGGGTTATGACACAAGCCTGTTTTAGTGTTTTTGTTGCTTTCAAATAGCACTGCTGCTTATCTAAAGACAATGACAAAGGATCACCAAATAGAGTGAAAAGCAGCAGGATGGACAACAGGCTCACTCTCACCTACGCACCACTGCATGCATGCACTGTCCTGCATGTTGCTATCTGCAGACGGAGAGGCGATGGGTGGTCTGGGAGAGAGGAAGGGTGATAAAGCGCTGCGATCTTGTTGACAGGTAGTTACCCGATGGGCCAGATTGTCTGACAGGGCTGTCAGAGAAGTAGCGCTGACGTGTCTTGTTCTTTGAAGGGGCAGCTGGCTTCTTGTGTTGTGGTCATCAGAGCAGGAAGTAAATGAACATCTCTTACTCTGCCCCTACGTGCATTAGGAAGTTCTTGACACGTTGTGATGCATAACATCGTCTTCATTTTAGACTGATTCAGCAGAGCTGGCTTAGAGTTGGAGATGCATAAGAAAACATTACCATATGGAGCTCAAACTATGATCTTCTAAAGCTGCTTCTGAACAACTGCTGTGTGAGCGTTTGTGTTGTAATCAATTAAATCAGTGAAGTGACAGGTTTTTTTGGTGTGGGAATTAGCATACTGTATTACCGAAGGCCCATGTGACACGTCTCAAAGTGCTTTTCTTCAGTAGCTCTGCCACTTTGCAGAAACGTCGCTGCCTCTGCATTACCACACACAATCTCACCGTGTTTATAAATTAACTTCGTTGTTTCTCCCCCAGATCACAGCGCAGAGCGACCTTGAGTCTTGAGATTGGTTGGTTCCTGCAGTGGCGATAAAGGCTGGAGGTGCTCTGTGGACGATGAAACCCAATCCGGGCTCCATATTAACAGGCAGTGAGTGAAACAGTCAACGCCAGTGTTTCACAGAGGCAGTGGAGCTTTGACACCTAACGCAACGCCCTGTACTGCTTCCTGCTCTGGATTACATTGAGGCTTAATGTATATAAAACACTCACACACACACACACACACACACACACACACACACACACACACACACACACACACACACACACACACACACACACACACACACACACACACACACACACACACACACACACACACACACACACACACAGACAAATGCTGAGACTTTCTTTCTCCCCTGATGTTTCCACCTCTCCTACCCACTCACATTCACAGAGGGTTATTGAAACTGTTGCATTGCACCCACTCATGCTGACATACACACACAAACACACGTACACCCGGGCTATTTCATATTCCACTTCATATTTACTTGTTATAATCCATTTGTAAGTGTTGTTAATGGAACACCAGCGAAAGCACTGAGCATTAGCAATATAGAGAACGCACGTACGGACGCACGCATGCAGGCACATTACACCATTACACTTTCCACACAGTAATTACAACAATGAAGCCAGCATCTAGCTCTATCAGTGTGTGTGTGTGCGTGTGTGTGTGTGTGTGTGTGTGTGTGTGTGTGTGTGTGTGTGTGTGTGTGTGTGTGTCATCTGGTTATATGAGCAACTACGTCAAAACTACAGCGATGCCGGATACGTGCAAATACTATTACACTTTTGCGCTAATCTGGACTATCAACGCATCTGGAAAACCAACTTGTGAAAGCATAAAAAAGTTTTTCGTGACATTTTACAGTTTTTTAAATTCTACGTACTGTATTTCCTTCACAGGTTTTTCTGTGCTGCATTTAGGTTTCGCCCAATTCTACTGGTGATGGAAACTCATTAATAAATACAAACCCAAATCCAAACATATTAAGGCCACTTTGTAGAATTAAAATAAAAAAACATTTCTGTGGATTGCAAATCTCATAAACCAATCAAATCTTTGAAAAAATGTAATACAAGTTATTTTAAATTAGCATAGTTTTGCTAAGCAGGGTCTTTTCTGTTTTTATTTACATTTCCCACAGCAGCCCAACTATTCTGAAATTGTGTATTCGCAACACACACAGTTAAAATTCTTCTCTGATTATTTTGCTTATGTCCCTGTCAGTCAAACACACACACACATGCACTCTCTCTCTGTTATCGGCATGTCTTGGCCTGTCATACCTGCCTGTCGTCTGCATCCTGTGTCCCAGAATACAGACAGATAAGCAGAGTGCATGTATATACATGCTTGTGTGTGTGGGTTTGCCAGCGAAGCGCCAGTGTGCCGTTCATACCAGTCCATTTCTAAGGGGTTCCCACGTTCTCTCTGTCCCCGTCCTCCTGACACGGCCAGCTGGTGAGCGACTACGCAGACGAACTCACATCCCTGCCTTCACGTGGGAGCAGACGCAACCGTGTGCTAACAAATATGAGCACGAAGGCGTGCCATGAAAGGATACGGTGCAGAAACAGTTGTAGAGAGGAGAAAAGATGCTATACCATGACATTGGTTCAGTGTTGCTGTTGGATGATAAAACTGAGCATGAAATAAATCCCAGCAACTGAAAAGGTTTCAGTTCAGCATGGTTTGATTTGATTTTTGGTACCGTGCTGTTTGATGTTAGTCCTGTCGCAAATCCAAAAAGGGATTCTTCTTTATATGAAGCTACCTCAGAAGCCCTTTCGTCTTACAAAAAAAAACAGCAAAAAATAACAAAAAGGAAAAATGCAAAGCTGGAGATAGAGACTGGAAATGCAAAGCATAAAACGGTTGGATTCTCTGGATGAATCTAAATCTTGAGATTACTTGCATTTTAAAGCTTCCATCCCCTTAGATTATGATTCATATTATTTTAAATATTTCTAATTTTCTTGTGGAAAAACGTAACAGTTCAAAGTCCAAACTTTGATGTATGGTAGAAATTGCAACATGTTTTTTTTAATCATTTTATTTTGCTTCCTTTGGGGAAACATATGTTCTCACCTCATTAAATGTGATTAAATTCAGTTCAAGTAACATTAAACAGCACAATAACGCTGCCCTGCTCCACAGCTTTTAACTTAATTGAGTGACAAAATGACCTGACTGGTCAGCTAACCAAGCGTTGGACTTTTGTTTCTTTCAAAAGAGTATTTTGGGATGACCTGTTTCTTGTGTCATTGGGGATGGATTCATTCACTCCAGAGGACAACCAACCACAGCAACAGTGAACATCTTTTTTTCTCTCCTACAGGCCCATATTCCCACAGTTAAAGCTGACAAAGGATCACATATTTTACAATTTAATTCAAACAGGAGCTCAGTCTGCCGGCAATTCTATCATCCATTTGTTTAGTCACCAGCTGATGAAGGCTTACCTGATTTCACAAACAATAAGTTGATTACTAGTACTCATTTGTAGTTTCTGAGATGTTCTGTAAACATTTCAATGTCAAGTTTGACTATAGTTTGCATGCGTGATGTACAAATGTTCTGATGCTGTTTTTGAACACATAGATACTCACTTGGTTGATCAAAATTACTGCCAGTGAGTCAATACTGATGACAAATAGTGAATAAAGTCTTTCTATGACGACGTCTTCCCTATCTACGATACCTGTTCCCTGGTACCTAATTTATGTTCCTGACTAGCACGATTGGCCAGTTATTAAGAGAAAACATCAGTTTGCCACAGAAACAAGTATTTTTTATTGTCAAGTCACTATTGGCGTTAAAATGTATTATGTCACGGGGGATATGCAAATTAGGCGGTGTTAAAATGTGCACAAATCCCTGATACCAGAACCCTTACTCAGATTCTTTATCAGGGGACGTAGAGTGATTGCAGAGGTCATCTTTACCTCCCCATCTGAAGACATATATGTTACCTGGTGGGTAGTGGGGAACATACCGTAGTTGACTAGTTACTTAACCGTCACTGCAGAAAAAGCTTAGTCTGAACCCAGATGTCACCATTTGTTAGTTAAGTTAAATGAAAGTATAAAATGCAGATTTGGTTTTGAATTACACAAAAAAATAAATGGTTGAATGATTCTTTTATCCGTGGGGGACCGGCTTGAGACGAGGCTCTGTTTTCTACAAGTTGACTGAATCTTATTGTTTCAATCAGGAAAATCTCAAATCTGAATGAATCAGAATGACTTCTGATGGCTCGGAAAGCAGTCCAGTTTCACGGTTTTAGAGCCCATGAGCAATCAATATGCATGATTGCATTTTAATCATATCAAACCACAAACATGGTAGAAAACAAGAAAAGTTCAACACTGAGCATGTTAGTTATGGCTTAATTCCCTCATCTACAAATTAACAAACGTGTCTGCTTTTTGAGTTTTATTTCTAAAATCCTTTGTTTAAAAGAACACCATCTTTAATTAAAAAAAAAAGAAATCTAACCAATGAGGTGTTCAATGTTCTACAATGGAAGTTAGCATTGAACTCACGGTACAACGCATTGTCAAACTAACGAACATTTGAAGTCTGACATTCTTCCGAAAATCGTGATACTATAGGAGTAATGCTGCAGTGAAGAAAGCGTGAAAGAGATCTCCCTTAGAACATACAGTATTTTGACATTAGAAACCATAATGTCTACATATCAAAGGTGGAATTAGCTCCAAATTGAACTGGAGGAAAAGATCTCAGAAATGCTTTACATTTTCTTGAAAGGTCAATTATAAGGATCTGTATCCTGGACAGCCAATAAACCTGGATCTTTTCCATCTGAGGTCTGAAATGATTTCTCTCATAAAACTCAGCATGCAACAATGTCCATTAAAGGAGCAACACTTCTCAGTATGAAACAAGCATGAAGCCTTCAGGGCAGTAGGAGGCTACATTGATTTTTATATTGCATTGTTGTCATTTGAATAGTATGTTACACATATGAATAATTATGGAGATACATACACATATTGGTATTAGTTTAGTGGATAGATACATTTTACAAATCAGGACACTCACACACACTGGAGCATATACATGCAGCAGGAGTGGAATACAAGACCTAGTGCTGCTCTCAGAGGTGGGTGGCAGTCCTCAGTGACTCTCAGTAATAAAAGTCGAGCGCCATTTGAAAAGGCTCTATTGTGGCTTCATTCTGTTTTTTCCACGAGGGTAGCATTCCTCCCAAATTGGACAAAAGAATTTTAATGGGACGGCTAATGGACTGTGATTAGATAGGAGAGGGAGTGAGGGAGAGAAATAGGTGGACCTTGTTGGGAGATGGAAGGGCGGGGGTCTAAATGCTGTGATGGGGGTGGGGGGGACTTAAGTTTCATCCATCCAGGGAGAGGGGGCGATGGGCCAGGAGATTACCCCATTTACCTGCAACCTTTAAGGGGGGAACTGGAGAGGACAGGGAGTTTTATTGCAGAGTTTAGGTTGTGAGGGGGACACAGGGGACTCCACTCTGAAGGTATATTCGCAGATATAATGGTGGAAGGAAGCCCAACTGCTTTTAGCTGTGAGTGGATTCAGTGTTGGTGAAGTGGTTAATGCAGGGCTTACTCCACTGCACCGTGCAGCGCCGTGCAGCTGGCACACATATACATGCACCCAGGTATGCTCAGAATAAAGCCCCTTTCACATGTGCAATCTCTTTCTTTGATTTTTGTAAATGCAATGTTTCTGTTTCATGATTTAAAAGGAAATACTGGTGCAGATGGTTACCAATCTGTAAGATTATTCTGTGTTCATACCAGCCTTTACTTTGTTTGCTGGGGTCTGCCATTGCAGAGTTTGCATGTTCTACACATCATTAATAATAATGATAATTCATTTTATTTAGAGGCGCCTTTCAGGTCACCCAAGGTCACCTTACAAAAGATACAACATACATTTTATAAGTTAAAATACAATGAATCCAAAAAAAGCAGCACAGACAGAATCAAAAAGTACATAAATCAATAAATAAAACAAACTGGTGTAGTGTAGTGCACAGTGACTGGTTAAAGTGAGTGAGTGAGTTTAAACAGGTGAGTTTTGAGTTGGGTTTTCAATGTTGTGATAGAGTCTGTCATTCACACAACTACATTTTTATGGTTCTATTGGTTTAAATGTAATCATTTACTGTCCAATTTTTATGTAATACACTCTTGATTGGGTAAGGCACCAAGTATACTTAGAAAAAAAGATTTTTCAGAGGCCAAAAAGACCCCTTTCATAACAAGAGGCTCCAAATGTCATATGCACATTACTGATGACTTGCGACCTGACTTGGGGGAAGATTAAAACTCACTTGATAGAAGTGTACACACAGAATCAATATTTCATTTTACAGAAAATAGATGAATGCATCAGCCAGCAGCGAGAGCTGCTCTGTGACTGGAAGGGGAAATTCTACTGACTCGCAGCCAGAGAACAGACTGCCAAAGACTCTTATTTCTGTATCTCAGTTTTTCAGTGTCCACACACACGCAGGCACACGCACACCCACACAGACACACACACACACACACACACACACACACACACACATATTTAAATGTTCTGTATTAAAATGTCTCACTTGTTCAGTTGTACCATGCAAATGTGTTTCTCACAATCATTAAATAAAGGTGTTTGGGTCATGTTTGAGGTGAAAGGAGGTAAAAGATACGTCTTTATCACACATCTGCTTGACTCTGGACAAACAGCAGTCCGTTGAAGATTAGCCAGCTACTGTTTACCTCTTACCATTTGATAATACCCCAAGATGGTGCATGAAGTGAGCTTTTGTTCTGCAGTTATGCTGCCAAAGCTAGCATTATGTAACACAATAGTACTTTCAAGGTCTATGTTTTTTTTCTTGCTTTTAGAAATTTGGTCATTATTCATTATTACCATCATTATTAACCTTTATTCATCCCACAAGGGGAAATCAGTCTCTGCTTTTAACCCATCTCTAGTTAGACTAGGAGCAATGGGCTGCCATTTTTACAGCGCGAGAGGAACAGTTACGGTTAAAGGCCTTGCTCAGGGGTCACTTCAGTAGAACTACAGTCTAAAAAAAGGTACAATGTTAATAGAGGTCCTTTAATATTCAACCCTCTAGAGTTGAAATCTTTCAATTTCAATTGTTTTATTGACTGCCCTGTAAAGGGTTAACCCAAATTAGAAGTTGGTTCCATCATAATGGTTCCTGATAGCAGAAGGCTGGTCCTTCACATCTCCATTTGATTATTCTAGGAACTACGAGTAAACCTGCACTCTGAAAACGAAGAGCTCTATTAGGGACGTAAGGCACAAACTGTGCTATGCTGCATTTTGAACCCTGACTTCAAACAGATCATTTCTATACAAATGTCGACATAACTGGCTGCAACCGCCTTTTCCAGGATTTTAGATACAAATGGAAGGTTGGAAATTGGTCTATAATTAGCTAAAATGTCTGGGTCAAGAAAGGGGTTTTTAAGTAAAGGTTTACGTACAGAAACTTTAAAAACCTGCAGTACATCAAGGACTTTAAGGATAAATTGATCAATTCCGGTATTGTTGTACCTATAAGAGAATAAAACATTTTTGAGTAGTGGAGTCGGGATGGGGTCTAACATACACGTGGATGGTTTAGCTTTATTGATGACTGAGGTCAGCTCAGGGAGGTAGGAACAAAGCAGAGCCACTGCCAGGGGGGCCTGGTCGATTTCTTCTCTAATTCTCATGATTTTATGGTTAAAAAAGCTCATAAAGTCTTCACTACTGAGATCAGCAGGAACGCACGGCTCAACAGAGCTGTAACTCTTTGTCAGCCTGGCTACAGTGCTGAACAAAAAACGCTGATTATTTTTATCTTCTATCAACAACAAATAATAAGCTGTTCTCTTTTAACAATTGAATCCATCCCTCCATGACCTACTGGACATGTCACTAGTCAATTACAGAGCCACATATGGACAAAAAAAAACACATATATATATATTTAAAAAAAAAATAACAACACTCACGTGCACATATACACTCACTCCTTTGAGCAATTCAGAATGACCAATTAACCTGACATACATGTTTGTGGACTGTAGGAGGAAGCCGAGGCACCCGGAGAAAATTCCACCCAAGCGCAGGAGAACCTTGTTGCTGCGGTGCAACAGTGCTAACCACCAGGCCGTCATGCTGCCCCCTCCCCAATTCCACTC
Organism: Cololabis saira; assembly: GCF_033807715.1. Taxonomy (NCBI): domain Eukaryota; kingdom Metazoa; phylum Chordata; class Actinopteri; order Beloniformes; family Belonidae; genus Cololabis; species Cololabis saira. Next base: position 9,128,278 of record NC_084590.1, on the reverse strand, counting down.
GAGTGAAATGACTTGAAATATCCTCTTTCGTCAAATCGGTGCACGGAGCAGCCGCAGACAACTAAACACACACTCCATGCATACCTTCACGCTGATAACCTCCTCGCATGCACACACACACACACAAAGACACACACACACACACACATTCTTTTTCAAATTGGATAGAGACACTGCCATGCGATATTTACATAAGTAATAACAGACGGCTGCTCTGGGGGCCACCAGCTCCTATCTCACAGAGCAGGATTGGTAATTGCTATTTTGGCACTGAGGTGCTACTTGTGTGTCTGCTAAAGCGTGACAGCCTGTGTGTACGTGTAGGGAGACATCATCTGAATAAGAAACAGAGTAGTGAATTCATCAAAGATTTGTGTGTATGTACATATATGTATATATAGATAGATAGATAGATAGATACAGAGATAGATAGATAAAATACGTGTGTGTGTTAGTGTGCATGTCTGTCTTCCCACACAATAAACCTCTTCCTCTTCTTCTTCTTTTTTATGTGCAGCACATGATGTCTGCATGACTGTTTCCGGTAGTTTAGGTCCAGTGGGAGACAACAGGCTGCCCATGTATCCCCCAGCTTGTTATTTGGTGTTGTGCTGATGCAGTTTGTCATAAGCACATATTGTCCGATGCTGCAAGCGCACGTGTGTGTTTTAGATGGTTGGTGTGACTGCAGCTTGCTGGCTTCCTTGCTTGTTCATGTTATGTGTGTGCGAATATGTTTATTTCAAGCAAATGTGTGTGCAGCTGTCAGGTGCTCCAGATAACTCTTTCTCAGTAAATACATTTATTTTGAACAACTTTGATTTTGTCATAAGCATTTTTTTTTTCAGGGAATGTGCATTTGGCTTGTAAATATGTGGAATGAAGTATACATTTTGTGATGTCATTTGTTTCTATTTTTTTTCTATACAGAATGATGTTCAAATTAGATCCAGCACATGGGTAGACCTTATGTCACAGTATCGGTGCAGCACACAGACGGTCTTTACAGGTATATTTAGTCACATGGTGTTATGTAAATACATGTGTAATCCTCTGTGCTCTCGGCACTCTCTCCTCTATTGTGCAACTCAATAAGCTCTCGCTGGTGTCACTATGAACTGATGGGATGCCATAGCAACCAGTCCACATTTTGGTAATTACCATGCTCAACAACACCCATGGTGCACATACAGCCCACCCGCAGGAGGAGGAGGAGGAGGAGGAGAGACAGGGAGAAATACTTCACCTTAACATCTCTGCATCTTTGTACAAGGTTCGATAAGCACCTGCGTTGTTGTTTGTATTGTAAATTATGCTCAGTTGCAAATCTTTGCCATTCCAACTGAGCCTGCAAAAAAGTTGAAAACGTTCGACGAAAACCAATTCATTTCACTTCATTTCAGTCCATTTGTATCAAAAAATTCACAACTAAAGTTCTCTGAGGATGCTTTATTGAGAAAATAAACATGTTCCATAAAAGTTCAGGTAAATACATTCCTATTCAATCAACCAGTAGATGAATTCTATTCCTTTGGTTGAAATGCTGATCCATGCTGCAAAAACATCCATCTGGGATGACAATAACTAGCTCTAATGAATAGGGATTAACTTTGGACATTTTCAATTATCAATCTAATCACATTCTGTAAAAAAGCAATAGGAGTTTCCAGACTGTTGTTCAGCTTCTCTTGGTGAATCCCATTGTTGAGCTTTTCTGCTGTTATTTGAATGTAACAAAAATAAAAAACGGTAGAAGACTTCATTTAGTCACTGGTGAGCTGGTTAGTTGTCAATGGTGTCTATTATACTGAAATAGACACAATTGATTAGATATATCAATTTTATCACTAGTTTACCAAGTCTAAAATTCAAAAAACAGCTTCCAAGGTGATACACTGTTTATTACTGTCATCATAAGTGTCATTAACACATATTAGCCAAACACACAAACACCCCAGAAGCAGGGGATGCATTGTAAGACACTGCCATGACATGGAAGAACAGCCCCGCCTTCCCAAAAAAAAAAATCTACTTTTTGACAAGGCGTAATGGCCATTTTGCGTGCAAGCAAAACACCCCCTGTGAAAAACAACACCCCAAAAAACAAGAAAAAACATTTTGTAAAGGCGATATATGGCGATATATTAGTATGCAGGATGGATTTTCCTTTTCTTCTTCCGCTTATTATTCCGCACCTTTTTTTTTGTACGTTCATGCGGCCTGAACCATAACGTGCACCCAGGTGTGGAATACAATCAAAACATGTGTCTCCATCTTGCAACTATGGATATTACTTTTCTCTGTCAAAAGTGTCACCATGGCGACGCTAGACATGTGAAAATGGTGAAAATGGCCCCATTCTTTCCTATGGAGCGATGTTACCGTGGCGATGCAGAACCTATTCATTCCTATGGGGAGCATAGGAATAAATGCAATACAACCAGAACCCCCACAGACAGAACCAGAACCACCTCTGAACACAACCCAGAACCACCCCAAACACAAGCAGCAGCAAGCAAGACGAATGTGGACATTCACATATCAGAATATCCTACGTAATTTTCCAATTAGTATTGTTATTTGATTAAACCAAGACACCTTTAGCACATACTTGATCTTTGTAACTCAAAGTTTAGTCAGTCTGTCCCTAAAGGTTAATTTTCAGAATGTTCAGAAGTGGAGAATCCCAGGCCTTGAAGTTCTTACAGTAATAAAACAATCATCCTTTACATCAGGCTTTCCTTGTCCAGTCAGTTATTCATCAAATTTTGTATTTCAATAGTCTCAATGAACCTAGAACACTAAAGGTTTAAAAGGCTCTGCAAAATGATGAGTAAACACATCTCACAAAAACCAAGAACATTGTGATCAAGCAACCAAAACATTTTACATGACTGTGTACAAGATCACCGCTTTTGAGCTCCGGACCGTGACATCAGAATACCCAGCGTGCAACACTCTAGAATGTAAACAATGCCATTTGCTAGTATCTGAAGAAGAACGTTTTTGCGCCGATAAATGGTAAAAACGATAGCTGTTGTGCAACAGGATGCCAGAATATTAGAAAAAGGGGAACAGAAAGAGCTTTTTATCAGATTCATAAAGATCCAGAGAGGTGAGATAAACAGATTTATGCCATAAAATGTGCGGCCAAGACAACTGAGACATGAGAGAAACTCTCATGGAATCCAGCTGTGCAGTATCAGTGGGCTCCAGGCCCAACACCCTCTTTTCTGACCACTAGCCATGCCTTCATATGATTAGTCTTTGTAAATGACTCACCAAAAAATAAATAAATAAAAAGGTCACCTGCATGATTACTGTTTATCATAGACGTATGAAATTAATGCATGAGGTGATGCCTTCAAATTTTAATTTACAGAGTAAACGGTCTAATTGATCCGATGAAAATCCACGGTAATATTTGATTGTAATGAACATGCTGATGACATTAGCCTACATGGACTGTGTTGGTGTTGGGCCTTTATTTAGCGCCTTCGTTAATCAAATGAATGAAGTGCCACTTACCCTTCCACTCATGATAAAATAATCCTTTGCTGACAGCGTCTAAAGCTGAATATTGTTTACAAATCCTGGACGTAATGTCCATTTATACCCCTCCAGGCTTTTGTCATTTTTGAGAGAATCCCCAGAGGAGAACAGAGGAAAGTTGAGCAGGTTGTTGTAGATGTTGGGATATTGGACATCTGGCAGCTCTGTGGCAGTTTCAATGCTTTTAAAAAGTACTCCTGGAGTATTGTAAGGGTCAGTAATATTGAGTCTTTCAAGTTTAGCAACATGGTTTTCTTTATCTTTTGGGATTAAAACTCGGACGTTCTGAACTTCATGATAACGCCGTGACTTTTGATTTGCAAAAATGGTGCTGTAAACAAAACAGGTCACATGAGGTCTGGAGCTCTATATAGTGCACTTCATAGTATACTGGCCTTCTTAGAGTACTGTCCGAATATTTGAAGTTTTATACCCTATATCAACTTTGCGACAGCAATGATGGAATGAAGCGCACAGAGGAGAATTACACGAGTAGTGTCCAAAAACTTCATAGTCCCTACATGGAACTCACTACAACGCGTTACTCAGTAGTACTAAATAGTGAGTGGGGGGAGAGTTTGACGGAACCAAGGCATGACAGTCATGATAAAATAAATAAATATAAAAAAGGCTCAAAATAGATTTGGCAGCTGGCTACCCAAAAGCAGTCTACTCACCATGCAGCCGAGTGATAGATTGATAGGTTTTACTGCAATATATAATTCACCTCCTTGATTAATCAGTTATTAGATAAATAAATAGATTGAAATGGATGTGAGTTAAAGAAAGGAAAATCAAGGCAATATTTTGTTCTAATGGAATGGAATTAACATAACATTAAAACTGTAAAACTGTCTTTTATTGACAATTTTCCTAATGATCCTGTTTCCCAATGTAGCATCATAAACTGCCACTCATTTGCTCGCCTTAAGTAACAAGCAAAGATGTGTTTCCCTTCATTGATCATTTCAAATGAGATATAGAAATGTTTGAATTAGATCAGGGTTAATGCACTAATCATGGCATCAGGGAATGTGAGGTAGGATATTATCTTAATTCTAATCCAGCTGATAATCTTCAATTTGCACTTATTTGAAACAGATTTCCGTGTTACATGTGTTTTTGTGTTGTGCATATACTATTCCATGGAAAGCATTCAAGCATAATACCACACAATTCAAAGCAGCACTGCTGCCATACTGTCATCACTTACTAGAACTGAAAAGAGGTTTTTTGGCAGCGAACACCAATATATGCGGCTGGGAAAAAGTGAAAAATGTGACGTTAAGTTGTGTGATAAAGGACATTTGGACCAGTTTGTCATGATCACAGCTGAAGGGCCAACTGCTCATTGTGTTTTTCTCCCAAAGCCTTCTGTGCCCGTTCTTTAATCGAACTTTAGGAGATGACATGAATGGCAACACAAACTCCATCACCAGGTACCACCACACACTTCAATCGTTGGGCCAAATGTCAGTTTATGCATTGCTGTCACCTGTGTCCAGATCTGTGTGCTATACTTGTAAACTACATGCCTAACACCAGGACTGGCATCGACGTCTTCATGCCTTTTATCAACACAAAATTACTGAAATGTGTGTACGTTCAACTACCTCAAAAGACCTGTACATATTCATATATATACATTTTTCCAGGTAATGTGCTTTTATAACCATTAGAATATCTTCTCCAGCTCATTTTTTTCTCTTGAATCATCATGCCCCAGAGCACCTGACATGAATCCATAAAATAACTTGAAGACACTGTAAATCATATTTTCTGGAGAGCTCATTCCCTTTTGTGGCTGCCAAATGTATTCCCCATGTAATGTTTCACATAAAAACCCTGCCAGAACTGGGACTGATTTGTAGCTTGTGTTGATGCCTTAAGCATTGAGTGACTGTAATGCCGCAGACATTTAAATGTGTCTAACAGCAGCAGTTTAATCTGGTAGCCAATTGAGTGTTTGCTGGATCATTACCCAGCCCCTAACAACCAAAATTGATGCCTTCACAACAAAACAGTGGGATTAGTGGGTTTTTGTGCAGTTACCAAATATCACTTGTGATTTGATACAACTTAATACTCAACAACCTGTAAACCTCATACCTTTATCCCACCTTAGAAATAAAGGTTTCCAATAAAGTTGGCTTTTTGGTTGCACTAACTTCAGGCTTTCCCACAAATGGCATGCATCCTTGTTGTGTCCTGGTCAGAGAAATCATATTACAGCACAGCATTAAAGGAAAGCTCAGTGTGAGTGCACGCCTCCTGCTGTCAGGTCTCAAACCAGTGCCATTTCCCAAAACAACAACTCAGGACCGGAACACGAAGGGCGGTAAACAACAGGGTGGACGCAACAACGGCCCGCTACAAGCCCCCAGGTGGACTGGAAACAGCACAAAGGATCTCTTGCCAGTTGCTTGCTTTTCTGCCTCCACAGAGAAAGCTTGCACCTGCTGGGCTAGTCTGCCAGACCTGCCGCGTGCTATTGATTGACACGCTGCTGCCAGGGAGTAAAGAGCCGGGTGGCAGGGAAACGAATAAGGTCACAGACCATCTAGCGGCGCTGCATGGGGCTTGTGGTTGTGGCTGCACCGTGGACATTTTGTGGAGGTTGTGTATCAGCGAAGAAAAATGTTTTTCTTTGTCTGAGATGGTGATTTGTAATTTTGCACACTGGAAAACTATTTTCCTGTGTGTGAAATGATTTATAAATGCTAATTGCCTACCTAATATTTTTTTTTAATTATATGTTTTTTACTTTTTTAATCCTTTTTCTCTGTATGTGTATGGATGTGTGTGTTTTGTGTGTACTGCTGCTGCTCGACGTGAATTTCCCCACTGAGGGATGAATAAAGGAATATCTAATCTAATCTAAAATCCTGCCCTAGCAAGTCCAGGTGTTGTGGGAGAACTCAGACTGACAAACTTAACACTTTCCCAAAGTCTAATCTGCTTTCTATGGATCTCATTTCAACATCAGATATGCAATCCGTATAGTCTTTCTTCATGCATGAATTAAACTCTGAAGGTTCATTACAACTACATATTAGGAGGACTTATTCATCGGTTTCACCTCCAAATGGTTTATTGCTCTATGTTTGCCTTTTTGGTGTTTGGATCTATACAGTAAAACCGTACCATTTAAACCTCCTCTCTGACTTGATGGCCTTCATTCTTCTGAAAAATGTGAGGAAGTCTGGTCTGCTGCTCCCACCAAGGCTTTCCATCACAGTTAATGCCACGTTAGAGTGCTCTTTAGTAGGGGAGCATAATGCAGCTCTTATTTTGTAAATCAAAAAAGGCCCAGAACAGAAGGAGATCTGTTTCCAGATTAACTTTAATTTTGAAGTTTTAATGGTAACTATAACCAAACAAGCTGACATTAATGCAGCTGAGTAATCGTCACATGTCCCTTTTTAGCTCTTTTCCCATTCACTGCATGTGCATGACAGAAAGAGGAAAGAGGAAGGAGAAAGACAGCAGCTAAACCGAGGGACAGACTCTCACAGTAAACTTAGAAGAAAACAATGCAATCAGGCATTATGAGCCAATAATAATAAACAGTTAAACCTTGAACCCGATTTCCAGCTTTGACAAATGAATCTGCCCTGCAAGGTGACAGGATCGGAGGTTAAGGTGAAACTTTAGCTGTTTGAATTTGTGATATTTGAGAATGTTTTTGTTACATTACTGCTACCAGGTGAAAAATGCAATGGATTCTTGTTTTTGATGATCTCATGTTGACAAAAAATCTCACATGGACAATTCAAACAATGGAAAACTTGCCACTCTGGGAAGTCTGTCCTTGTTTCTACAGTCATAAACTAGAAATATGATCTGATGTGGACGCTCTGTTTCACTCCTGAGGCAAGGCCTAGCTGTAGCTTCACCTACCACTATGTCACTAGCAAAGCCTTGTACATTTTGGCAATGGCAGGATCTGTATTTTAAAGCAACTCAGATAAAACATTCAAGGAAAGACCATTTTCATCTTACCTTGCTAACTTTCATTTAGTCTTTTTTGACAACTAACATGCTTTTCGTTTCATATGCATTGAATCGACTCATAATGTAATGCCAGGGTCTCTAACTTTACTGTAAAGCTAGGAAAAAAAGATTGCTATTCTTCACTTGTAAGTTGCTTTGCATAAAAGTGTCTGTTGGATGAGTAACTTTTATCTGTAACAGTTTTTTACGGTTACACCATAGTTAATAAATACTGCTATTCATTAATCCTTTAAGGTGACAGGAAAAAGCCTCGTCAGTCACCTGCTCTTATAAACGCATGATGAGGAGTTGACCAGTTTTGCTAAAGAAAAATGAATAACTAAATAAAATTATACAAGGGAAAACTGGGAATATTGAATATTCATCTACCGGTACTTAAAGAGGCTTCCCTGGAGAAACAAGTGTAGTAATCCTAAAACTGTTGACACAACTCTGAAATTGAAAATGTATTAATTAACATGAATTGTTCAATAAAAACTACAGAGAGATAAACATTTTAAAGTTCTGAAGATAATAAAGTAGCTCTGGTCAGTGGTGTTGTGGCATTATTTTATAAGTAATCACATAAAATGCTCCATGTGAAACTGGCTTCATGTGACTGCTTTAGGCGACTTGAGCAATCACGCACAAAGATTTAAACAAGTAACATTCTGCTGGACTAACACAAAACAAGTGGACAGAGTGTAGGACGTGTGCATGTGTTCACCCATGTATGTGTGCAGGAACTGATTCCAGTCCACTGGATTTGATCTCATCCCTGACATTCTGGATCAGAGCTGCTCTCCCGCTGCTCCTTTCATTTCTCCTTCCCTTTTCACTGTGACTCCCACTCGCCCTGACCTCCAGGTACTCTCCTGATGACGGCCTGTCCCCGGGAACCCTGCATGGAGCCGGGGATCTGAGGGCGGTGGGCAGAGCCTGTGGCCCGGAGGTCAGCGGCCGGCAGGAGGGACTGAATGCATTTGAGCTGGAACAATTGCACGAACTGTAGTTAGGTAGGTGGGAGAAAACGATGGGAGAGGGATGACAACAATACGTGGTGCTCTCCCTGCCTGCGACTGAGCGAGGTGGTTGGTGTGTGCTGGATTTGTGAGGGGGGGGGATTTCTGCGGGCTGCTAACTGACAGTTTAATTTTTAAAGGACAACCTTTATTGGAAATTCCACACACCACTGTCAGCTGTAAGGGCTCTAAGTAACCAGGCTCATCATAAATGTCACGCTTCGTGTTTCTGACATCGAGACCATGAGCATCAGAGCTGGATGTTTGATGAGGACGAAATATGCAAAGCTCCAAGGCTCTGTATATTACACATTTGAGAAAGAGGTTAATTAGGTCTATATTCCACATTTATTTCATATTGTTTCATCAGCCTCTTGTCAACCTTTTCAAAGTCCTTCCTAGAGTCCTTGCCATGTCTCCCGGGTGACCAGTATGAGAAAAACATGCAACATTTGGAAAAGCATTCAGATTTCCAAATGTAAGGAATGTATCATGTAAAGACTCCGTTTTTTCCCCTCATCTTTTCATTTATGATGGGCTGACGTGAGAATCTACATGTTTAATTCCCGTTATCCTGCCTTCCCCAGGTCTAGGAGGCACATACTCCAACAGAAAGCACCCAGGACATTATAGGACTGCATTGCTGCATATGTCATATGTAACTGCTGAACGATGGACGTATTTTCAGGTTTTTCAGTGAAGGCTTTGCTTAATTCAGGAAAATGTTTCTGAACCAACATGGCAATAGATTCAAGGTGCTAAACATTCTGAAATGAATTGCTTGCATCTAATTCAGCACGGACATACGTTTTGTTTTAAAAAAACCCAATAAAACATTTTGGTTTCAACATTTACCAGAATATTCAATAATACAATGACTGGTTATAACACGTCCATCTGATAAGGATTTCATTGGCGCAGCGTTGGTAGCTAACAGTAGTCGGATCACCTGCCCTCCACCGTTTACACTCTTTGACCCCGTCCACACGTAGCCGGGTATTTTTAAAAACGAATATTTCCCCCCTCCGTTTATAAAAAAATTTGCATCCACACGTAACCGAAGATCTGCGTTTTCGAACACATTCATAAGCATTCTAACCTGTAGATAATCTGCGGCTCCCGGGGAAGCTCCGCGGGCTCCGCCGCTCCGCCGCTCCGCCGCTCCGGGGCTCCGGGGGGCTCGGCGGGGCTCGGCGGGGCTCCGCGGAGGTTCAGCCTCCGCGGCTCCGCGGAGCCCTCTGTGTCGGTGTAACGCAGTAAGCGGCCGGTCAAGAGCAGAGACCATTTATTTAATAAATGGCTTGGAGAACAGATGCTGGATCATCTGTATTTCTATAGTAAACAAAAGTCGCACGTCAGAGCAGATTTGTTGTTGTTTTGGCGCATAATGTGACGTTCGAAAACGCAAATCTCCGGTTATGTGTGTCCACACGCATCTACATAAACGGAGTTTTCAAAAATCTTCACTTTGCCCGGAGTTTTTTTAAACCTTCGTTTATTTGCGTTTTCGTGTGGATGACAGGTCAAAACGGAGGAAAATATCTCCGGTTTAGCAGATATCCGCAGATATCCGGCTACGTGTGGACGGGGTCTTAAACACAAAAGACTTTCTTTCATGTTGAAATATCAATTTCAGTTTCATTTCAATGAACATTCAGGAAGTGTTTTCCAGCCGTTGCAGACAAAAGAGCACTACTGGCAAAAAACAGTCCAAGTAGCTTTTGGATCCCATCCCGGTTCTGACAACTACGTATTACTTAAAACCCTAAATCACTCATAAGCAGCCATTAATTCAGCTCACATCACTGCAGAGGCAATTAAAGGTTGCAATAAATTAATTACTGAGGAGATAATGAGAGCATGACTGAGAGACCAAAAAGAATAATCCTTGATGGCATCTATGGGTTGAGATGACCAGTTCCTTTGTGCTGCTTTAAACACTACTTTATTCCAGAGTGCTGGGGCAATATTTGCTAAAATGCAAACACAAAGTAATGAGCAGCAAAAGGAATAGTGATATAGTGTTCATTTGGAAATGGTTATAATTTCAGTCTTTTCCCAAAAGCTTTCTGCGTCAGGTTATAAAGAGAACAGAGGCGTCCTGGTATGATTGCAGCTGCACACACGGAGGAGGAAAATGCTCATTTTATTTTAGAGCAAGATGTAAGTGGCTGAACAGAGCTAGTAATGTCCAAACATATTAGCAACTCAGACGGCAAAAGAGATGAGCAAAAGTGTGTGTGTGTGTGTGTGTGTGTGTGTGTGTGTGTGTGTGTGCGCGCACGTGTGTGTACTTGCTCGCTCAAAGATTGGAGTCTGTGTGCATGATTGGCACACAATGCAGATGTGTGGGCAGCGTATGCCATCTGGAGAAATCAGAGTGGGCTGTGTGTGTGTGTGTGTGTGTGTGTGTGTGTGTGTGTGTGTGTGTGTGTGTGTGTGTGTGTGTGTGTGTGTGTGTGTGTGTGTGTTGGGGGGGTGTGTTCCCCTCCACTCTCCCCCCAACCCTCCAAGAAAGCTTCTGGTTTGACAGACAAATAAAGGACGCCATGGGAGTGTAATCAATCAAAAACACTCTTCTTCCAACAAAGAGCGACAAGAGACACGGCCGCCCACTGGCACCCTGGTCCGACCACCGCTGCAGTCAGCCATCACTATTTACATTTCACCATCACTGATTAAAAAAGAAAAAAGTGCCTCCCGCTCAATGCCCAAGCCCTATAGTAATAATAATAATACATTTATAATATATATATATATTTTTTTTTGTCAGGCGACCAAACCTTCAAGGGGACGGAGAGAGGAAATGCAAATCTTACACAGTAGGTAGGCATGAGATATTACTGCTTGGGGTTACGTCAGCCAGTTTGTTGGGGCACAAGATGCTTTCTCTGTGTGAAATCCACCGGACAAAACGCCTCAACAGACGCGCCGTTGCTCTCCAACAAAGATAATCCTGAGTCATGTTTTATGGCTGCGATGACCACTTTTTGTTCTTTTCCTTGTCGTTCACACGGCTAAGAACGCTGCGTTGCTGCATCGAAGGAAATCAAAGCATGTATGGTGTTTCTGCAACTTGTGACATCTTATAAATCGAATTATTATCTCTTAACCAAATTCAATATGACCTCATCATTTTACAAGGTGAAGTGTAATCTTCTTATAGTTGATGTAAATGATATCTGGTCTTTGTCTCGGTTAACATCAACGGGCAGAGGATGGTTAGAGCTCAACGGGGATGGTAAAGCTATCCAACTATTTCTGTTGCCAACATGAAGACAAAGCCTGTGTAAATCGTGACTAAGTGTTTCCAGCAAATTATATGAATATGAATCTATTCAAAGTTTTCAAAGAACACCCCTTTAATCAATTAAAGTCCTTTTTACTACTAACATAACTATCTTTTAATACCGGTATATGTTTTAGTCATTTCAAGTGTGCAAATACTCCACAGGCGCTAATGTTAACATTCAAACTATTTTATTTCTAAACAGTGAGGATGGGTTTTGAGATCTCGGACCAAAATAAACATGGTTGACGCTGCATCTTTGGTTCTTAACGCTGAGACTGTTGCCAGTTTTTATATTTGTATAATCTATCACAATTAGGTGACGTATATCACACAAGTCATTGCAGCCACTCGTGAGGGAGCATGTGTTCCTGGGCTCATCTGGACATGGTGCACATGTGCAACATTGTTTCAGATGATAGGGATAGGAACGTTATTCCAGCACACAGGGGATCAGTGGGAAAATAAAATATGACTTATGAATCTTAAATCATACGTTCAAGTTGAGTCTCAAGCCACTTAAGTGTGCCAGTCAAATGTGTCTTGAGTTGAAGTCACAGGCTCCAGTTTCTTTGTCTGCCCCACAACAAAATACTGCATCTCAGTAGAAAGAAAGCGAGAGAAACCTCTGTCTATTGTTCTTCGTATATTACCAGTCACACAAAAGAAGACTTTACTTTACGTGGGATTTGTGAGGAGAAAACAAAACCACACCATGCCTTCTTCTTCATCTGGTACAAAAGCAGTTCTGTTCTCTAGGAGTTGAACTCAGAGAAACTCAGAGACGCTTCCTCGTACTAGCACAAATAAATATAACGTGTTCAAGTCCTGTCACTGTGTGTGACTTGTAGCCACAAACAGGTATGGAAACTGAGTGTGATCTACCGAACATGGATGCTATGGGCTACAGAAAGAAAATGCTGAAAAAGACTCATTTATATTTGCATGACGGTTTAAGAAGAGGAGAAAAACATGAACATGCATCTTATAGTTGTTGCACTTGCTGGCTCGCCATCACAAATGGGGGCTTTAGTCCAAATGAAGCTACCTGGAATTGCAAATGCCTTCCACTTCAGACAAATGTTAAAGATAACAAAGTTCACATATTTAAATATATATACATATATATATATATATATATATATATATATATATATATATATATATATATATATATATATATATATATATATATATATATACTGAGAGACTGGTGTATTCTGTGTGATAAACCATTACACGTGTACGGATACAGCCAGCTTCCCAGGTCCAGATCCCAGGATCTGGAGGAAGTGTACATGTTTCCCAGGTGAACCACTGTCTCTGTCATCGTTAAAAAGCCACATTCCAGTTTATGGAAGACACAATATTTACAACCCCCCCCCCCCCATAAGAAATAACTGCCTATGCTCATCGTGGCAGGGGATGCTGATGTAAAACAGCCTGACTGAACCACGCAGTGACAATCTTCTCAGCAGATCGTTGAAAGGTTGCCCACCGACTGTAGCAACGGGTCCATCTCATGGGAGCGATAGCCGACCTGCGTAGGAGGACATAAAAGAGTGGGAGCACGCTGCAAAAACCCTCAAAACCGGACACAGCTGGCTTTTCTCAGACATGAACAATGGAGTCTTTGTTTGAGGTAAAACTGCAGAGGTACCATCGGTGCTAAGCACATCATTTTGCCTTTAAAGCAGTAGCACCAACTCTGCTCTTATTCCCACATGGATGGGACCTGTGTGCATCATAAACACCCATAGAAGCTCGGTAATAGAATAATACCACGTGGCAATAATCCAATACAAGCTTGACACAGGACCCCAAAAGTGTTATTGTCAATCTCACAAAGTGCAACACCGTGTAATGTTAGGGAGGTCATGCTCATGCTTGTTGTTTAATCCAATTCCGGAGGCGGAGCAGGCCTCGGTGCGTCCGCCAGGTGGCGCCCTTGGACCGGAGCGGTGGATCTCTCTCCAACGGCGCTGCGCTCGGCTGGAGCCGGTGCTGCGTGCAGGATCCGCGCAGTGTGCAACACGAGCAGCACAGAGGACAAAACTGACGCATTGCATTTCACCCATGTGCCGACTCGTTTGTGTCCAGCTTTTTCTCTTGCAGACTTTAGGTCAACTTTAGACTCCGCGCGTCATTACGCGCAACAGACGCACAGTGTGTGATGTCTGCAGCCTGCCCTCACAGATACCCCACTTCGTTTTCACTGGTGACAAACAACATCAAACTGCATGCAATGTTTTTTTTCTTTCTTTTTATATCAGTAGGTGACTCTGGGGTCGCTTTTACTGACACAGTTTTGCAGATAGCGCACGTCAGATAGTCACTAATTCGTCGTGTGAGTTGCCCCCCCTCCCCGGCACAAGTGGGGGTCTGCCTGACTGTGCAGCGGGCTGGTTAATGGTTATTTGCACCCCATTCCCGTGTCTCCTGCGTTTCCTGGATGGATTGACGGGATCCGCGTCAGCGCCTCGCAGACCCGCCTCCTGCCTTTGGAGCGCTCGGTGCGTCTCTGTTGTCCGCTCCAAGCCCTTATTCCACTGGGAGGGAGGGAGAGAGAGAGAGAGAGAGACGAGGAGAGGGAAAGAGAGAGAGAAAGAGAGGGAGAGAGAGAGAGCAGGACCCGATAGAGGAGCGACAGGAGGAAAAAGATTAGAGAAAAAACGAACAACGACACAAATGGCACTCATGGCAGGGATTTTGTTCACGGTTACCTTTCTTATTTCTGGGATTTCTGCACTTGGCTCCTCGTCACGGATATATCCCCCAAATGAAGGTAAGATGGTTGGAGGAGAAGAACTGGCAGCGGACTTGTGACTTCATCCCCGGTTCCCTTGTGCGTGTCTGCGCCGCGGAGCCCCGCTCCGGAGCCCCAGTCCGGGCTCTGGGCTCCGGGCTCCTGGAGCCCCGCTCCGGGCTCCGGGTTCCTGGCTCCGGGCTCCTAGAGGGGCCACCATGAGTTTCATGAAGGGAAACATCGACGGGCGCCTTTACGCAGCGCGGTTTTGGGGGAAACTAGAGCTGAAAAGTGGTGTCCAAATCCACACCGGCCATTTGGGTCTCAGCTCCGGGTCAGTGGATCGTGTCAGCTGCCCAAATCCTGGGAGCTCGAGCTCCTGTATGTCTACTTGTGGCCCTGATTCAGGCTGTTTCTGTTTCATGGAAGAATGGAAGAGCGGCATTTTCATGAGAAAAAAGAGGCACCGGCGAGGTGCAAGTTTCTTTATTCCGACCATCGTTTAACGAGAGAAATAAGAAGCTCGGTATAGCTGGAGAGCCCGGCGCGCATCAGACTGACCCAGACGCTTTTATCCAGCAATGTTAGGAACCCTCACCGCTCCTGCTGTCACATTTTGATTGGAGTTTACTTTTAATTCCAAACCATTTATTAAAGTTGAATTGCGCCCGCGGCTTATTGGAGAGATTTCACCATCCATCAATTACACCAGATCTCTGATTATGCATTCTCTTCTCCTCTGCGCTCAGCGGATTAAACTTTAAATTGAGAATGGCTTCTGCGACGCAAACATGAGACATCAATTAAATGAAGTAGTTATACCTCATAAAGAACAGTTTAAAACACACTTTATATTGCAAAAACATTTAAAAATGTGTGTTTTTTTTTAACAAATCCATTACATAGCCTTTACAAATGTCCTTTTCTTTTGTGTAGGCCTATCTGTTCTTCTCGGCGGCGCAAACTGACCCTAGAGCGCAGATGCGCAGTTCTGGCTGTTTGTGTAAATATAAAATAAGTAGCCTACCAACTTCTAATTGAATGCACCGTCTTGTTCCCAGTCTTTTATGTCATCCAGTTATATGTAGGACTTAATTAGTTCATTTTAGTTAACTTTCTTTTTTATTTATTTACTCTGATAATCGGATTAGTCGTTTTACAAATGCCTAAACAAGAACGGGCTATTGATGCAGGCCGACTACCGATGAAAATTTGGTGTAATTTAATTTGAATAAAGAAAAAAAAGAACCTAAAAAAAACTAAATAAAAACTTGAGAAGCAAAATGTTTTACTTTTCTCTACCGTTGAGTGAGATCTTGTGCCCGAGGGAAGCTTTTAAAATACATTTCCTCGTCATCAACCAAGTGAATAATCACATATTTACTTATGCATGATAAAAGCGGAATTAAGCCACGACTTGATAAGCATCGTTTCTATTTATTCATGAGAATTCATCCATAAAAAAAGAGAATAAGAAAAAAAAGTGCTTAAAGCTCAACAGGGAATAACGCAGAACAAAAAAAAAAGACTCACAGAAACACTTCTTATCGTCTCCCTGCACTGTTTTATTACAATTATATTTTCTCAACTTGAGTTCTATTCATTAAAGAAAAGCGGAAGCTGTTTTTCCTCCAAAGTGTGTATGTCCTAACTGGATTATTTATGCCGAGGCTGCTGTTGTGTGGATGTTCGGAGACTGCATGCTCACGTCTCTCCCTCTTGTTTTCCAGTCACGTTATTGGACTCCAGAGCTGTGCAGGGGGAGCTGGGATGGGTCTCCAGCCCGGCAGAAGGAGGGGTATGTATCCTGCAAAGAAGTGTCCCCTTGTTAAGATGCATTGTCCCCCAGTGAGCAAAAATCCAAGGATAGTTTCCATTATTGGCAGAAACCAAAGAGTAAACTATCAAATAGATACACAGCTCTCTTTGATAAGGTTTAGTCCCGGTGAGCCCAGTATGGGAATATCTTTGTATTGGTGATTTATTGGTTCCTATCAGAATATTAGGCTCAGGGTGAGATCATTTATTTTATGGGACACTTAAATATAGATAATTTATTTGCAATTTTCGTTGTATAATGAGACTCACTGGAACAACTTCAAGGTCTCATGGGGTCCCGGTATCCACTCTGAGAGCCTTTGCTTTATAGCCCCCCCCCCCCCCCCCCCCCCCCCCCCCAACCCCTGCTGCCCTCACTCTTTGCTCCCCTTTTCCCTAACCACTCTGGAATGGTCAGATGCAGGGGCTGATACTGCAGTGAGCGTCAGGTTTCCTGAATAGACGGTGGATTGAATCGGTCTTTGTGGAGAAACTTTATATCCCTTTCCACCATTCAGCTGAGCAGAGAGAGAGAGGAACTTGGCAGCTGACAGAGGGTCCTCTGAAATTGATGAATTAGAGGAGAAAGTGCAGTGGGCTTGAGCTGGAGACGCAGGACGATCGGCTAAACCAACAGGGGAGAGGGTCCACCGAAAAGCGCAATCCCACAATCTAATTGGGGTATCAGTGGCTCTGATCAGAGAAATACCAAGGGCCACATTGAGGCTCGCAGAAGCTGCATACATTAGATGTATATTGTGAAAAAAAGGAAAGATACTTGCCATATTTTAACCAAGTCTGAATTTGCTCATGTGGAAATAATCAAATTCATCAGGCTGCCTGGATAAATAACTGTTTGAATTAAACAGATAACAGCAATCATTTCTGCATCCGTCCCACTTGTACAATTGAGATAACAAGCACAAGTGTCTTCTAATGTTGATGAAAATGAGTAAAAATTAGCAACAGTCATGTCAGCTAATGAGTAAAAATGCAGAGGAACAGCAATCAACCTTGTGTATTTGTTGCAGGCGGTGCTTGCGAGCCCCCCTAAAGGGGCTGGCGCTGCGCTCACGTCCTCCTCTCGGCCATTTTATCGCAAACAAGTGATTGACAGGGTCTTGGCAGCCCCTCAGAGCATGCATTCACCCACTCATTATGACCAATTGGCCTTATTCCCCCTCTTTCCTGCTATCATGGAAAGGTGCAGTCTTATCTCAGTGCTGCTAGATTTCCACAACAAAAGAGGGGTGAAGGCAAGACAGGAAAGTGGAATGAAACAGCAGGGAATGATAGGCATGTTTTAAAAAATCATACAGCTGCAGCTGTATTTGGTATTATCCCACTCTACTCTTGGGAAATAAAGCTTTAATCCTGATTGTTTATGATAAGGTTTCAAGTCAAATCTGCCAGAATAACCTATATCTCTCACTATCCCATTATATTTATTTTGTGCATTTCTAAATGGTTAAAGCCGCAGCAGCCAAAGGCTTGTCTTCTCTTGTTTACAGTCCAACTCAGGCAAAAGTCTCTATTTAAAGCACACAGTGAAAAACTGTAGTGAGCATGCTGCTGCGAGCCTCTCAAGACATGCATGTATTTGCTTAACAGTACTCTGTAGAGAGGGGAACTTTATCGTAAGTAAAACAAACATTCCCTCTCGACAAAATTAACTCAAGCCGTGTTGAATAAAGTGCTCCATGCACCTCACGTAAGGGTCTCCCCCCATTTATGACTTCATGCTAACATCAGTGAACATGTGTGCTTACATCTCCCGTGTCCTGATCGTTTATGTGGATATTGTGTAGGCCTGTGATTAGATCATTAGCACTTGTCCAGAGACCATCTGCATCAATAACATCACTAGCATTCCTTCCTTTTTACCTTTTCTAATATCCAAAACCATCCAGGTTTACAGTATGTGTCTAAGAAGTGAATTTGTGTTTCACTCCACAAGTAATAGAACTGAAGATAAATGAAGCATAGAACTCATTTTTTCTTGTATTTTTCGAGTGGTGAATATTTACCACTTTCTGGTTCTGTATTAAGACCAAACCAGTCTGTTAGTCATCATTCATAAAACATGCATTAAGTTTATCCGTCAGCTCTGCTGCAAGTCAAATATTGATTAAACAATCCAAATGTTTCTTTGGCATGAACTGGCTCCTAATCTACACAGCCCTTATTCATTTTGAGAGCATTTATTTCTGATATTTGTCAGATGTTCTGCTGCTAGGCTTTTAAAGGTTTTTTCTTACTGTTTCGTTAGTTACGGTTTGCAACGTAAACAATTGAGTAGGCAGAATGATTGTTTCATTGGCTTTAATGACATCCTTGTAACATTTTAATGTGTCCTTTCCCCAGTGGGAGGAAGTGAGCATTATGGACGAAAAGAACATCCCTATCCGGACATACCAGGTGTGTAATGTCATGGAGCCAAATCAGAACAACTGGCTCCGCACCGACTGGATTCCCCGTGGAGGTGCCCAACGGGTCTACATCGAGATCAAGTTCACCCTCCGGGACTGCAACAGTCTACCGGGGGTCATGGGAACCTGCAAGGAAACCTTCAATCTGTACTACTACGAATCCAACAATGACAAGGAGCGCTACATTCGTGAGAACCAGTTCGGCAAGATAGATACCATCGCTGCAGACGAGAGCTTCACTCAGGTGGACATCGGCGATCGCATCATGAAGCTCAACACAGAGATCCGGGATGTGGGCGGCTTGACTTGGAAGGGTTTCTACTTGGCCTTCCAGGATGTTGGAGCGTGCATCGCACTTGTTTCCGTCAGGGTCTTCTATAAGAAATGTCCCTTATCTGTGCGTAACTTGGCCCAGTTTCCTGACACTATCACCGGGGCAGATACTTCATCATTGGTGGAAGTCCGTGGCTCATGTGTGGATAATTCAGAGGAGAAGGAGGTTCCCAAGATGTACTGTGGAGCTGACGGAGAGTGGTTGGTGCCCATTGGGAACTGCTTGTGCAACCCTGGATATGAGGAACGCAATGGAGAATGCCAAGGTAAAGAACCGATATTTGTCTCTGGGAGTTTTTAAAAGGTTTTGGCCCTTTCACCGATTAATATACCAGTGTTTCTGCTTATGATCTTTATTACAAAATCCTGTCTCTCTAACATCTGCTCTACCACAGTGAGTGTTTCTTTTGTCTAAATCTCTTGTCTATTTTCCTTGACTCGACCACCGTGGGCTCTGTTGGATGTTTTTATCATTTCACTCTCCTTCGCTCTCCAGTTTTCCTCCCAGTGTCGGGTTTGGTGATAGAGGCAGTGATGACTGAAAATGGAGTAATTAGCAGGCTCACTGGGAGGTGTTGTGCAAAGAGGTGTATCCCAGTAGAATTGCTCAAACTGGGAGAGTACGGGTAGAGGTCTTACTGGTTAACACCTCTGCTGTGTCTTTCACCCCCACCGGTTCTTTCTCTTGTTACCAATGGACCCTGAAGCTGGGATAAGAAATAGACAGCTTTAGAGGAAGTGAAGGAGAGAGGAAGACTTTAAAATTCCAAGCAGGTATGAGTGGAAATACACTGCTGTCAGATGGTGCTGAAATGAAGCTATTTGGTCTGAGGGAATAGTCTTGTGTGCACGATTATTCTAATTT
The DNA here is from genome assembly GCF_033807715.1 of Cololabis saira. Classification (NCBI taxonomy): domain Eukaryota; kingdom Metazoa; phylum Chordata; class Actinopteri; order Beloniformes; family Belonidae; genus Cololabis; species Cololabis saira. The sequence continues at coordinate 9,108,231 of NC_084590.1, read as the reverse complement.
TAAAGTACCATGACGCTACACATGGCACTTTAATAAGGATTTATGGTCAGTGCATTGTCTCCTTTCAATTTTGACACAAGAAAGAGTCTTATTATTATTATTAACATCAGAACCTGCCATAGGCATGACACTTAAATTCCTGACAATTGATGTTTTGAAATTCCTTTGACTACAGGTTTAAAGCTGTTCAGATGTTTTTTTTCTAAAGTCTTTTCCCTAATAGTAGCTCCTATGGCAAGGTTTTGTTAGTCATCTAGCAGTGCTCTAGTTGCAGCAGCTGTTTTGTGGATCACAGTCAGTGTTTTGCCAGACTGAGGCACAGTTGTAAGCTAGCCAGTAGAGCAGATGCCAGTTTTGCCTTGATGGTTTATTGGTACCCCCCACCCACCGCTCATTGCCATCACACAAAAAGCAGTGGGCCGCAACAGCGAAAGGTCAGAGGCTGGGCATGGGTTATTAACGGGGGGGCGGACCACTACACCTCTCCTAATTTACGAGGGAACCTTTATCTTTGACGACTAATTACATGACAAACAGGTCTGGTGATTTAGGGGTACTACTGGCTGCCTGGGGGTGAGGAAGTCAAAGAGCTTCAAGTATTCACAGATGGGTTTGTATATTGAGCACTTCTATGTGTATTTGCCCCAAAAAAGGAAAATCAAAAAGGTTGTTGGAATAGTGTCATCCTCCTCTAACTTGAATTGACTTTCAATCAACTACAAGAGTCTTTCATTTCCTTGCAACACTGGAAAGGTTCTAATTACTTGTAAGAAAAATAACTGTTACTCACCAAAGAGGTCATGATGACTTTCAAATCCTTTACTGTATATGACTCCTATTGTGTTTAGCAGCCTATTGCTTTTACTGCCCAAGTATTCATAGTGTAAACATCACTGCATCATCTTGAGTGTTTAAGCTAGCAATGCCAATACAACAACAGCAGCCCCCTTCTAGTTTCAGTTACAGTCTTTGTAATTGTTTAAACATTTCATTGTTAACTGGAATATGGACAACACGCGTTGGATTCAGGCCAAGACATCAGTGTGGATCAACTCCAGTAACTCCAAGGTCAAAAAGTGCTCGCCGCTGTTGGTTTTCATGTGCAGTGATGAGCTAGTTAATATTCACAATGTGACAAGCTCTTTTGGAGAGAGGCTCCACTCTTCCATGGACACGATGACCAAAGGGCCTCAGACAGGAGATTTGGGGGAAAGGCATCAATAGATACTTGAGGCTTTCATACTGTTTATTAAAATTTTGTGACTTACCATTTTGAAAAAAGTGCTTACATTAGCTAAATAAAGTTTATTTCCTTACTTTTGAAAGCTTTTCTGTGGCCTCACAGCTTTGGGGTCTGAATGTGTGTGCTTGCACACTTGTGTGTGTGTGCTTGTCTTGTGTGTGTGTGTGTGTGGGGTTACAAGGGTGCTCTGGCCCCTGGTTCCCAGCCCAGGATGAATGGGCTCTCCTCCATCATTGTTTGGGACAGCGGTAGAGCTGTCTGAGGGTGGTGATGTTTGGGGTGAAAAGGGGGCAGAGGGGGAGCTGACAGGGCACATAGGACTTGTATTCTAAACCTCTGGTAGAGGTCGGAGGTCGCCCCCTTCCGCATCCATCTTACTGCTGCATCTGACAGGGTTGTGGATCCAGGATTGATTAAGACGTCAGAGTTTTGACAGCTGTGGCGGGGGAATGTGTATATGCGTCTAGGCTTGAGGTGGACCAAGGGTGACCAGAGTGTGTACTCCGAGGGCCAAGGCATGAAGGGTAACCAGGGTACTCATAGGAGGAAGGGCCCCCCTGATCTGAGGAAAAGTGACTGTTTGTATTTGTGATCCCTTTCCCTCTTAACCACCTCCCCCCGCATCGTCTGTGGGGATGGCGGAGGTCAGGGAGTACTCTCGCTCCTCATCTGCTCAAGGCGTCCCTACTGGTGGACACGCTGGATTTCTGACGAGACGGTGGGAAGGAGAGATTAGTGAGAGCCCTGTGTGTCATTATGGAGAAATGATAATTACCTTAAGAAAACCTTTAACCGTCACAATGATCTAGTAGCATCTGCTCCAGCAGATCAATGACCCGTGTTTTCAGGAAGATTCCAAGTTTTGTGTTTGTGTTTGTGTGTGTTTGTGTCAAATTGTCCTGGTTCATATGTTTGTTGATAGTAACATGAGTGTTAAGCTGGAAAGGTGGAAGGCACATGCTATACTGCTGAATGATGGATTGTTGAGCTAGGAATTGATTCCTCTCAAAAATATGCATGGTCTTCATTGCATCCTTACCCTACCTCTATCTTCTTATGTTTGCTTTAATTAAGACTATGACCAAATATATAGAAAGAAAAGTCAGCTTGTTTCAGTTTATAAACTCAATTCAGGTCTAATTTGGATGGAAAGACGCAAAAACATTTTGGAAACAGTGCAATAGTTGTACTAGGGCTGGGCGATTGTGGACGAAAATAAAATCCCGATTTTTTTCTCTGAAAATCCGATTTTCGATTTTTTTGGTAAAACTACAAAAGACAATGGAATAAGTTTTTTTAAGTTTTCTTTATTTTTGAAGAAAAATAGCAAACAAATTTCCTTATTGGGAATGAAGTGCAATTGAAAGATACTGTAAATCCTCCTTGAGTTTAGTAAAGTGACAACATTTACAATTTTCTTGACCAAACAAAGATGACTAGACGAGCTCTGTCTGTAATGCAGCCAGCTGCAAAAAAGGAAAATCGATTTTCCGATTTTCCTTTTTTTAACATCGTCTTGATTAATAAATCCGATTTAGATTTAAAATCGATTAATCGCACAGCCCTATGTTGTACTGATATGCTTCATCATTTCCTTTCCTGAGTTATAACTTGTCCTTTTGCCAAGCCTAAAGCATATGACCATCACGAGAAGATAACGCACAGCCCAGTTGACGGGCTGTTGCCAAGCGCAATGAAACCCAAAGAAGAATGGCTTAACAACAGAGTTAAGCTGACTAAGTACGTGCTAGTGACTTTATTGGCTGTGATATCAGCTGTTTTGAAGTCCACGTTTGTATTTAATTGCACTGCAACTGCCCACACGTGTAGGAAGAAAGACATTATGAGCTATTATAAGAACAATCTGCAGCTAATGTAGTTTCTAGTTGAGTTTTTAGTCCAATTTTACTCATGTGTGCATGGATGGGCTTGTAAAACATGTTTATGGTGATTAAATGCGAATGTGAATCTTTTCTAACACAGAACTAAAACTCTGGTGTTGGTGTGGATTGGCTTTGACAAATATGGACTAGTGTCGGTGCATGCTCTCCAGATGACCTACACCAAATGTCCAAAATTTGTTTCCAAAAATAACCCCAAAACAAACAAACGACAGCAAAAAAAAAAAAAAAAAACATTTACAGCTGGACCGTTCACATATCCAGCACTTACAGCGAGCCGTCACTAAAACTAGACCGAGGAAAACACGAGTTGAGTTAGCATTTGGGGAGAAGAGATCATGTTTATTTAATCTTCTCAAACAGATTTAGTTTTACATAAGTGCTAGATTATAGCTCCCCCAGTTCACTTGTAGCGTTTATTACCTTTACCTTCATTTATTGTCTGCATTTCTTCAAAACCTGTTTGAGCGTAACCGTGGAAAAGAGCTTAGAGCTCGACTGGGACATTAGTTGGGGACACTGGGACAGAGCGTCTTCTCACCTGAGCCAGACCCCCCCCCCCCCCCTCACCAGCTATTCCCAGCAGGCTTTGCTGAGTTGTAAATTTTCATTGGTATTGGATTAAGAGATTTTGGGGATGAAGTTCCTCTCCTGTGTCCCCTCATTGTGAGTGTGTATCTGGGTCTCCCATTCTCTCCCTGCCTCTGTTGACAGTTTTAAATATGCGCTTGGGAGCATCATTCTAAATTCACCACGTAATTCTATTTAGCCCTTCGGTCCCCAATGGCTTTAAATACTCCTACTTGGTCCCTCACTCTCCCTCTCTCTCCCCCCCCCTGTTTCTCTTTTCTTCTGCCTCTTCTTCAGTGAATAAAGAAACTAAGTCTTCGCAGCTACTTTTACAATGGCTTACTTAATTATCTTTTTTTCCAACCATTTACGTCATTGTTTCAAATTTCCCTTTTGATTTGCTCACTTTTCAAGTAGTGATGCACCGAAATGAAAATTTGTGGCCGAAACCGAAACCGAAATAATAATAAACACTTGGCCGAATACCGAACAATACCGAACATGGTTCTTCAGCAGTTTTTCATTTATTTTGCCAATTTTTTTACCATTGCATAAATCAAATACATTTCATTTAGGCATGCTTTTCAAAGAAAAAAACGTTTTACAAAATTACAAGGTAGAAAATATTTATTGTTTTGTATTGTATATTTATGTTATATATATATATAACATAAAAAAATTAAAATGTTTTAATTTCCCAGCATTATGTTGTTTTGGTTCCACCTCCTGGTGAATGTTAGGTCAAATTCTTATGGGGTTAGTTTTTGGTTGGCCAACGATTTATGTAGTGCGCAACGTTATGAGACGGAGCCGCCAGTCTATTTCCTTATTTTACAACGCCGTTATTAATTGTTCGTTTTTTTTCCCCACTTATTTCACCGAACACCGAAAGTGTTTTTTTGCCATTTTCGGCCGAACAATTTCGGTTACCGAACAATTTCGGTTACCGAACAATCGGTGCATCACTATTTTCAAGTTCTCATCTTTTTTTTCTTTTTTTTTTTACATTTTTCTCTTTTTGTCCCTCCGTTTTTGCTACCGAGCTTCAGTTTGCAATTTTCACCCATTCACGCTGTCTTTTTTTTCCCCCTCTTCTGTTTTCTTTCCCCTCGTCGGCCAACGAGGTGGTTAGTGTTTGTCAGGCTGTCTCTGGTGGCAGCAGCAGGAAGTGGGTTGAATAATGGGATTAAACCTTCACCGGTGGGTGGGAGGGCGGCGAGGAGCCGCGACGCTGAACATCATCACCCGTCGTTCTTCTCACATACAGGCGTACAAGAGTGACACCTGTGAGTGTGCACTCAAACTCCAATTAAAAACATACACGCACATGCAGAGAGAGAGATTTTACTGCAGGAAATCAATACCTGCACGCTCAGGCACATGTACACCCTAATGCAAATACTACTTATGCACGTTGACATACATATGTAGATCTACACATGTACAAAATGACCAAGAGTCAGATTACATGGAGACATAAGTATAGCAGATACACACAGTCATTTAGCACACAGTCACATACTCATAGCTGAGCGGAGTGCCGGAGAATGGAGGTGAATGTACTCATCACTCTCCCTGCCACCAGAGAGGATCATTCTGTGCTCCTGAATAGAGACCAGGAATCTGTTAGCGACAGAGAGCAGGAGGGAACAACAGGCACAGAGAGGGCAAAATGTCTCTGGAGATATCCTTGATAGCCCTCCCATGTTGCTATAATAATTCATTTAAGCATTTTCATGTTCTGCTCGTGTTTAGCTTCTCAAATGGCTTAAAAAAAAAGGAAAAAAAAGAAAGAAAAATCCCCTCAACACTCCCGAATGTCTTTACTCAGCGGAGGAGGGGCTGCTGATGGTAATTCAGCCATCATTAGGTGAGGTGCTGAAATGTTTTTCCTGCTCGGGCAGCCGTCCTGCCTCTGTGTTTGTTCCCTTTGCAGTTCTCGCCACTCATCGCCCTTCTCCATTTCTCCTTGCGGTGCCCTGTTAAGAGCAGGAAGCCACCGCTGATCGAGCATGACCCGGGCTGATAGTCACGGGGCTCCCGCAGCACCGGCCGCACCGCCGCGCGTCTGACCACACTGCCACGTACAATCAGCTCTAATTCATCATTTACTGACCTTTTCACTCTTTTCTTTTTTTTAATTAATGTTCAGCCCCCTTTGAGAATTTACTGGTGTTATATTTTTTAACAACCTGATATTGTTGGCAGGAAACTGTTGGAAATATGTTACAATTCAAGTTTAGATAAGTTACCGGCGTCAGCAGTTTTGCAGAAACTGGATTATTTTACAGAATGTCAGACTAGATGGTATATAAATGCATTTTAAATGCAGTTTAAAAAATGGCCACTAAAGTGGTAATGCAGAACAAACAGGTTATTTCTTTGTGATTTGGTTCATATTGGGGCGCTCTTGCTTCTTTTTCTTTATGGAGTTAAAAAGTTGGTTTTATTGAAATGTATTCTAAATGACATAGTAAATTACAAGATTAAATAGTTTTGTTTTGCTTTATTTGGCATTTTAATTATGCAAATTCATCTTAATGGAGAATCTAAAAAAATTCAGTCATAATGTTTTTCTTACAAAACCCCACAAAGCAGTGTCTTTTCATTTTACTTGTGGTTGGTCAAAACACAATAACGAAGGAGGAGCAATAAGTCTAGCAGAAATTGCGGCTGCTCCTGTGACAGTTCCAAGAATATTATTGAGAAAGGTTATTAAGCATTGTATTTAATGTTTAATGACTTTGATATTTTGTTTTGGTTTCCAGACAAGTGCTTTGTAATTACAAATTACCTGTCATCCAGTAATGCGTGCCCTGAAGGCGAGGAGCCGCGAGCTAAACACTGTTTTTCAAACACGGGGCAATTTAGAGATTTTGAACTCCTTTGCTGCCGTAACTTGTCTTGTTTCAGTCTGGTGGAAGGAAAACATCAAATACACATTATTGTAGTTGTATAAACACAATTTGTCTTTACAACGTTGTCAGATCATAGTTAAATAAAAACGCCTCATTTGCAACATAGAAAGGGTATTTTAGAGCACTAAAGAAGTCATTTGGTGTGATAAGCTTGGAAAGTTCTTGTTTTGTTTATATTTATTTGGAAAAGTAACTAAAGCTTCAAAGCGTGTGATATAACAGAAATTGCAAATACAAGGTATTTATTGGACTTTGAGGATGCTCTTATTTATTTGGTCTCATCTCTGTGTTTGTACAACGCAGCAACGTGAGCGTCAGTCGCATCAGCAACATGTGCCATAAAAGAACAACATTTCTCCTCTCCTCTCCTCTCCTCTCCTCTCCTCTCCTCTCCTCTCCTCTCCTCTCCTCTCCTCTCCTCTCCTCTCCTCTCCTCTCCTCTCCTCTCCTCTCCTCATTTTTGAAAAGCGCCCTCCCTTTGAAGCCCGAGCGAGCGATTAAAGCAGTCAGCAAGCAAATTAGCATGTCAAAAGGCCCTGAATCAATACCCCAGCTCTCTACCAACCCAGCCCTGCAGTCCCCTCATCCCCTCATCCCCTCCACCCATCTCCATCTCACTCCCGTTCGTCCCCCTTCCTCTGGTCTCTCCTTCTCCTTGCATTTTTCCCTGCAGCCCTGCATGCGCGCTCTCCCACTTGTTCCTTTGCCCCTCTCTTTCTTTCCGAGCTCACTTTAAAAACGTTCCTCCCCGCTCTCTCGGCTGGCACACGGACAGAGGGTGGAGGCGGGGTGGGGGTGGGGGGGCGTTTTATAAAGCGAGATGGACGGATGTATAGCAGAAAAAAGACGGGTAGAGTGGAGAGGAGAAGTGGATAGCCATCAAGCGGGCATGGGTGGACTGTTTTGCAGCGAGGGAGGTTCTGAAAGAGAAAGCGGGCCCCTGCCACCTCCTTTGTGCTGAGAGAGCGGCAGAACCGACCCCTCTGGCCAAAAGAAGAAGAGATGGAGACGGGGAGGAAGGGAGGGGAGGTAGAGAGAGATTTTTAAAAAAACACAGGGAAGTGAAGTGGAAAGAGATTTAGTTCCAGTCTGGCAACTGTCCTTTTTCTGCACTTCATCCATCGGTTCACCATTGCACGAAAATCCCTTTTTAACTGGGGTGATGTGCTACTGATCGCAAGAACACTGCAATCCACTGTGTCCGTGTGTGCCTGGGTATGTGTGTTTCTGAACTATTGTCCGTGCTATATTTACTCTGGACATCCATCTCCACAGGCATATCGCATGCTGTATCATAAACTTCTATTAACGTTCCAATCTGGTGGCACGATCTGAGCCCGGAGACAAAGCGCTGCAGCCGCTCCTCAGACAGGCGACCAACTCTCCCTCACTATCTGACAATACGGAGCTGATTGCCAACACCTTGAACATGTTTTATCTTTTTTCCTGTGTCTTTTCTCCTCCCGATTTCAATCTTAAGCTTTCTCAATCTTGGCGGGCCAATAGTAGGTGGTCCTTTCTTCTGGTTGGGGGCGCGGAGTTCAGTGGCCGTATCAAAGGCCGCTCCGTAGCAATCAGTTAGGGCTTATGACAAAAAAGGCTGGCAAGAAAGGACTGGTGTGTAATCTGATGGGCCCTGAGACAGGATGCAGTAACAATTTTAATGAGCTGAGATTCCCCCCCTTTCTAATCATGGAGGTGAAGGAAATGAATCACTGCTCCATTCTCTCTTGAAATACACACACAGACGCACGCGGGATGTGAATCTGGGAGCTGTTACAAGAAAACTTTCAGGCTGGAAAAGTGGAGCTATTAGTTACAAGTCAGACGTGAATTTCAAGATATCGTCCTGCGTCTTCCAGAAATATGCAGCTAAGGACAACACACTTTTTAAAAAAAAGAAGAAAAAAAAGGATTTGTTTGTCCAGGAGTTTAAGCTTGCTCACTTTTGATTTCTTGCTCAGTTTTGAAAGCATTCTGCAGTTATGACACAAGTGTTTTGCTCTTTTGCACACATAAAACAAATGTTTTACCAGTTACAAGCCTCTTTTATGCAGAACCACGAGAAACGTATGGCAGGCACAGCCCATCCTGAACAGTCTATTGCCGTTTAGAGTCCCTGAGACTCTAAACTGATGGTAACAACTTCTGTCTGACAAACGCGCTCAGAGTGCAACTCAGGATCTTGACGATGGTGACAAAGATCAGTACATCTAAGACGGGTGCAGCATTGTGTTCGTTGTGCTAGTCTAGTAAAAGGATAGACCCTCTTTGGAGAGCGCAGCAGCTTGCTGCTCCTCGTCTTGTTTCCAGTAGGGTCATGATTTCAAAAATGACATTTTCAGTCAATCATCATCAAGCCTCAACCAGCATTTCATCAGGGCCTCAAGAATACTGACACTAGGTCTGCACTTGTTTCTCGACAGGACAAGCTCATAAAGAGTAGCCCCCGTGGTACGAGTCTGCAGTGGTGCTTTATATTGAACCTGCCAGTTACTGCACCGGTTGCTGCTGCGGCCAAATCTCATAGCTGTCAGTTATTAAGCACCCGAGACACTTCCTGAACCACAGGCTTAGTTTAAATTTTTTTTATTTTATCAGTGACTACGTTTCCATGCAGTCAAAATTCGGGTTATTGCTAATATTCCGGTTACTGAAACATTGGGAATATTCCGTTTACATGGTAATTAATCATTTGGGATATCTGGATCAAACCAGCAACGCACGGAGAACGTGATGACGCAATTACCGTCATTTCCGCTTCTTCTTCCTGTATCCAAATTCAAAACAAATGCTGCTTCGCACGACTTTTCGCTCACCTTCTTGTAAATCTGGCTATCCCTGTACTTTCTACCGTCTACAAATGCAGAAATGTTCATATCCTTCATTACATTTATGAAGTGATTAGTCTCCTCCTGGTCTTGGTTTCTCCGTGTTTATAAGAACTTCCTGGACTCAAAAGACCAGGGTTCCTTCTGAACAGAGCATGTGCAGAAAACAAATTCCTGTTCCGTTTGATGGGGATATTCCGTTTGGTGTTTACATGACCCAATATTCAGGTTTTAAAAGGAGTAACCCAGGGGTCATATTCAGGTTTTTAAAAACCTGAATATGAGCAAATTCGGGTTATTCAAAAGGGTTATTGGTGTTTACATGGCCATGCAAATTCGGGTTATTGCCAATATTCAGGTTTTAAAAGGGTTATTGATGCATGGAAACGCAGTCAATGTGTCTTTATGGTGAGGAACATTGAAAACATTGACGTGTGCTGAGAAACGGGCCAGTCTTTATGCTTAGTTATCTGGATGCTAATCAGAGCTTTGTATTTAGCATCAGGACATCATCTTCTCGTGTAGCGCTGCGTAAATATTTCTCCTAAAACATCCAACCCTTTACAGAAAAGCAGACACCTCTATTGGCATTTTATTTCATCTATAACACACATATCAATCCTCGGCCTCAGCTCAGATGTGGGAGATGTGTATCAAACACGCTGTGGGGTTGCCTGTGAGGTGCAACTTCTCTGTGGGAGAGCTGAAATGTAATTTGGGGTTATAGAGGTCTGGAGACATGAGGCTGCAGATCTCCAGCCAGAGGCCAAGGTGTGTCGATGCCAGGGCATGTCTCTGGGATTAGAAACCTTGATCCTTCCTGATCCAAAGCCAGTTGTCAAATGCTGCTGGAAGGAGAAGGAAAAAAGAGCTGTGTTCCCTTGAAGTTTCACACCGCAGAGCCGTGCCAAAGGAAGAAGAAAGGAGGAGAGAGAGAACAGGGGAAAAAAACAGGCTGAGATTGATAAAAAGGGAAGTGATTAAAAAACAAACAGTAGCACATACAGTGAACGTCTAAGTGTGTATGTGTGGTAGAAACAGGCTGTGTGTGACAGAGTAAAGGACCGAGGAAGATGTGAAAGGTGAAGTGGGGGATTGAGAGCACTGACGATGACGGCTGTTTGAACAGGCCTGGTGATGTTGTGTCTCTACTTCTGATACTTCTCATTGAGATCGTTTAAAGGCACCAAGAGGAAGTTCAATTATTGCCTTAGATAAGATAAGAAGTTAAGATAAATAAATGAATGAACCTTTATTTGTCCCAAAATGGGAAAATTTTAGTTTGCAACAACATACAGAAAGAGTGTTTGTTGTGGAATCTAACAGTCTAGTCCGACTGATAACGAAGTTTTAAAAGCCATGTATACACCTTAGCCGGGCTGTAGTCGAAGCGGACTGTTCTTGAAATCAAGCTATTGGAACCAGATAATGTGGTTTCTCTGATTTCTCTGTTTAATCCTTAGCTAGATTGTTGCCAATAGCTCGATTTAGATGTGCATGTAACCGCACTTACATGCACATCACGCACGACACCTGTGCAGATTGAAACCTTATTACTTTATTGACACTATACCAAGAATTTGAACTGTCTAAAAAATTCACTTAGGATATTTGTTTTCATTTTGCAACAAACTTTTTCATGTTAAGGTCCAGCATCCACTGTACTACAACAGTTAAAAATGGAAAATACTGGATCTGATAAAGACCTTGTTTTAGTTGGTAAATGCAGAAATAAAGAATCAAAAGCATTTGGAATTTAATGTTAAACAAAAGAATTCATGTTGACGTGAGCAGCCTTTCAATTACACTGTTTGGCAAATGAAGAGCGAAACTGTGAATTTGCAATTAAGGCCCCGCGGTCGGATTTTCCATCGAACAGTGTTTTTCTTTTTATGAGTGTAACTCTCCTAGTTCTCTTTCTGTAACTCATCCTGTGAGACTTCTGTTCAAAGCAATGAAAAAGAAGAATTTAACTAAAGAACATGGATAAAAACATCTTGAGCCTTTGACATATGATTGCGTTTGCCGCTTCCTGTTGTGAAAATAGTCAAAAGAAGAAGAAGGCAACGGATGATTCAAATGATTATTCAGAGGCAAAGCTTACTTTGTACTGCAGTAATGCATAATGATTACATAGTGTTATAGCACAACTACATCATAGTAATGAGGCCACAAACAGCTGGAAACCACATGTTGATGACTTTAAACTGACTGACTACGTCACATCCAGATATGTGGAAATGTGCAAAAAGTGTTTCCGTTACATTTTTTGTGATAAACTAGATTATTAACAGGTCTGAAAAAACACCTGGTGAAAGCGTAAAAAGGTTCTTTGGAATATTCGATATGATCAAATTGGAATTTCCAGGTTAATTTTTTTTGCGTCATAAGGTTTTCTCAAAATTAGGGGAAATGGAAACTCAGCTTTCGCCTGCAGAAGTCAGAGGTTTCACTGTTGGGTTAAAGAAAAAAAGAACAAAAAAAGGCAGTGTGAGCCTTTATTGCCATTTAAACTATTGTGAAATGTGGTGAAATAAAACATACGGATCGGAAGAGATGACAGAAAAGGTATGTAGGAGGTATGGAGACACCAGGCACTCAAGTATGGTCCAGTTCCTCTGGTGCCATAACACTCACTGTGCATTTCAGCTTCATGCTCCTTTTATCATTGCTTTGCCTGCGCGTCTGTCTGCACATCAAAGCTAAAGGCTAAAACACATTAGCAGGGTAACCCAGTCTAAGCAGCAGCCATTAACCCCAGGCTCCTGTTACACACCCTGTGCCCCCACACCCCCACACACCCACCCCCCGTTTCCCTGCAAGTTCAACTCGTCTGGGGTTAAGGGGAGCGATGCAGTAAAGTTTGTGTACACACATGTGCACCTCTTCCTAAGGAATGTATGCATAATGCGCCAAGTCATGCTACGCTAACAGGAGGCGACAGCATTGAAGTCAGGGTTTGGAGTTGGGGAGCATATCATTTTCATGACAGTAATGACCTCAATCCTGAGAGGAAAAAAAAAAAGGGGAAAGTAGTCAGAACGGAGTTACATGAGAAAAGGTTAAAGGTCATAGCGGTGACACCTACACGGGAGACGCCGCTGAGCTGACATGAGCGGTTGAGGAGCTACTGACCCGAGAAGGTTTTATGTACCGCAGTCACGTGCTTCAGCACACACTGCATCTGAATGCTCGCACAATACGGAGACACGCAGGGACACACACCCTCACGCACACGCACACACACGCACGTATGCACAATGGAAGGTGTTTTGGGGCCCCAGACAGGCTGTCGTCTAGGAGCTGCGAGTAGATTACCTAAACAAACAACCTAAAAATACCCTCCTTTTCACCCGACAGTCGACCCTGTCCAACCTTTCCGCGTGTCCCACAAAATTGCATCCAAAAGCGTCGTAGAGGGTCATGTCAAAGTTGTCCTTGAAGCTGCAGACATCTAAGTAATTAAGTTTTCCGTGTGTGTTTCTGTCTGCTTAAGAGCTGGCAGATGTGTGTGTCATGTACCTCTGGTCACATGTGCGTGTGAAGAGTGTTTATAATCGGACTCACCACAGGGGTTTAGCTGGGCTAGTTAAGCTTACATATAAGCTTTCTTATGTAGTAAAATGATCAGGATGGCATTTTTATCACGTAAGGGGGCACATAATTAATATTCATCATGGGTAGTGGGTGAGACCCATTTGCAGTAGCAGCTGCAGTAGCTAAAAATCAAATAAACTACCTATTTCCTACCTATTATAACTGCATGCCATCGGATTTGTCTTTTGTCTTGGTAACCATATATGTTGGAGGTTAAGTTTTATTTTTGTCTCTGTGATAGTGAAATCATAATGTAACAATTTTCTGATGTGATGATTGATGCAAATTGACTGATTGATTTGTTGCTCAGGTGTTAATGTAGACGTATGTAGAAGCCATTAACACACAAACTGTTGAGTGACTTGCGTTATGTGTGTATTTTAAGGCTTTTACACTTGTTTACCAAATGTGTCTTTGAGTTCCCACTGAACATGCTTCCTCTCTTGCTTCCTCTTCCTCCTCACCTATACTTAGTTAGAGTTTTTGTTCTCCTCACACGTCCTCCCTTTTCCTACCCCATTCTACTTGTTCAGTATCGGTGTGTCGCTGTGCAACGGCCCACATGAGACAATAGTGTACTCCAAGCATCCACGTACCTGCCCATTTTCTTTTATTCTTCATTTACTGTAATTGGATTTAAGCTTTTATTGATTTTTTTATTGTAAACAATGTCAGGAAAGCATGTTAAAAACACACACATGCAGACACACACGTCCAACATGGGACTGGAGCCTCTGGAGACCTTGAGGAAATTGGACCGAGACAATGCTATGCCTGAGTGTACTCACCTCCCATCGGCCCTGCTGTTCCCTCGTCCGCTTGCTTGCCCTGCTCTCTGAATGCCTGTTTAGTGGACGTGTGCGTCTGTTTGTGCATTTGCATACATGCATGGTATTGCAAAGTGCAACTGCACAGTAGAGGGCTTTTGAAGGGTTTTGTCTTCATATACTGGAGGGTTTGCAGGTGTCCACAGCTTTAGCAGCCTTTGTTTGTTTCTAGAGCATATCTCTAGTCTTGTTTGCCTCTAGCGACGGCCATTTAGCCACCTACCGAGTGGATCTTGGCTCACAAGAGGTCCTCACTCAGTTGACACAATGCCGACCTGATGGTGGTGCCGCTTTTGCTGACCTGGCATGGGTGCCAAAGTGGAATCTGAGTGGTCATCAGACTCAGTTGGATCTCATTTCCTGTTCCCTCAGTTTTCTATCCATCTTTCTTGCTCAACACTGTTCATTTTTAAACATCTAACTCTCCTCTGTGCTCAAGCCGTTATTCTCTTCCTTTGTAGTTTTCTTTGCTGTTTGATTAGTTTCCTCAAATTCACCTTCGGAACCGTGTCCCTTATTTTTTAAGGAGTGGTCATGTAGGGTCTGAAGTGGCTGGGTGGAATACTTAAGATTTTTGAGATATAGCCATTGTACTAATATTCCTTCTTAAGGCCAGGCTGCAGGAATTAGGGAGGAAGTTGTGGCCTACGTGTCAATAAGAACGCAGCGACTTTAGTCCACAGGAAGCCTTCAGAACAATATTTCATTTTTTCATTTATGTAGTCCAAACAGTAATAACATAGGTGGCACCACATTTCACTCTTTTGAAAACTGATCTAGATTTAAGCAGGAAATAGTTCGCTAGTGTTGCATAATGGCAAAAAGGATGCCATTATGCTGAGCAATCATGTGAAAGGTTTCATATATGAAGTTTCAAATGTTCTTTTAACATGTTGACTGTAGATAAGAGGCAAAGAAATTAGCAAACGGTAACAGTTTCTTGTCTTTTGATGATAAAAATTACAGTTAATGTTCAGTAGCTCTCGCTGTGTTTTCCTTTTCTAAATCTCTGTGTGTTTGGTACACACATTTTAATGAGGGAAACATCTCGGGTGGCTGTGGGATGACGGATTGTCGCAGCTAAATGTACAGCTATAAATCACCCGACATTTGACAGAGAAACTGCTGCCAACTTGCACCTCCAGTGGCAGGGACCGACATTAGCATAACTGCATTCACCGTCAGCAAGCTTGGCTCTTGTGTTATTACGGTTGTTAGCCCGGTTGGCTTTTGTTTAAACCCTCATCAGGATGTCAACCCAGATGTGACCACCTGACTTTTAGTTTTACATGTTAAAAGATACTACAACTAATGTAAGACCTTTTACCCCCGAGCCAGGTCAAGGTCAAGATGTGTGTCGAGTATATGTCATCAATCTTGGTGATCAGTTTCGGTGACCGTGTGTCCCTCATCCATCATGATGATGTGTTTCGCTGGCCGTGTGGCTCTGCATTGCTGTCAGGGCTGGAGGTAATTAATAACCCTGAGTGATAGAATTAATGAGTTAACCTGCTCCGCTGTCCTGCTGTTCCTGTGACAGATGCTAACGGTCAGCAGCTAGTTATGGCCGGTGCATGTGCATGTGCATGTGCATGTGCATGTGCATGTGCATGTGCATGTGCATGTGCATGTGCATGTGCATGTGCATGTGCATGTGCATGTGCATGTGCATGTGCATGTGCATGTGCCAGCAGCTCAGGTGTTTAGATGTAGATGCTCTTTTATGATCTACAGTATATTCATAAATGTATGGAGGTGGCTTGTGACTATAGCTGAGGGCTATGTTGTTTTTGTCAGCCTGTTTCAATTTTAGTTTTAGTCCAGTCTTTGGGTCAAGCTATCATTTTAGTTTTTATTAGTTTTAGTCACGTTCATACTCCTTTTAGTCGTGTCAAGTTTCAGTCGACCAAAGGTCTGAGCATTTTATTTTAGTCAAAATGTTTTCGCATTTCTCTTGATCTTTTCTTTTTCGACAACACATTTGGTTTTCTTTTCCACGTCTATGTAGGAAAGTGTATCCAAAGATGGTTTCCTCTTCTTCTTCCAGCCCCAGAGAAGATCCCTGCGTTTCTCTATGTAACTTTGTTTTTAATTGACGTGAACCTAGAGCTCTGCGTTAACGGCATCAGCCTCTAACTCTGCAGCTGCATCTTCTGGATCTGATTCCCAGTTTTTATTTTGTAATCTACATTTTAGTCTTGTTTTTATTCATCTACGATATATTTAATTATCGTTATCGTCACATGACCAGCATTTTGGTTGCATCTCATCTCGTTTTTCTCAGGTGATAAAGGTTCCTTGACGACGATATTTAGTCAAAATCTTCGTTGACGAAAGCAACTTTTCTGAGGAGTGAACGAAAAACTGATGGAAGACTAATCTGTTCTAGTAGGAGTTTCACTTGAGCCTCAAACTACCTTTCACAGGCAGAATATGTGAAAAAAAAACCCCAAAGCGATTGGAGACACACAAATGCAAAAAGGCAGGGTGAATAGAGACGGGTGACTCCTCAAGGTGCAGGAAAGGGAGGCTCTCCTTGCCCTCAGGGCCTGAAAGCCGATCGCTTGGGGTTTTGAAAGAGCGGCTTTGTGAGGGCGCCTAAGACTGCTCTTCTGAAGAGCACTCACTGTCTGTTTTGACTAAAAAAAAGAGGGCTCGAGTTTTCATCACTTAGAGAAGATAAAGTGTAACCTTGAATGGCAGGGGAAGATACCTTAGTTTGAACTTAATTTCCTTTTTCTCATCACAAGTGAGGCGGTTGTTCTGTCTGGGCAGGCCCAGCCATTGTGTGTGATGTACTGGGTGTTACATTCCCGGCATTTTAGGTGGGTATTGTGCATCAAGTCTGCTCTCATACTTTTAGTCCCCAGAGCATTGGATACTTTGTTGTGTAGACTGCCTGTAAGACTTTGAATGCGGGTCGCGCAAGGTGGGCTGCAGTAGGTGTGCGTGGGGGTAGACGTGGTTTTATTAGCCAGAAAAAAGGACTATCTTTGCCTGCTGAAAGCCAGGTGTGTGGGTTGTTGCCACTCAGAGGACATTTTACCAGTTTAGTTGGCCTGCAAGTGGGCTGCCGTCCTTTTATCATTAGATTTTGCATGCTCCTATTATTTGCAGATAGCTGCAATGATGTCTGTATCTACAAGAGAAGTTTCTCCTATTCCCCACTGCAAACATTTTAGCTGAAGGAATCCCCACCATCACCCCCAACCTTCTCCCTCTATTCATTCCTCCCCCTTTCTCCTAAACATGCTTTAGCTCAGAGACAACAGGGATAGAGATGGGGAAGGGAAAACACTGACAAAAGGAAAAAAAACTGAGGCCAGAATGGAGGCTTGAATGTGTGAAAGAGCTTGTGGAGAGAGAATAGGGAAGAATGCGATGTACCAGTCTATGAGGGATTCCATTTTTTTTTTCCTTTCCAGAATAGAACAGTAAGTCACCCGTCTTTTTGTCTGCCTTTGATCTCGCAGCTTTGGGATTTGGCACCTGACAAACCCCTTTTTGTCTGAAAGGAAGCCTGCCGAGAGAAAGCCAAGGAGAGTGGAAGAGAGAGATAGAGGGCGGAGGGGGAGTCAGGGAAAAAATAATACGGGAGAGCTGGAGAGTGACAGGGGCAAAAAGGGAAACAGTGTGAATAAAGATGGTGTGGAAAAATTGGGATTGGACTTTCAAGAGCTGTACAAAAGGATATCATGAGGACTTCTCATCTCAGATACTGTTAAAACTAAACCCACGTGTTCAAGTGTGTCTGTGTTTGCGGCTGTGTGAGGTTTTGCCATGACTGGCCCGGACAGTGATAAATCCAGTGAGTCTTAAGGGAGATTTCTCTCTGAAGCCAAGGCTTCGTGGACCACCCACTGCTGTGGTCTCTTCCCTCGCACAGTCCCCCTCCAAATAAGACACAAATTCCCCAACATTACTTGGATATTAACATCTTTTTCCCTTCGTCCGTGTTTTTTTGCAGGGCAATCATTGGTATAAACACACCCTCCTATGTTGACATCACATTTCCAAACACATGTTCTAGGAGGAGAAGATGGCAGCGCTAGTCTATAGCAAAACAGCCTGTAAACAGATAATTAACTGAGTAAAAAGACTCATCATCCATGCACTTTCTGAGGTATTTAGATGTTTAAGAGGCTCAAGCCCAAAAACAGTGAGACACATTGGACCCAATTAATTCTCCCTTCAGCTTTTAGGTTCTCAAACGGCCGGTTGACCCCTCTCTCAACTCAACTCACTTTCCTGGTCAGCGCACATTTACAAACCGTAGCAGCAACTGTAGTGTTTTATCACCCGAAGCCGTTGCAACCTCTTCAACAATACAGACAAATTCCATTGCCTTTCTGTGCCCTAAGATGAGATTGAGTGTTGAGAGACTGATTTAAGGATAGAGAGATAACACAAAGCACCCCCTGGCAAATCTCTCTTCTTTTTTTTTGCAACTGTGAAAAAAGAAACAGAGGCTTCACGCACCCCTGCAGGCTACAGTCAATGAAGTGCTTAGCTTAGTGTTGGCGAGTGAAGCAGCAAGGATTTGGGCCTGATTGAGTGGGTGGGAATGGTCAAAGAAGCGCTAAGAAGGGAGCTAGTCCAGGTCAGTTAACATTTGATGCTAATCCTGTTGCTACACTAGATAGGCTGTAGAGGAAACAGCCTGACTTCATTTAGTCCCAAATCAAGGGATTTTACAGTATTTGAGAGGGTTTGTGGATTTCCTCTAGTGTTTATACATGTGAACATGTTGGTTGGTTGTTAAAATGTGGTTTTATTAGAGGAAAAATCCTCTCCTTGCTGTGGTTAGCTTGTGATGATTTCGTTTCAAATGTGGTAAACACTTGTGGGCGTTTTGGGAATACATTCAGACTTCTCTGGTGTATTTATGACTGTGGCATTGAAAGCCTTACCTTTGTATCCGTTTAAAGACAACCTTTCCGTGTGAGTGTATGTGTGCAACTAGCTAAAATGAGTGTTCAAGTATCTCATTTACACTAGGTATGCATAGTCCATTCCATCTTCTTTGGGTTTTTATATCATAGGAAGATAAACACGGAGACACACATGCTTTCAAAAACTCTGCCAATTCAAACAAAAGCCCAACCACCAACCTCCTGGCCTCCATACCATGCACTGTCCCCTGCCAAGCGCATGGCAGCCTCCATGACTGACAGCTTATTTGGCCCAATCAGTGTTGCAACTGTCTGCACCTCACCTCTCGTAGAATTGTTCTTTTGTCCACCTCTTCTGGTTCAGTGCTCAGGGGTGAAATACAATCCTGCAAGGCTTCCCCAGTCATTATACAGGCAAATCGACGGGGGTGGGGGTCAGGCTCCTTGAAAGACGAACCCCCAAATCAAACTGTTGGCCAGGGGAAATGTAAGCAGTGTTGCCAGAAGTGGGAAAAGTGTCACTAAGGTTACCATTTCAGACAGTGGTTTGTGCATGTGTGTGTGTGTGTGTGTGTGTGTGTGTGTGTGTGTGTGTGTGTGTGTGTGTGTGTGTGTGTGTGTGTGTGTGTGTGTGTGTGTGTGTGTGTGTGTGTGTGTGTGTGTGTGTGTGTGTGTGTGTGTGTGTGTGTGTGTGTGTGTGTGTTGAGCTTCAGTAGACTGAGAGCAGCCTTGTGACAGTGACAGAGCTCCCGGTGTGCCAAGTATGGTGGCATTTGTTTGTTCAGTGGTCTTAAATGCCAATGACTCTGGTTTCATTGCATGTCCAAGTCTCGCCAGGGAACACCTTACATTTTCAAGAGAGAAATTTATTTGAGTCTTTCTCATTTTTTAGATGAAATATCATTCTTTACTCCTGTTCTGTTGTTTTTGGTAGTGCAGCACAGATTTGGTAGAGGCCAGCAATCATTTCACCTCCAAAAATGGCCCTGGGGTTGGCTAGTATGTTTTAGATTTGTCACAACCTTTGGGATGGGGCTAGCAAAACTCCTTGATCTATTTAAGTTCTGGGTGCTGCTCGTCAAAATGTGCCCAATGAGGGATGGATAAGAAAAACAAGATGTGGACACTCCTCTGCAACATTTTTTCCTCTGTTGTTAACGGTTTGAAACAAAACAATGTGACAGTATCTGATATCAACAACTCACAACCACTCCATACTTGCTTCATACCTATCCAAGCAACAGATTGACGCTGTGGTTGATCCGTCTAATGGTTAATCAGTCAGTCTCTTTTAATCGCTTGTCTGAACTATTTCCAACAAATTTAGTTGGGTTGGCAGAAGATTTTGTTAAGAGACTATATGGTCTTTAGGGGATATATGTAATAGGTATTCCTCACTTTTGTTGAGTTCCAGCAATGGTTGTTGCTAGGGGTGAAACATCTTTTTGACCAACAGTAATTTTTTGTATACAATGTATCTTTTTCTCCATTACCATGATGTTTGGCTCTGTTCTGTTTATAGAACTTTTCTTGTAAAGCATGAAAGTGATAATCTATGTACTTACTGTACGATGTGTTTCTTGCTGAGGCAGGAGTCAGACGATGTGATATGTCAATGTGCATTGTATCTTATTCTTCTTCTTTCTCTGCTTGCTATCTTCCAGCCTGTAAGATTGGTTACTACCGCGCTCTGGCCACCGATGGATCTTGTTCCAAGTGTCCTCAACATAGTTACTCCGTCAGGGAGGGCTCCACCTCCTGCGTCTGCGACAAAGGATACTTCCGCTCTGAAACAGACCCGGCGTCCATGCCCTGCTCTCGTAAGTACACCCGCATTTAACCTAGCATTACTTCTGCTTATATTCCCACTCACACATAACAACTTAAGATATCTTGATGGCATACTCATGTACATTCTTTAAGAAACCCAACACTAATCTGGTAAAATAACCGAACACACACAGAATGAATGCGTGTCTGAATTACACTGTTAAACAGATTATCTCTCTGCACAGACATAAAACAGGCAGCTGCCACTTTAATTGGCATCTTTTGACTACAGGAGGCACTTAATGATCAGTATTGTTGACATGATAAAACTAATGAGGGTATATATGGCTACATTCCAGACAGTAAAATAAAACAAGAAGGTGAGAACAATAGAAATTAAATGTAGTTGAAAAAAGAAGGTGAGAACATTTGGTCAGAGAATTTATTGCTCCTTTTCCATTGGTGTATAACCCACGTTTAACCCCTGAATCTAGCATGTTGACTGTCCTTTTTAAATGAACTAACACAGGATGGCGTGTCCAGTCCTGCAAATAACTCGCCTCCCAGGGTACACTTAATCGCAGATCAGGATTAATATAAACAGAACTGACGCGGAGTGGTGGGTCATGGATGGCAGTTATTACTGACATGATGAAGATGTCCGCAAGCTCCTCATCCTCAGAGCCGTGGACGCCATAAACCGACATATTACAGAACCGTAATCTGCAAACAGCCACTAAAATGACAGTCAGCAATGACAGCTTTGCACGAAACAAAACTTGGATCATTAACAAACTAAAGAGCTGCAGAAAGCTCTTTGCAGTCAACAAACGCAACGACAGAAATGTCAGCGGAAGACTGCTGGTCATATCTGCAACACGATTTGGGAGAGGTCGCTAGCAAATCCTGTTGTTATTCAGCATGGATCTGCAACTGGCTCCGTCTCCTGCATCAGCCAGCTCTGCTGATGTTGGTGACGCCAGCGTGGCTGACCAACCCAACATGGGCCGTCATGTTACACGGTTTTAGTCGATAACACCTCCCACGTCGTCTTCCCTCCCCTCAACTCACCTCAAAAACACGCCTTGCATTTACACTGCCCAGTGTGCGTTAAACAGCAGGTTCATCATCCAGGGATGATAACGGGGTCTAATCTAAACCTGCCTAATCTAACTGTGGCAGAGGTTACCAGGCCAAAGAGAAAGAAAAAACTTTGCTTAAAGCAGAAATGCACAGAGCCAATGTGTTATATTTCTCAGCTATTTTTACTTTCAGCTCAAAATTCTCCCTCATTCATTACTGCCAAATTCATTTGTGTGTGCTTGTGTCATGATCAAACCACCTGAGTCTCTGCTGACAATGCATGCTGGTGCTGCCTGTTGGGTCAGCCACACCAAAACTCACCATTCATGGGCTTGTAATTGCTTTACATGGGAGTGGGTAATGACGGTTTTCTTTCAAATTCTCTCCTAAAAAAACAAGTATTAATGTTGCTCTGCCCCTCATCACCATTTCCTGGTGTGGGTTTTCTGAGAGGGATATTGATCCAGGTGAATGCAGTTTGAGCACTTGAGTCATGCCCTGCAAATGTGGGCAAAGCACAGGGAAAATTCTCATTAAGTAACACTGGTTTGTTTCTTAGGAAAACATCAAGGTTCATACCGTGACTGTGTGTCATAAAGCAACCTTAACAAGGAAAACATCCGTCACATTGCTCATAGCTGCCCTGCTACTCTGTCAAGTTTGTGTGGAGTCATCGCTCAGCAGAATATTGCAATCTGATAAGCTCCCTACTTGCATTTAACCATTACTTCCCTGTTGTACATGAAATGTCTTACTGAGCTATAAGCTATAAGCTTTTCTCAGACTATCAAAGAAATTATAAAGACATATGAAGCAAAAAATACAGCAGAAAAGAATTTGGTTGGTTGTTGTTGTCTGCATGTTAGTAAAAATACAAAGCAGTAAAACGGGTATTTGATTTGTGTAAAAATGTCTCAAATTGAGTGGAAAAGTGCCAAAAGTCTGATGGAACAACAACAGCATAGCTGTAATGATTGCTTGGTTAATAATGTGAAGTATATGCTGTAGACTTTAATATACAGGACTGTCTCAGAAAATTAGAATATTGTGATAAAGTCCTTTATTTTCTGTAATGCAAAAATGTCATACATTCTGGATTCATTACAAATCAACTGAAATATTGCAAGCCTTTTATTATTTTAATATTGCTGATCATGGCTTACAGCTTAAGAAAACTCAAATATCCTATCTCAAAAATTTAGAATATTCTGGGAATCTTAATCTTAAACTGTAAACCATAATCAGCAATATTAAAATAATAAAAGGCTTGAAATATTTCAGTTGATTTGTAATGAATCCAGAATGTATGACATTTTTGTTTTTTTAATTGCATTACAGAAAATAAAGAATTTTATCACAATATTCTAATTTTCTGAGACAGTCCTGTATATCCTATATATCCTAATTTCTACAATGTTTGCACACTCATAACACTGTTTTGCAACAATTATGTCTCACACTGAGATTTGTGGGGTCATATCGTCATTTTGGATCAGAATGGTTGAATGAATCCATGAATCCATCAGAAAAACAACATTGTTCACACAAAACACCAGTACAAGATATATGTTGGTGTTGTTTATTCTCTAATGTACAAGATTTATTACCTGGTTAAATACTGAAGAATCAAAACAAAACCATAAACCCTGAGCACATTGGAGCCCGTCACTCATGCGGAGGATTGCTTCCCGTCTTGAGCTGGACGAGCTGGGAGGTCATCTTCATTGTCTTGTTAGTCAGTGTGGAATTTCACAACGACTGCTGCGAGCAACAGCTGTCGGAGCTCATTAATGCTCTGCTTTTATAGGACCCCGCTCCGTCACCTCAGACACATTCCTACCTCTGCGGATAGGAACTGAACATTACCCCGGCTCTAACGCCGACCTTTGTCCCGCCTCGTCAGCCAGTCAACATTTGCTCTTTGAACTCTCACCCTGTCTGTCCACTGCTGTTTTCCTTCGCTGGATCTCTTTTTTCTTAACTTCTTACCCACATGTTAGAGCTCTGTAATTACAACTGTCACTCACAACAGCATCCATTGACATTTTGTTTTCATTCCTCTTTTTCTTTTTCTCAAAACCCACTCAGAGTCACGGACAGTAGAAAAAAAACAAAAAAAAACTTCCAGTTCGCCCTGCTGAAGGTCAGGCTGGGAATGAGCCATCGGCTCTGGTAATTGGGCGGTGCGTCCGTGCGCCTGTGTGCGTGTGTGTGTGGGTAATTGAAAACACTTTACCCGGGTCTTAGCTTGCAGTCTGGCGATGCAAAGTGATGATTAAAAGTGGATGTAATTTCATTGTGCAGCTGTTTGCGTGCAGCACAGTTACTCTGCTGCATTGCAGTTGTTAGCACCTGTCTGCTAGATTTGCTGCAATTGTTGGTTTGATAAGTCACTAACGGGTACTACATTTGATCTAAACACTCACTTTTCAGGATAGAAACAACAGTGGCTCCAATGGTTTTCCTCCCACTTTGGGTCAAGCTGCCTTACGCCTGGCAGGATTCAGAAATGATACAACTGAAGAGATTAGTGGAAGTTTGTCTTTGCTAAAACAATGTTTTTTTGACACGTTTTTTTAATGAGGTTTCCCTTTTTCTTCTTTTTCTCGTGGCTCGAGATTTTGGTGTTTTATTCTCCTTTCTTTTACTCATGTCGGATTTACAGTCTTACGCTGTTGTGTTTCATTTTTCTTTCTCTTTACTGAAGGACTTTTGTTGCCCCGCTGAGATCCAGCTATGCAAAAAACCTCCACGTGTTTCATAACCTGATATTTACACAACATACGTTTCAGTTAGTTTTGGCAGAGAGCGAGTCATTTAGAATATTAAAACGCAGGACCCGGTCAGTAACACACATGAGTAACTGTGGGTCAGCGTGAGCGCACACATTCACCGCAGAGCAGGAACGAAGGATCGGGGCCAGACGACCGCTGGGCTCACATGAGAAAGAGACTTGCTCTCCGTTTTGGCTTTTCTCCTCAAACTGTGATTTGTTTCTCAGATTTTTTCTCAGTTTTCTTAGCAGTGGTTTTGGAGAGAAAGAAGGAGGGGTGGAGTGGGGAATGAATGCAAAGTATGGACGACTCAAGGGGGTCATTGAACAAACCCCAGCTGGATGGTAATAGCAGGGTCGACACTCTGGCCAATTTAACTGCTCTGTAAGTCGGCGCTGCGTAAAAAAGAGGACAGAGAGACGGCAGAGAGAGGTGAGGAGGAGAAGGTGGGAACTTGCAGATGAAAAGGATGGAGAATAGCGGGGGACTCAGAATGAGAAAGACAGATTGGTGGTGGGGCTGGAGAGTTTAGCGGCGTGTTCAGCCAGCGTGTGAAGGTTGTGCGAGCATCGCGCTCCCGTCTCCCAGGATTAATTAACGGGTGTCAGTCACAGCCGACGGCTCTCTCCACGCTCCCTCGCTCCCAGTGGTGCATTCTGGGAGAGCGACAGGTACAGCCGGGGGTAGTTCTGTGTGTGATGTAAGCGTCTGCCAAAAGCAGAGAACATAGTGAAATATATTTAAGACTTCAAACAGCCATAAAGTTATATAGCATAGTTGCCATGTTTGTCATAGCAACCGCCAAACAAAACAGTGTTTGAGCCGATTACACACACACACACACACACACACACACACACACACACACACACACACACACACACACACACACACACACACACACACACACAACGCACACACCTGCATTTCTTTGTGTTCTAGTCATTTTCAAGATATGAGTGTTTTTTAAGTTAAGAAAAAAAAAGCAACCCTTACATTTATGGCTGTGCAATTAATCGATTTTAAATCTAAATTGGATTTATTAATCACAATCGATGTTAAAAAAAGGAGAATCGGAAAATCGATTTTCCTTTTTTGCAGCTTTTTTGCAGCTTTTTACAGACAGAGCTCGTCTAGTCATCTTTGTTTGGTCAAAAAAATGTAAATGTTGTCACTTTACTAAACTCAAGGAGGATTTACAGTATCTTTCAATTGCACTTCATTCCCAATAGGGAAATTTGTTTGCTATTTTTCTTTAAAAATTAAGATAAAATATTTGAAACAATTTATTCCATTGTCTTTTATAGTTTTACCAAAAAATATCGAAATCGAAAATCGGGTTTTCAGAGAAAAAAATCGGGATTTTATTTTTGTCCAAAATCGCCCAGCCCTACTTACATTCTTAATCTTTCTACTCAAACATTTTATAGAAGCAATAAAATGCTTCTATTGGGGCTATTGGCTTTATGAAACACAACAGCTTAGTATCTTTGACAGTACACCTGTGTGTCTCTGAAGGGAACAGACGTTAGTTAAACACACCAACAATAGCATTGTTACGTTGCTTTCTTAATTTAGAAAGCCCTTACGTGATGTGTTCCCATTGTCTGAAAAGGGGTAAATGAGGTGAAAGATGACAAAAGAGGGGGAAGCAGGAAGAGGGGGGGTGCTCTGTCATGGTTTTTAATGAGAATTTATTAATAGATTTTCATTGTAGGCTTCGGTTGTAAAGGGGAAATTGAGTGATGCTAATATTAACAGTCCACCGTCTGCATTCTTCACTTTCACATCTCGTATCCTGGACAGATGGATCTGTCCGTCCTTCTGTCTCTACCTGCTCCTACACACCAGTCGGAGGCTTTCTGCTGTATTCGTCTTCTCCGTCTGTTTTTCCCTCCATCTCATTCCTTGCAGCCTTTACATTTATGTCGTCTTTTGCTCATTCTCCTCTCTCCTCCGGACAACGGCTTACCTAGATATAGGATGTGGTTCGAGTCTTCCACATTCACAGTGGATTCCTTCCTCCTTGGTTGTGCACACACTTTTCTGAAAAATGTTTCCCCTTCTGGTCTCGGTGTTTCTGCGAAAATCATTCATTGCCACTCCGCTCCTCCAAAAATAACACTGATTATTAATTTCCATTGTGAAATGATTCGTCAGTGAAGTGACTAGCTTTCATATTTCACCCGGCATCGATCTGCCAGCCCGCTGGCGCGCGCTTCATTAGTCAGAGAGGAGACAGGGACAACTGAGGCATGGGGCGCGTAAGGGAGAGTTAAGTCAATTACCGCTGGTTGATGGCATTGCAAAAAAAACATTATTTACAATATAGTTGACACGTAAATAGGAACTGATGTGCTGCAGAGTGTGTGCCACGTACCAGCAATGCTGCTTCAATATAAAACTGCTGCAGGTGGGTTTGACATTAAATCAGGAAACTTAATAAAGGTCCACAGCAAACTTTGTCAAAATTGAGTGCGAGCCATGAAGTTCCAGTGTTAGTAGTAGGCCGGGCCGGGCCCCCCCCAACCCCTCCCTTACAGCTGACTCAACTCTGAATCTGAATGGACCCTGCTGGCCTATTGGATTTCATTTAACAATCTGAATTAACTGAGGTGATATTGGATCCTCCTGAGCTGTAATGCATAGGCCGTTAAAAGGGAATCCAAGAAGCGTCAGCTTCCATTAAAGGGAAAACCCAGTCAATTACACGTTTATATTTTAGCCAGTTCTACATGTGAGGTAAGAATGAATTGCCAAAACCACAGGGGAGTGAGCTTTTTGAAGTTTTCACCCAGAGATATTACTGTGGTCAGGGAGAACTGCTAGAATATAGAGATCATTCTCAGTCTGCACCGAGTGAATATCGGTGTAACTGTGCCTGCTGTTGCTCTACCCAACCTTCCCACTAACTCCTTCCTGTTTGGCTGTCCTTCCCAGGCCCTCCGTCAGCTCCTGTCCATCTCATCTCCAACGTAAATGAGACATCTGTGAACCTGGAGTGGAGCGCTCCTCGGAGCTCGGGGGGACGCCAGGACTTGACGTACAACGTGGTGTGCAAGCGCTGCGGGCCCGACGGCCGGCGCTGCCAGGCCTGCGGTAACGGCATCCACTTTAGCCCCCAGCAGCTGAGCCTGAAGGGAACCCGGGTGTCCATCAACGAGCTGCAGGCTCACACCAACTACACCTTTGAGGTGTGGGCGGTGAACGGAGTGTCCTCTCAGAGCCCGGGGCCCGACCAGGCCGTGTCCGTCACCGTCACCACCAACCAGGCCGGTAAGAGGAACATTCATCTCTGCTCAGTGAGAGAGGGTTAGGGTTGGTGTTAAAACATCACCATCATGTCATTGCACAGTCTGCATTTTACTAGTTACAACCAGGGTTGGGCATCGATTCAAATGTCAAGAATCATTTTGATTCCGATTCTTAAGATTCAGAATCGATTATCAAGATTTGATTCGATCCAATTCCGATATTGATTTGGGTTAGTGTTATTAAAACTGTTTTTTGAGCTGTTGCATGAATTATATGACTGTAGTTCTGCAACATATTAATACTAGTATTATATTGAGATTCAACAGCAAGTATTGCAGCTAATGATGCTGTAAGGACCAATCAGCTCCCAGAATGCTGATAGAACTACTTTCAGAAACATCGTGGGTCAGAATTACCAAACAGATCCAGGGAGGAAACAGAGACGGATGAAATCGGTTTAATTTTTTCCATTTTCTGTGTTTTTTGGCTTTTAATTGGTGAGAATTTGGTTTTTAGCATTTTATGCAAATGTAACCCCAAGAAAGTATATAAAGCAATGATAACTGAAAACGTTAATGTTATCATACTTTTAAACATATTTAAAGCCAAAAACATGGCAGTAGTTATTTTCGAGTCCAACAAAACATTCCTTTTTTGGGTTATAAACAAAAAAATACCAAAAGTTATTTGTATGAAATAAATAACTAAGAAATAAATAACTCAAATAAGCCTTTCAATATCCATTTAAAGTGCAAAAAAAGAAACAAATTGCAACAGCTCAACACCGCCTGTGTGAATTAAAGGACGTGACTACTGGGACTAAAGTTCACCGGGCGAAAATGTAATAATGAAAAAATATGGATCTTTAGACGTACGAATCGATTTTTAGGAATTAATATGAGAATCGATTTTTTTCAACACAGGCCTAGTTAAAACTAAGTAAGTAAAGTGAAGGACACTATTAAAATGTAGTTCAATTTAATTCAGTTAATAATGTGCCAGTTTACAGTAAAAGTCATTTTAAGGCACATAAAGAGATCCAGGGTTCAGTGTAGACCAATTAACTCGAGACCAGTTTAATCCAAGTATAACCTTACTCTATTCCAGTCTAATATTTGTTGTTATCTCTTAATGAGCCGATTTATTCAATTCTACTTCATTTTTGAAAAGAGCAGTTTTGTCATTTTGCTCATCTTCTTTAACGTTGCTGGAGATCTCTGATAGTTTCCTTCACGTAAATCAGAAAATGCTGTTACTTATTAGTTACTTATTTCTTGCAGCTTGTGTTTGTTGCTGTTTGCCTGGTAACCTGCACGTCAAAATACTGTATGTTTAAGTTACAGATGCTTGTAAACAGGATGATTATTAGGAGGGTGATGGACTCTCTGCAGTCAGAAATGATTTCCTTCAATATTTCACTGGAGTTTTCCATAATTAGGCAAGCCAAGTCGAGACTGAAAATAGGGTTACCGGGCTATATTTAGCTGCCACGTTAATGAATGAGATGAGTTATATTGATCTGTGGAGCCCTCATTAATAATGATACTGCTCCTTGTGTGTATTTGTGGATGTGTGTGTAATTATTGATATAGAATACACTTATGAATACGGCTGCTTTTTCACAGCTGAGAGGAGCCGAGGGGTGTGTTCAGAGCTCCACGTTGTTTTGTCATTTAACCAATGCGTAACCTGTTGTCGTGCAAATGGTTTTTTACAACCCTGGTCTTTTCTCTCAGTCTCTTCCCCCTCTCTTCCAATTACAGCAGATCATTACCTCGGTTCTCCTTTACTGCTCTGCTCTTGGGTGGCGAGCTTAGTGCCTTT
The DNA here is from genome assembly GCF_033807715.1 of Cololabis saira. Classification (NCBI taxonomy): domain Eukaryota; kingdom Metazoa; phylum Chordata; class Actinopteri; order Beloniformes; family Belonidae; genus Cololabis; species Cololabis saira. The sequence goes on along the minus strand of NC_084590.1, from coordinate 9,078,746 downwards.
TTGTGTCTTTTTTATCACTAATTTCCTTCCATGGGAAAAGTGAATATCTTGAATAGGACTTAACAATTTAAGGACACAGTGGTTTGATTTATCGGCCAGGGGTCTTGAAGCCGGAGATGAATGGATGTGCTGCGTGTGGGAGATGTGCAGCTACCAGGCAGGCGTGTGTGGGAGCCGTAATGGACTATGCCCTATAGTCCATGCAGAATGCACGCCATAGCCTGTCAGCATGCTCACGCACATGCACAGCTGTGCAATGCTCCAAGGTGAACCTTTCATACATGGATTCACAGAAAAACACCCCCAGCACCTGCAGCATGGTTCCCCTGACGTTACTCAAGGCTATTCTGCTGAATTTAACTTCTAAGACATGGATGACTTTGCCTTTGGCGTGTCACGCGTGGGTGTTACACATGTGTTAACCCCGGGGGGGAAGTTATATGAATCTGCAAGGTGGAAGCTCTATAAAAGTGTTCGTATATGCGTTTTGCTTGTATTTAGACATATGTAGGACTGACCCTATTTGTTTATTGGTTTATTTATAGGATCCCCATTAGCTGATGTCGCAACATCAGCTAATCTTCCTGGGGTCCCCAATGCAATTTTAAAAGAACATAGTCCATACATAAACACATTTATCGCTGTTATGGATCACTGTAACACCGAGTCATAATATACACAAACAGCAAACTTTCTATGTAAAATACATTAGTGGTACAAAAAAAAATGCATCATACAGTCATTACAATACCACGAAGTATAACCAACAAATACATTCCTTTAATAAATTATAGCACGTGATATATTTGTTACTCATTGAATTTTATGTAAAAAGTCTTTTGCTACCTTTTTAAAACTGTATTTTGATGTAATATTTTTTAATGTTATCAGGTAATACGTTCCATTCTGTGATAGCTTTATATATAACAGTGTGTTTTAAAAAGTTTGTTCTTGGCTAAGGTGCCAGTAAATGATCATAACATGATTGTCTGGTTGGATATTTATTGACGTTTCTAGTGAACACTATCTGATCTGCGAAATATTGTGGTTTTTTACTATTAATCAAATTCCTCATGAAAGTAAGGAGACTTAATTTGAATCCGTCTACAACCAACAGCCATGATAAATGCTGATGCATGTTTAAGATATTTGCATGCAGTGAACAATTTAAAGCAATCAAGTATAGGACTGACCCTATACGTGAGTAGAAGTTCAAGCGTGGGTTATGCAGAATATTTGCATGCTCAGAGATTAAGATTATCTAGATTTGTCCCTCCAATAATGCATTTCTCTGTGCGTGCACGTGTGTCGCTTCTCATTTTTGTGCATGTTAAAGTGAATATCTCCAGACTGATTGGATTTCTCCCTGCTAATGCTCGGCAGGGGCTTTGGCAGCTCTGGTTTCAGCCGCTGGTAATCCAGCCAGTCATCTGCGGCTGTCCCTCTTTCTCAATTGCCTCCCCTCATCCAGACACCATGGATTACACATTTATTATGATAGATTTATTAGGATTTATAAGTGCTGTGGAAAAGACACCCCGCGCCACCGCCTTCCAATAAAAGTTAAAGTTTCAGCTGGAGAGGATAAAGTTAAGGTTGGCCAGGTTGGAAAGGAAGGAGCGCTCTTGTATTTTTTGCATCAAAGAAATATAGACAAAGGTGCTGTAGGTGCTAAAGGAATCCAGCCAGACAAATATAGAGATGTGAGTGTTGCCTGTGTATGTATCTGTGATCAGGAGAAGGTCAGATTCCATGTGTCGCCATGAACAATCCCACCCTCGTAAATCAGCCCGGGTGTAACCTCTTTCACCCGGGCCGCATGGAGAAGGGGAGGCGGGCGGGCGGGCGGGCGGGGAGAAATGCCCAGGCTTTGAACTGACCCCTGGCTGTAAATGGATGTTTTTCTCCCCCCTCTGGGGGATCAAGCGCTTTATGTGTGCATGCGTGAGAAAAAAAGCATTGAGAGAATTTGCGAGAGACATGTTTATGTCTTCATACAAAATCCTTGGCCGGTTTAGGGCGAATAAAGTGAATTAGTGCATGAGGGATTGTGTGTGTGTGGGCAAGTCTGTTTCTCCGCGAGGGATGTGAGTTTCCATCGTTCTGGCACATCGGACACAAAATACATGTCCAAATGTGTTTGGGGGGAGGTGGGAACAGTTTTTTTTTTTGTTGGAAGGGGGGGGGTCTTGTAAGCAGCGGGAGCTGAAAAACGGCTCCCACCTCTACTATTTTTCCTTGACTGCAGCAGAAGTTGAGTGACTCAAATCTGGAGACGAGGTTCCAATCTGGCAGCCACATGTGCTCCGCGGCCCCCGCCTCTTTTTAATGCTGAACTGTTGTCGACCACATATTCGTGCAAATGCTGGGCCCCGACCACAGATGCTCCAAGCGCTGCAAATACTTTGTCGCAAAGACAAACTCACTCGCTCAACAGGCATACAGAAATGAAACCTCACAAGCCTCTGGAAATAAAACAGCCACAAACCTTCACCGTTCCTCTGGGAGTTTTCTTTTTTTTTTCCTTTTACTCCCTCCACCTCTGCAACTCATTTTCATGCATTCATGGGTGATGTGATTGAGTCTTTTGCTCTCTCCGCGAGATAATGGGACGAGGTGTACATTTCTCTTTTTGAATTCCTATCTTTCTGATTTTTTAATGAGGTCCTTTGTGTTGCTGATGCAGGTGTGCTGTGTTTGCATGTGTGCGAGTGTCACAGGGCATAAAAAAGAGGGTGTTTTTCATTCTGAAATGAGATCTGAATATTTACCATGTGCAATATTCTTCCACCCACACATTTAGCCTGTGCAGTCAAGTGGCAGAAAGAAATGACAGTATTCCTCTAGATCGGGGGTCGGCAACCCGCGGCTCTAGAGCCGCATGCTGCTCTTTAGCGCCGCCCTAGTGGCTCCTGGAGTGTTTGATGTTTGACCTTTTTTTTCTTCCATTTTTTCTTCTTTTTTTCTTCTTTTTTTCCTTTTTTTTCTTCCTTTTTCATTTCCTTTTTAATCTCAACATTTCGACTTTTTTCGCAAAATTTTGACTTTTTTCTCGACATTTCAATTTTTTTCACGAAATCTTGACTTTTTTCTCGACATTTCAACTTTTTTCTCGAGACTGTACTTCAACATTAATCTCAACATTTCGACTTTTTTCTCGACATTTCGACTTTTTTCTTAAAATTTCAACTTTTTTCTCAACATTTCAACTTTTTTCTCGACATTTCGACTTTATTCACGAAATTGACTTTTTTCTCGAAATTTCTACTTTTTTCTCCACATTTCTCCCCCCAGTTATAGCTAATATAGATACATACAGCATGTGTTGCCTTCATTCTAAGGCTTATACTGTATGAGACTTTTCATTGTTTGTGGCTCCAGACATATTTGTTTTTTTGTGTTTTTGGTCCAATATGGCTCTTTCAACATTTTGGGTTGCCGACCGCTGCTCTAGATGTAGCCTGCCCAAAAAGAGGCAAAATAAACTCTTTATTCAAGTTTAACTCAGGGTTAAACTTGAATGAAGGGGTTCTACAGTATTTCAGATTTGGCTCTGTATCAGTTTGCTTTTTAGGTATCCATCCGACTGATTTTGTAAAAGTTATCCCTGATAGATTACTTCTCTTGTGTCTGAGCTGCTGTGTCATAATGAACTTGAGAAGAAAAGCACTCAGAAATCATTCATCTTTATCCCCACATTAGAGGGAAAAATAAAAAGCGCAACAAGAGCTGAGCAGAACACGGTTACATCGCCGTATCTGTCATCTTTGGAAGAAAGATGGATGTTCGAATTACCTTTGGGGAATGATGGCCCGCGGCTCCTCAGGTGTTTCCTTTCTGAATCAGAGCGTCCTCGGTCCGGCCCCCCGAGGGCCTTTAAATTGGCTCTCGCTGCCGGGCAAGATTGATCGGAGGGATACAAATGGCTGCCATCTAATTGTTTAACGGAGACGCAACACATTAGGCCAACAGGATGACACAACCTCAGGTTAATCCATTTACCAGGGAGATGTCTGCAATCCCATCCCATCCCTCTCCATCTTAGTCTCAACCCCCACCAGAGACACCCCCCCTCCATCCCCCCCCTCCCCCCCTGCTGCTTCATCAACCACTGAAACTCAACCCAGGCCTGTTTGAACTCAATCCTTAGCTAAAAGCAGGGGTTTGTTAGCCTTAGCTTGGAGTGAGACTCCCTGGAGTCGCCAGCCAAAGTGATGAGAATGTATATAATGTCATGGATAATCCAATCATAATCTGTGGATCTCTGGACCCCTCATTAATCATCCCACTGTAATTTTTTAAAAGGCAGATGGTCCGTAGCGAGTAAGGTTACAGTAATCAGTGAGGAGCAGAGGTCACACATTCTGTGGAGTGTGAAGAGAAGATGCTTAAAAACGGTTGCAGGGCTCTGGGTAAACACGTTCTTTTGTGTGTCGTGCTGAGGAGAGTAAATGTGAGATCTGCCCATCCCAGAACCTCCAAAGATCTGGAGAGTTTTCATTTATTTATTATTTTTCTGTCCCGTACAGCGTACACTAGGGATGGGCGATATTTTACCGTTCACGATAAACCGTCAAAAAAATTCCCCACGATAAGAATTTCTCATCTCGCGGTAAAAAACGATAAATTCCCATTGATGACGTTTTTGTGTAAAGTTGATTTATGGTTCTGTGTTAAATCGACGCAGAACGAAGGAAGGAAGGAAGGAAGGAAGGAAGGAAGGAAGGAAGGAAGGAAGGAAGGAAGGAAGGAAGGAAGGAAGGAAGGAAGGAAGGAAGGAAGGAAGGAAGGAAATGAGCCATAAAGAAAGAAAGAAAGAAATGAGCGAGAAAGAAAGAAAGAAAAAGAAAGAAAGAAATGAGCCAGAAAAAAAGAAAGAAAGAAAGAAAGAAAGAAAGAAAGAAAGAAAGAAAGAAAGAAAGAAAGAAAGAAAGAAAGAAAGAAAGAAAGAAAGAAAGAAAGAAAGAAAGAAAGAAAGAAAGAAAGAAAGAAAGAAGGATAAATTCCCATTGATGAGGTTTTTGTGTAAAGTTGATTTATGGTTCTGTGTTAAATCGACGCAGAACGAAGGAAGGAAGGAAGGAAGGAAGGAAGGAAGGAAGGAAGGAAGGAAGGAAGGAAGGAAGGAAGGAAGGAAGGAAGGAAGGAAGGAAGGAAGGAAGGAAGGAAGGAAGGAAGGAAGGAAGGAAGGAAGGAAGGAAGGAAGGAAGGAAGGATGGAAGGAAGGAAGGAAGGAAGGAAGGAAGGAAGGAAGGAAGGAAGGAAGGAAGGAAGGAAGGAAGGAAATGAGCCATAAAGAAAGAAAGAAAGAAATGAGCGAGAAAGAAAGAAAGAAAAAGAAAGAAAGAAATGAGCCAGAAAAAAAGAAAGAAAGAAAGAAAGAAAGAAAGAAAGAAAGAAAGAAAGAAAGAAAGAAAGAAAGAAAGAAAGAAAGAAGGATAAATTCCCATTGATGAGGTTTTTGTGTAACAAACATGGTGGATCTGAGAGCGAGATAGATTCATAGTTAAAAAGGTGGAGTTGAATTGGTATTTTTTTATCGTCATTTTTATCGTTATCGGGATAAATGCCAGAAATTATTGTGATAAATGTTTTAGTCCATACCGCCCATCCCTAGCGTACACTCTTGTCTCTGGTTCAGAGGTGTCAAGTAACGAAGTACAAATACTTCGTTAGCTTACTTAAGTAGAAATTTTGGTTATCTATACTTCACGGGAGTAACTTTTTACTTTTACTCCTTACATTTTCACGCAATTATCTGTACTTTTTACTCCTTACATTTTAAAAACAGCCTCGTTACTCTATTTCATTTCGGCCTTTAAAAATAAACTATCCAGTTAAATTGCTCCATCCGGATAGAGTGAATTTGGTTGTGGTTGTTTCAGATGTTCTTGTCCAGTTTTGTTCTTACATCCGTTCCCTCAGATTCCTGCAACTAAACTTGGATGTACATTCCAATAAAGGTTAGGATAAATGATAACATGCCTCTGAAGTTTGACTTTTTGCATCATTACAATACTTTTAGGCAACTAGTCATCATATCTCCTGGTCTCTGAAACACATGTTAATGCTCAATAGTACACATATATGCTTCTTTAATATATTTGCATTATACTAAGATGCATTCATTTTAAATGGCTTTTGTCCTTAATGGCTTTTTCCCCCTTACATTACTTTTACTTTTATACTTTAAGTAGTTTTGAAACCAGTACTTTTATACTTTTACTTGAGTAAAAAACTTGAGTTGATACTTCAACTTCTACAGGAGTATTTTTAAACTCTAGTATCTATACTTCTACCTGAGTAATGAATGTGAATACTGAAGACACCTCTGCTCTGGTTTGCATGTGACTGTCTGTCAGTTCTTCTTCTGTCAAAAAAAACACCAAAAATGTACAAATATACATTACAGCTAAGTATTCTGTATTTTCAAAATTAGCATTGTTGTAATTAGTCGAAGAGAAAATTATACTTTTTTTGAAACATAAGGAAAAAATTTAAAATCACTTAATCACGAAGAAGATTTTGGAGTTAGTTTTTTTACATTGGTAAAACAAATACCGGTATAAGTTCAATAACTTGAGTGTGTAGTTTAAAGCCAGTGTTGCCAGACCTGAATGACAGGAACAGGGAAATGATTTGTACTCCTCTTTGTGTAAATCCCAATTTTAGCGTTGTCACACTCCCTAAAGATAGGGCTTTGATTTGTGCAGTGCTGATACACTGAGGGGGGAAAGTGCTGGCCATTATCTGTGCTTTAACCTTCACGTGTTAAAGGTGCGTGAATGAAGACAGTGCTGCTGCTTGAATTATGGGCTCATTATCAAATGTGCCAGAGAGGGTTTTTAGATAAGATCGCACTCTGGAGCTTTAATGAAAACCAATTGATTTGCTCTGTTAAAGACAGAAAGAGAAAGCAAAAGGTGTTGACCTTGTTCTGATTTTTTCTTTCACTTGGTAGTAATGCACATTCTCTCAGGGTGACCTGAGCATCTAAGCTGGAGGAAGTTAGGGGAAAGTGGCCCTGGTGCTTGTCAGCTTGGATCAGTTTTATCGATGCCAGCCATGGGATCAGAAATAGATTCTTGTCATACACTCCACCTTGGGCAGTTCAGCTGCGTGACCATGCAGCTCTGTCACACATCCCATCTTGAATGGGAGCCAAGTTCAAAGACAAATGGGAATGATTTCCTCGTGGTCTGGTCTGCTGTTTGACTTTCTCATCAGGAGCAAAGAGCGAGGGATTAAGGAGAGCAGGGCAAAACAGACTCCATGTCTCCAAGGCCAAAAACAACTGGGGGAAAAAGCAGCAGGCTAAATCTTTCTTTTCTTCTTTTGTCTCTTTCTTTGAACAGCTCCCTCTCCAGTGACTTCCATCCAGGGTAAAGATATCACCAGACACACCATCTCCCTGTCCTGGCAGCCACCAGATAGAGCCAACGGGGTTATCCTCGAGTACGAGGTCAAATACTATGAAAAGGTGAGGGGAGCCCTCGGGAAGTTTCTTTGATAAAATTTTCTCTACCAAAAAAAAACAAAAATCTTCAAAAGTTTAATCACTGTATTGTCTCTGTGTCCGTCTCCCTTAGGACCAGAATGAAAGGAGCTACCGCATCATAAAAACAGCATCTAGAAACACAGAAATCAAAGGCCTCACCCCCCTCACTTCCTATGTGTTTCACGTGCGCGCCCGCACGGCGGCGGGCTACGGGGAATTCAGCAACCCGTTTGAGTTCATGACCAACTCTGGTGAGTTTCCTCCTTTTTTCTTTTTTTTTTTTACATTTTATTTGAGAGGGACCATGTGCAATTAAAAACATAAATGTAAACATGTGATGCATTGCACCAGAGTTAGCTTTAGGCTAATTAGCATCTGCAGCTGCTTGATGTAGACGGGTTGCAGACGCAGCCGAACACGGGACAGTTCTGTCGCACCCTTTTCTGAAAAATCCTGCCATGAGGGAATGTGTTATGTGACCTTGCCTTTTCATTAAAGGCCGATCAATCAGAATATGCTGTCATATAAAGGAGATACATGGCATTGATATCCTGCATGTGGCTGCCAGATGAAGTCTCAGAAATGTCAGCTGTAATTCGGACTGACGAGAGTTTAAGCAACTAGACAATCCTCGTGAACAGTGAGAGCACCTGTACGGGGTTGACGCTGATCCAGTTTGAAATCCCTTATCAGTCCCGACTGACCTGCCTCTCGGCTGGTGGTCACCTGCTTGATGACATCCACAGACACCAGTTTTGGCTCCAGTGCAGCTAAAAACTCCTCAGAACCTCAGAAATGTGCTTGGAATTGTCCTGTAAATGGACCAGAGAAGTTGCATATGAAATAGAGTTAATAATGTATATGAAATAAAGTCTTAGAGTCTGATCAGCTGTTGTTACTATGAGGGGGTAACCAGTTACAGCATATATCTTCTGTTTATGTATAACTTCAACATCCTTGAAGATCATTTTTCTACTTCCCTGTTTTAGTCTAGTCTATATTGTTTATTTATTTATGTATCATTCATTCATTTGTTGCACCTTTCCTAACTTGAAATAATTCCAAGCATAACAGTGGATAGGATGTATATTAACACCCTCAATAAAGTAGAAGATCATAACAAGAATTATTATTATCATAATCAGGTAACACTTTATAATAACTATCCGTTATAACTAGTTAATAGATCATTAGTAAACAGTAACAACAAAAACTAATGAAGAATAGTTGCAACTTTAGAATAACGTCCCAATAACGTATATAAACTATTAACTGATTCTTAACAAGTCATTAACTGATACCTAACAAGTCATTAGTAAGTGATTTACTCATGATCTATTACTCATTTATGAGATATAGGTATAAATCATTAACATACAGTTAACAAGTCATTCATAACTCGTTAACTAACATCTTGTAAGTTATCTTTTGTTATGTAGCAAGTCATTTATAACTCATTAACTATGAGTTTATTAATGACCTATTAACTATCTATAAGCATCATTATGAATCCTTAACCGACTGTTAACAAATACTTCACAACTCATTACTAGCATATTAGTTAACTGTTTACTAATCTATTAACTAGTTATAACGGATAGTTATTATAAAGTGTTACCCATAATTATTATCTGTTTATTTTCCCATTTCCACTTTATTCCAGCTTTTTTCTTGTTTTTTCTTGTTCTCTTCTTGCATAAATTCAGCTTTACTTTACTTTTCTAAATGGGTTCATCATTATTAGTATTTATACGTGATCAATCAGACCTAATCTGAACTGGCTGTATTTTCTTAACACTTTTCCAGTAAAATGTCTGGGACCTGAGCTAACTAGTAATAATGAAGGGGCCGCTGCAGAGGCCCAGGTGTCCTCTTTGTAATGCAGATAGACACCGTAATGACACGGTCAAGCACACATCCTAATGGCTCATCATTGTCTCCCAACCAAGCATGCCCAGCAGTAGACTCCATGTGCAGAACTGTAAAATGGAGCCGGAGGGAGCAGATCTGTGTGTAGATGGAGGAACGGACATACGGAGAGGAAGTGGGAGGGGGATTGGTTACTTTAGCAAAACAGAATGCACACGGGCTAATTCATGCGCGGCAACTCGATCGAGCATAATGACATTGACTTTGCTCTTTGTCTCTGTCCAATGTTCCCCCCCCTTCTCCTTTCACACATCTCCCTTCCTCCCTAAACTCCCTGTTCTTCTCTCCTCCCACAGTCCCGGCTCCTATCATCGGGGACGGGGCCAACTCCACGGTGCTGCTGGTGTCGGTGGTGGGCAGCGTCGTCCTCCTCATCATACTCATCAGTGCCTTTGTGATCAGTCGAAGGTGAGCGTCTCCCCTCTCTCCTCTCTCCTCCCGGCCCTTCTGCTTTCTGTCTCTCCCTCTTGCCCTCCAGACGACGTCTTCCTCACTGTCAGGGAAAAGTAGCTGTCAGGAGAGTCGCTCAGAAACACTCAACACATATACACCCAGCCAGAGCCAGACAGCTTGCACGACTCACTCCCGTGCGATGAGTGATGAGTCCCCACACCGGAGACGTAATTGACAGCTCCGACAGCTGATGGGAGGCAATCAGCGACCCCTCATCCTCCGTCCTCTGCATCCATCCCCGCACCTCTCCTTCCTCACCCTTCTCTCTCTCTCTGTCTGTCTCTCCACTAAGTGCGGTAATCCCGGCTCTTAGCTATTATCCCTGTTACTCCTTGCTCACGGCCATGGGGAGAATGAGAGTGACAGGGGGACGGGGGAAAAAAAAAAGAGCAACAGGAAAAAGGACGGTGAAAAGCGGGAGGTGAGCAGACAGAGAGAGGGAGACAGAGAGGCATCAGGTGGATTTGCAGTGACCCCATCTCAGGGTGTTAACCAGGGAGCGGGACAAAGCAGCGTCACACAGATGGGATTACATGCAGATGGAGCTGCCGCACCTCGGGGTGTTAACCACGCTCCCCCGAGTGGGGAAGTTCATGAATGGAAATGTATGTGAAAGAAAGCACGTATGTATGTGTGTGTATGTATACATATATATATATATATATATATATATATATATATATATATATATATATATATACATATTAGGGCTGGGGATCGATTCAAATGTCAAGAATCGATTTGATTCCAATTCTTAAGATTCAGAATCGATTATCAAGATTTGATTCGATCCGATTGGATTCCGATATTGATTTGGGTTAGTGTTATTAAAACTGTTTTTTTCAGCTGTTGCATGAATTATATGACTGTACTTCTGCAACATATTAATACTAGTATTATATTGAGATTAAACAGCAAGTATTGCAGCTAATGATGCTGTAAGGACCAATCAGCTCCCAGAATGCTGATAGAACTGCTTTCAGAAACATCGTGGGTCAGAATTACCAAACAGATCCGGCGCAGCAAACAGACGATGAAATCGGTTTTAATTTTTCCCACATTCCGTTTTTATTTGTTCCATTTTTGGTCTATTTTGGTTTTTAATTTTTGAGCATTTGGTTTTTAGCATTTTTTGCAAATGTAACCCCAAGACAGTATATAAAGTAATGAAATATAGACAATTTATGCAATTATAACCTAACACTTTAATGTTTTCATACCTTTAAACATATTGAAAGGCAAAAACATGGCACCAGTTATTCTCGTGTCCAACAAAACATTCCTTTTTTGGGGATAAACAAAAAAATAACCAAAAGTTGTAATGTAATGATGAAAAAAAACAAATACATAAATAAATAAAAGAAAAAAACAAAAACAAAAACAAAAAGAATCGATCTTTAGACATATGAATCGATTTTTAGGAATTAATATGAGAATCGATTTAGAATTGGGAAATCGATTTTTTCAACACAGGCCTATATATATGTATATATATATATATATATATATATATATATATATATATATATATATATATATATATATATGTATATATATATATATATATATATGTATATATATATATATATATATATATATATATACATATATATGTATGTATATATCCTTAAACCAAAGTTAGTGTGTGTGGTTGCAGTGGAAGGAGGGACGTGTTAACGCCATGTGTGTTTGTTTATGCTTGTGGGCCTCTTTATATGGAAACCCAATCATTGTTTGCATGTGTGCATTGGCGGGGGGGGATGGTGGGGAGCGGAGGGCGCCGCTGAATGTGTTTGTGTGTGTGAGTCCTCGCTTTTCCATGTGATTGCCTCTCCTCCCAGCCAAGCAGGTGGTTTCGTCAGCCTCTTTTATATGCATGCGATGGCCACTGTCATTGTGCTGCGGCGGACCATCCTGCGATTGTTGGAAGGGACGGCAATCACGCAGCCGTTTACCATCGCCGGTCAACCATAGGGGAGGGGAGGACAATGTGCTGCACATCTGGTCATTTCCACCAGCGATCTGCACATCAATATGAGCACAGGTGTCCGGCTTCCTGAGGGATTTGGAGGGATTTAAGAACATCTTCTCAGGGATTGATTCATAGCTTTTATTACTCCATGTTGTTGTTGCTTTATCCTCAGTGGCCTTCAGAAAATTAGTGTTGGACAATATCCTCCTTAACTTTGAAAATAAAATACGAGAGGAGTGTTACTTTAAATTTAAGAGACCACAGAGTCCTCTCACAGATGCTGGACCATTTGGAGATCGGATCCATACACGACACATTAACTCCCAACTGCAGATTTGAACTTTTGGATGCATTCAAAATGTTTTGGGGCTATCACTTGTGTTTTCTTCCTCTCTCATTGTCATTTTACACATCAGCGAAGTTTAGACGTTAAAAATGACATGGTTATGGTTTGGGAAACATCATGGCTCTTGTTAAAACGCTATAATAATGTACTGCACCCACATATCCTTTGGCTGGATCACTGTTGTGGATCAAAATGAAGATGCAAAAACAAATGCATTGGTGTGCTACAACAAATGAATGAATAGAAACTAGTGGAGTTTAGTTTTTTTTCTGTCTGAATTAGGGCTGGGCGATTTTGGACAAAAATAAAATCCCGATTTTTTTCTCTGAAAACCTGATTTTCGATTTCGAATTCGATATTTTTTGGTAAAACTATAAAAGACAATGGAATAAATTGTTTCAAATATTTTATCTTCATTTTTAAAGAAAAATAGCAAACAAATGTCCCTATTGGGAATGAAGTGCAATTGAAAGATACTGTAAATCCTCCTTGAGTTTAGTAAAGTGACAACATTTACAATTTTCTTGACCAAACAAAGATGACTAGACGAGCTCTGTCTGTAAAAAGCTGCAAAAAAGCTGCAAAAAAGGAAAATCGATTTTCCGATTTTCCTTTTTTTAACATCGATTGTGATTAATAAATCCTATTTAGATTTAAAATCGATTAATCGCACAGCCCTAGTCATAAAAGTGTAAACAAACACATTGTGATTTAAAAAGTACCATAAAATGTGTTAGGAGTTAATAAGAATTCCTTCTGTATTAGTAATGAGCTCTGTTTAATTATATTAAGCGAGAACAGCGATATCTCAATAATGGTGAGTGGTTATGAGACTTTTCTCATGATGTCATTGATAAGTACTGTGCGTTTAGAGCTCTCGCTTTGAGCCAAATAGGTCTTACTCACTAAACATGTCTTCATTTTAACATCATGAACAATTTTTGTTCGTAGTCTTTTCGCTCCAACTCTTTGGCAACATTGTAAATGCACAGTGACCGACCACTCTGCTTCTTTCTCTCTTTGTTTCCCCCCAGAAGGAGTAAATACAGCAAGGCCAAGCAGGACTCTGATGAAGAGAAACACTTACATCAAGGTAACCCGCACTTAACGCCACACCTACACCCGCTATAATCCAAAAACACAGCGCTGTCAGGTGTGCACGTGTGTGTGCACTCTAAACCACAGAGGAAGCCCATAAAAAGAGGGGAAAAACAAACTATTTTCAAGTTAATGTACTTGCTTCCTAACTGGTTTCAAACACCTCATTAACAAGTCATCAGCATTGTTATTTGCATGCCACAAGAATTTGGAGTTAATGAACTCCATCTTCACTGGAGTCAGACACAGTGACATGGAAAGCAGCAGATTCAGAATGTGAACTGAGGTATGGAGAGAAGAAAGGAGGAGAGGATCCAGCGAGGGAGGCAGTGCAGCCTGCAGCCTGATGGAAATACACAACAGATGGAACATTGGGACTGGATTGAATTAACTCCTTCCTTGCTCTCCTTTTTTTTTCTTGTCACATCAGTTCTTTATGTCCTTTCTTCTGCAGGAGTGAGGATTTACGTCGACCCGTTCACCTACGAGGATCCAAATCAAGCCGTCCGCGAGTTTGCAAAAGAGATTGATGCATCTTGCATCAAGATTGAGAAAGTTATTGGCATCGGTGAGTTTTCTTTCCGTCCATTTTAACCAGCGCATTGTAATGAGGAGCTTATGAAGTTATGATTATTGAAATAACAAGTACTCCTGATATTAGCAGTCACTGTAGCCACGGCTGTGTGTGATCTCATATTTGCTCATCGAGTATAAAAACCCTTTTTCTCAGACGTTGGTACAACCTTTAGACAGGTCAGTGCATAAAAGAAAAAAAGTGAGTAGAAGCTAAAAATGTTGTCGGTGCCGTCCATGTGGCCTGAGAAAAGTCACCCAATGACAAAATAATAAAGCAAAAGAATCAATATCCATTTCCTCTTCTTTTTCTGCTCCGGTGGATCAGATAGGGGGAGGGGGGGGCAGTATGGGATTAGAAACTCTGATCAATCTTTAAAGTGGAAACCTTCTAACCTGCACACACATACACAAATACACAATATTATGACGTGATTTATAGTTTGTGCATCAGAGAGCTTGTGTGTTTTCAATGCAGCGCCTGTGTTCTCAGGGGAGTTCGGGGAGGTCTGCAGCGGCCGGCTGAAGATGCCGGGCAAGAGGGAGATCTGCGTGGCCATAAAGACCCTGAAGGCCGGCTACACCGACAAGCAGAGGAGGGACTTCCTGTCCGAGGCCTCCATCATGGGCCAGTTCGACCACCCCAACATCATCCACCTGGAGGGCGTGGTCACCAAATGTAAGTCCGGCACGCCACTCCCTACGTCTTAATATTCATGTCAAACATACACACCAAAGCAGTTACACACAGACTGTGTTTCCATGCATCAATAACCCTTTTAAAACCCGAATATTAGCAATAACCCGAATTTGCATGGCCATGTAAACACCAATAACCCCTTTGAATAACCCGAATTTGCTCATATTCCGGTTTTTAAAAACCCCAATATGAGCCCTGGGTTACTCCTTTTAAAACCTGAATATTCAGTCATGTAAACGCCAAACGGAATATCCCCATCAAAAGGAACATGAATTTGTTTTCTGCACATGCTCTGTTCACAAAGAATCCTGGTCTTTTGAGTCCAGGAAGTTCTTATAAACACGGAGAAACACAAGACCACGCCACACTTTTGGAGTGAGGAGGAGACTAATCACTTCATAAATGTATATATATATCCTTTATTTAACCAGGTAAAAAACTCATTGAGATTAAAACCTCTTTTTCAAGAGTGACCTGGCCAAAATGGCAGCATAAAAAGAATACAACAAAACACAGACGGTCAGTCACACATTCCGGTAGAAACAATAGTAAAACAATAGTAAAATTTACACAACGGGGCAGTCACAAGAACCGAGAGAGCTAATTTCTCTGTCTTTTAAAATGGATTTGAATTTACCCAAGGATACAAGCTCAACCCTTTTCAAGTCCTTCTCTCATCATTCCAGGTTGAGGGGGCAGAAAACTTGAAGGCCTTTTTACCCAGTTCAGTTCTGGCTCTCAGGACCTGCATTTGGATAAAGTTCTGTGAGCGCAGGTTCATAATGGCTGACGTTTCTACACATGTGCACGCACAAATATGTAGGGAGACGTCCCAAAATGGATTTATAAATAAAAGTCAGCCAGTGGGAGAGTCTACGGACGGGCAAAGAAGGACAATTGGCAGCAGCGTACAAAAAACAGTGATGTACCTGAAAGCTGCAGCCGGTGATAAAACGCAAAGCACAATGATACACAGTATCTAATTTCTTTAAATACTGCTGAGGAGCGTTCATAAAAAGCATGTAATGAAGGATATGAACATTTCTGCATTTGTAGACAGTAGAAAGTACGGGGATATCCAGATTTACAAGAAGGTGAGCGAAAAGTTGCGTGAAGCAGCATTTGTTTTGAATTTGGATACAGGGAGAAGAAGCAGAAATGACGGGAATTGCGTCATCACGTTCTCCGCGCGTCGCTGGTTTGATCCAGATATCCCAAATGATTAATCAGCATGTATACAGGGATAACCCTGTTAGCTCCCGCATGTAAACGAAATATTCCGTATATTTCAGTAACCGGAATATTAGCAATAACCCCAATTTTGACTGCACGTAAATGTAGTCACAGTTCCCACTGTTATGTTATAAAACACAGAACTGGCCTTCATTTCCTTTCACAAGCACGCTCATAAATCTCTATTATTTACTCTCTGGTGGAGGGCGAGCGCTGGGACAAATCAGTCTTTACCAGTGTCTAGCAGAAATGTTGTTGCACATGCCCGTGTTGCTGTGAGTGTCTACCCGGACACCCCCAGGTGGGTTGTGTCCAGATGGAAGGGGTCCAGTGCCGGTGGGGTGGGGGAGGTGAAGTGAGAGGGGGCTGGACACTGGGAGCTGGGGGGGGGTCTAATGGGCCAGAAACAGGCTCTGCAGCACGGCTCCACACTCATTAATCATGGTGTCAGCTGTAAATGTGTTTGGGGTTAGGGAGTGATACCCTATCCCCGCTCTATCTGCCTCGGCATGGTCACCGAGCACCGGCCAGTCCTCCCTCCTCCTGCCCTTGGCACTCTCTCCTCCCTTTTACACCTTCCCTTCATGTTATTTCTTAGGCTACGGTCAAACGTGTGAGTGAGTGCAGGCAGGAATGTCTCCCGGGCACCGTTACTGCCTACATGTGCGTGTGAGTGTTAACCACAGCCGATGGCCAGTCTCCGTTAAATGGATGAAGTGTCTTAATGTGGCATGATACAACAGTCTGGCTCTATCAGTGCTAGATAACACAGTCTGTCGCTTTTGCACACACGGGGTTTTCACACGCTCACACACACAAAACGACACACAGGCTCGGCCCCGACCGACCGGAGCTGAAAGTGAACAGCAGCGCGGGGCAGAATTGCTCACCACCTATCACATCTCTCACCGTGCAGCGTGACCTCCCAGACCTCGCCGAGATGTGGTGAGAAAGACAGAGAAAAAAGGGCGGACAGATGGACAGGAGGGGAGGGAGGAAGGGAAATCGGAGACGAGTGGCAACCGGGGCAGGCAGGGTGCAAATAGAGATGCGGAGAAGCAACAGACAGGAAGGCGGTGAGGAGCTGAGGTTTGGAGGGGAACCAGAGAGCGGTGGATAGGGATGGGCGGGATGGACTAAAAAATGTATCACGATCATTTCTGGCATTTTTCCCGATAACGATAAAAATGAGGATAAAAAAATACCAATTCAACTCCACCTTTGTAACTATAAATCTATCACCACATTCAGTCTTTGGAGCCAAAACACTGCTCTAAAAGATACTAAATACTAAACTACACCAATTAAATTGAATTATTCTTCCTTCCTTCCTTCCTTCCTTCCTTCCTTCCTTCCTTCCTTCCTTCCTTCCTTCCTTCCTTCCTTCCTTCCTTCCTTCCTTCCTTCCTTCCTTCCTTCCTTCCTTCCTTCCTTCCTTCCTTCCTTCCTTCCTTCCTTCCTTCCTTCCTTCCTTCCTCCTGCTCTCTCCTTCCTTCCTTCCTTCCTTCCTTCCTTCCTTCCTCCTGCTCTCTCCTTCCTTCTTCCCTTCCTCTTTTCTCCCTTCCTTCTCCCCTTTCCTTCCTTCCTTCCTTCCTTCCTTCCTTCCTTCCTTCCTTCCTTCCTTCCTTCCTTCCTCCCTCCCTCCCTCCCTCCCTCCCTCCCTTCCTTCCTTCCTTCCTTCCTTCCTTCCTTCCTTCCTTCCTTCCTTCCTTCCTTCCTTCCTTCCTTCCTTCCTTCCTTCCTCCTGCTCTCTCCTTCCTTCTTCCCTTCCTCTTTTCTCCCTTCCTTCTCCCCTTTCCTTCCTTCCTTCCTTCCTTCCTTCCTTCCTTCCTTCCTTCCTTCCTTCCTTCCTTCCTTCCTTCCTTCCTTCCTTCCTTCCTTCCTTCCTTCCTTCCTTCCTTCCTTCCTTCCTTCCTTCCTTCCTTCCTTCCTTCCTTCCTTCCTTCCTTCCTTCCTTCCTTCCTTCCTTCCTTCCTTCCTTCCTTCACGTACGTTGTGCGTGGATTTAACACAGAACCATAAATCAGCTTTACACAAAAACATCATCAACGGGAATTTATCATTTTTACCGCGAGATGACAAATTCTTACCGTGGAGAATTTTTTTGACGGTTTATCGTGAACGGTAAAATATCACCCATTCCTAGCGGTGGACACTCTGAAGTGAGAGACACGGGGAGAGAAGCATGCAGGAGAAGCAGCGATGACAGTCGCTGACGTGCAAGGACGCAGAGCCACAGCACGGTGGTCATCCAGCATCTCCCATTCCTCTAACTGCTGCTGGTACAAGGATCAGGCCAATGAGTCCTGCACACTTGAGGGTGTCAGTAGAATCTATTAAAAATCCATTATGTGAATTGCGTTACACTCTCCATTACAATCAAGTTAAAAGGAATCCTCAATCTGGCCTCAGTTTTCTGGCATTTCTAACAGAGCCAATTAGGGCTCATTAATAATGGAAGAGCTCCAAATAGACACAAAAGTGCAGGGATGTGAAGGCTCCAGACTGCACTTCGCCATTTTGAAGCATGTTTGTACTTAGTGTTTCTATCATGTTAGTGTGTAATTAAAATCCAGCCTCCATTAGGGCTTTAAATAAAATGGGGTATTTTAATGGCTCATTTACATGTAAAAACTGTTCTTAAAAGCCCGATCTTTGTTAACTGCGTACGGCGAGGCCTCCAGAGGACATTTGCTCAACGTTCCCCGAGTTTGGGATTTCCCTAAAGCTCTCTGTGTCGTTGGCAGGTGATAATGGGCCGCTGATGCGCCCCTGCCCGGAGTTCATTGCCAAAGGCTGCGGGGCGTATTCAGTAAACAAGGAATTAGCATGCAAATGGGGCTGGAGGGAAGAGGGCGGGGCCGGGAAGGCGAGAGTTTAAGGTCGCAGGTCAGACGCTCCTCAGACCTGATTGCGGAGCTGTCAATCACGGCCTGCCCCGGGGCAGAGCCGGCCAACAAAAGGAACAAAGATGGCTGACAAAGAGGGCCCCACGCTCTCCCCCGACTCTAGCTGCACTTCCTCTTTCCGAGGCTTCGCCAGAGTCCCCCGTAATTAATGGAGTGCCAATCACGCGGCGGGTAAAGCGGTGACTGGCGGCCCCTTGGCATGGAGGAGGGCCGTCTGCAGGGTGGAGGAGCTTCACCTCCCAGACCTCCGGTGCCACTCACTCATTCAGCCGGCTCTCCGCCGCTGTCGGCATTCTGCAAGCACACACCACATTTTTATCACACCCGCATCTCCAAGCAGCAGGTTAAAGTCAGCACTTCTTTCTAAAGAAACACGCTTAAATGTGCCACTTCTGATGGAGCACAAAGAACAAGGTTGTCTTGGGAGGAATCTTGTGGAAAGCAGTTTTCGACACTTCTAGGCACCAGCATGCTCGTGTTCGGGGACAAAAACAAGAGCGCCGGCCACCCTTTTCCTTTCAGCTCCCGCTTCTCTTTGGTCTCGTGCTCATGCCCTTTCATTATGCACTTTGAGAAAAAGTCGAAATGTCGAGAAAAAAGTCGAAATGTCGTGAAAAAAGTCGAAATTTCGAGATTAATGTTTTAGTACAATTTTGAGAAAAAAGTCGAAATGTCGAGAAAAAAGTTGAAATGTCGAGGAAAAAAGTCGAAATTTCAACCTTATTTACGAAATTTTGACTTTATTCTTGAAATTGTCAGCACTTCTTTCTAGCACTTGTTTCTAAAGAAACACGCTTAAATGTGCCACTTCTAATGGAGCACAAAGAACAAGGTTGTCTTGGGAGGAATCTTGTGGAAAGCAGTTTTCGACGCTTCTAGGCAGCAGCATGCTCGTGTTCGGGGACAAAAACAAGAGCGCCGGCCACCCTTTCCTTTCAGCTCCCGCTTCTCTTTGGTCTCGTGCTCAGGCCTGCTGTCCCGCCTCGTCCTCCGAGACAAAGACAGACAGAGACCCACCGGGGAACGTCCACCCTTTCATTATGCACTTTGAGAAAAAGTCGCAATTTCGAGAAAAAAGTCGAAATATCGAGAAAAAAGTCGAAATTTCGAGATCAATGTTGTAGTACAATTTTGAGAAAAAAGTCGAAATGTCGAGAAAAAAGTTGAAATGTCGAGGAAAAAAGTCGAAATTTGGAGATTAATGTTGAAGTACAATTTCGAGAAAAAAGTTGAAATGTTGAAAAAAAAGTCAAAATTTCGTGAATAAAGTTGAAATGTTTAGAAAAAAGGCGAAATTTCAACCTTATTTACGAAATTTTGACTTTATTCTTGAAATTGTCAGCACTTCTTTCTAGCACTTCTTTCTAAAGAAACACGCTTAAATGTGCCACTTCTAATGGAGCACATAGAACAAGGTTGTTTTTTTTTTTTTTTTTACCTTGTCTGCACACATATTAATGATTGATACCATGACGGTAGAAACCAAAAGTATATATATGTGCATTATTACTATATTTAATATATATACATATATATACGCATACATATGCGTACACATACATAAATATACACATACAAACCACATAAATGTGCCACTTCTAATGGAGCACAAAGAACAAGGTTGTCTTGGGAGGAATCTTGTGGAAAGCAGTTTTTAACACTTCTAGGCACCAGCATGCTCGTGTTCGGGGACAAAAACAAGAGCGGCCACCCTTTCCTTTCAGCTCCCGCTTCTCTTTGGTCTCGTGCTCAGGCCTGCTGTCCCGCCTCGTCCTCCGAGACAAAGACAGACAGAGACCCACCGGGGAACGTCCACCCTTCATGCCGCCTGCCCCGGCTCAGATAAAGACACAGACTGCTTCCCCCCAGAGAGGCTGAAAAGAGAAAGGCAGGGAGCTGGGGGTGAGAAAGGCCAGAGAGGAGTGGCAGTTTTGCTGGGTAAAAGAAAGCAGCAGAGAGTGTAAGTGACGGAGGGCAGAAAGAAGCGAGAAGCCAGTCGAGAGTGATGTACACGCTGAAACTTGGCAGGAGAGAGAAAGCGAGCGAAGAGACGGCGGGTCTGAAGGATTCTCTAATGAGACTTTGTGTAACATATTCAACGTCAGCTACATTTTACAAACACAAGAAGTGCTTTTTTATGAGATGCCTTTGAATGCACGGGAAAAGAAGGGAGACATGGAGCTAATTAAATCACTACGGGACAGAGATAAATGGCCTCACACAGTTTCTCTCACACACACACACACACACATTCCCCAGAGATGTGCTGCTGCGTGGAGCTGTGATGTGCATCGTTTACCTCCATAATCATCCGCCTCTCCTTCTTCCTCTCCCTCCCTCCCTCCCTCTCTCTCTAGGTAAGCCGGTGATGATTATCACGGAGTACATGGAGAACGGATCGCTGGATGCATTCCTGAGGGTCAGTGATGCGTGTCCGTGTGCGTGCACACGTGCATTTGTGTTTGTGCGTGACGAGGCCTTATCTCCGTACTGTCATCCGCTGAAATTACAAGTGTTGTTTTCCGCAAACATCGGCTCTAATCTCCATCCACTTTGATCAGCCCGCGGCTTTTCTGACAAGGAGGTCGCCGCCGGCCTCACCTTTGTGTTTCTCAGGCTTATTACACCTTGAGTTACTGACGTGAGCTTTCGCTCGTACATAGTTTGGGAGTGGAGGCAATTTAAGAAAAACTAACTATGAGGAAAAAATGTGGCAGAAGATACAGTATGTCAGATCAAAAACGACGACTTTCTGTCTAATTATTCATCAGTAAAAATGAGTCATTGCTTGATAAAATGGTGCACCATAGTTAATATTCAAACTTATATGGGCCTGCATAAACAGGTGTTAACCTGACTGTAAAAAAGGACATTTAAAAAGAACTTTACAACAAAATCCAACATTTTTGTATATTTTTCAGTAAACATGAGTTAAAATTTTTGTAGTGTATATTTCACTGTTTATACTAAAAAGTATTGTTTAGATGATAAAATGCAGAAGCACAGTCATGTTCAAGATGTACTGGCCCCTCTTCTAATCCTTGAAAAAGGCAGCGGACGTCTTTGAATTCCTTTGGGATGGAGATGTGGGACCTGAGAGAGCTACAGGAGCAAATGCACTAAACTAATAATGATTTAAAGTAATGTTGTAAAGAACAATGTGCCAAAATGAATTGACAACAACGTGACAGGATGATAAAGTCATACAGAAAATAACTTTTACTAAAAGGTGGATCTACAAACTACTGAATTATAGATGTACTTGCAAGTGCTCACATGTTTTTTTCTCTTCTGTTTGGCTTCATGTCTTTTGCACTATAAAAATGACTGTATATTGTTGTCCATCTGAGCCCCAATCAGATCCTTTTCTGTATGTTATTCTGTACATGACTGCATATTTCTGTAAATATAGAAAAATAGTGAAAATGTGAAAATCTTCCTGCAGAAAAACGACGGGCGCTTTACGGTGATCCAGCTGGTGGGGATCCTGCGAGGCATCGCGTCGGGCATGAAGTACCTGTCAGACATGAGCTACGTCCACCGAGACCTGGCGGCGCGCAACATCCTGGTCAACAGCAACCTGGTGTGCAAGGTGTCCGACTTCGGCATGTCCCGCGTGCTGGAGGACGACCCCGAGGCCGCGTACACCACCCGGGTGAGCAAAGCTGCTGCTGCTGCTGCTGCTGCTGCTGCTGCTGCTGCTGCTGCTGCTGCTGCTGCTGCTGCTGCTGCTGCTGCTGCTGCTGCTGCTGCTGCTGCTGCTGCTGCTTCAGCGTTCTTTCTGCCCCTCACCTTATTTGTCAGCTTTCATTAATCAGCACAACTTTGGATTACAGGGAGGCAAGATACCGATCCGCTGGACGGCCCCGGAGGCCATCGCGTACAGGAAGTTCACCTCGGCCAGCGACGTCTGGAGCTACGGCATCGTCATGTGGGAGGTGATGTCATACGGCGAGAGACCGTACTGGGACATGAGCAACCAAGATGTAAGTCTGGACAAATGCAATTACATGTCAGCAGTCATGAATAATAGACAGCTTGAATGAGCGGGGAGTACAAGGACTGAGTACTGTCCAATCATTTCAAAGAAGGCTTCATCATTTTAACCTGGTTATATGTTCAACTCCTGAGGAGGAGAGAAAGAGAGGAGGAGAGAAATAGCATCATATTCCACTTCCATAGTACAATTCACATTTGCATTTGTAGTAGTACGGAGTATTAGAACCAGGCTAATATTTTAGAGGAGGAAGTTTTTTTTTCATTGTGCACTTCGAGAGAAAAGTCAAAATGTCGAGAAAAATGTTGAAATGTCAAGTTTAATGTTGAAGTACAATTTCAAGAATAAAGTCAAAATGTCGAGAAAAAAGTCGAAATGTCGAGAATAATGTTGAAGTACAATTTCGAGAAAAAAGTTGAAATGTTGAAAAAAAAAGTCAAAATTTCGTGAATAAAGTTGAAATGTTGAGAAAAAAGCCGAAATTTCAACTTTATTTACGAAATTTTGACTTTATTCTTGAAATTGTATTTCAACATTAATCTCGACATTTCGACTTTTTTCTCGACATTTCGACTTTTTTCTCGAAGTGCACAATAAAAAACAATCTATCAAATATTTTTTCTCCTGCATGGCCCTAATACTCTTCCGTAGTAGTAGTACTCATTATGATGGAGGATTTAATTCAGATACAACTGAATATCTTGTGGAGGTGCCTCAAGTAATATAACTGATTCATTAAGTGTTTTATAATAAAATGACATAATTCAGCAGTTTTAATTGCAGCTTAACTGAGACAGAAAGACTCACGCCGGTGCCCCCCCCCCTCTAGGTGATAAAGGCCATCGATGAGGGCTACCGCCTGCCCCCCCCCATGGACTGTCCTGTGGCGCTGCACCAGCTCATGCTGGACTGCTGGCAGCGGGAGAGGGCCGACCGGCCAAAGTTTGGACAGATTGTCAACATGCTGGACAAGCTGATCCGTAATCCCAACACCCTGAAGAGGACCGGAGGAGAGACTACCGTCAGGTGAGAGGCCATATGCTCGAGGATTTGATCAGTTCACCACGGGGATGCAAGGAATCCATAGTAGACTGTGGAACTGTCTCTACTCTTGGCCCAACCTGCACATCCAAATATTTAATGGTTGTAATGTACAACCTCCTGTCTGGTGTTCCTGGAGTTTTCAAGGACAAATTTGCCAGAAAAAATGATAGATTATGCAGAAAGAGGCAAAAAATGACTTTTCCAGATGGAAAATGTTTGGAAGTCTGATTATCTCTAGAGATGCAACACATTGTGAAAAAAATATTAGCTTTCTACAAGAATCTTAAAACGTATTCTTTGTCCAAGTGTGAACTTAGTCAGATTTTACTGTGTCGTTTATTGCAAAAGAAAAAAAAAAAATCCCTAAAAACACAAAGGGCCAAAATATGCGTTTGTTAAAGTTTTTATGGGCAAACTGCAAATATGTCTATAAATCACCCACTGACAGCTGCACTCGCAAAGTACAGCTTAATATATTATGCACTTAATATTTGACTGGACACACACACAGTTCTACTCTATCTATTTATATTCAGCATTAAAAGCACCCAGTTAAAAACAAACATGACCTTACATCTCCAGCACATTACTCTCCAGCGGCTAAACGTGTTAACAATGACCTATGTGTGTTTACAGACTCAATGCAGAGCGGGGGGGAGTCTGTTTAAGTTTAACGAGTGTGCGAGCGCACAAGAGCCGTTCACACAATCATTCAATCACACACAGAAAGAAAAAGACGGGGGTCCTTGTGGAGTAATCACTAGAGCTGGGTCCCATAAATGCAGCTTTTACAGTTACAGAGAAACATAGCACACGTGTTTGGCTTTGTGTAAAGCTCTTTGTGTAACGTGTTCTACGTAATGAGTGGAGAATCACTTGGTGAAGAATCCTGCAGCCACTTCTGGTAGTTAAACCCAAGACGCTTTAAGGAAGAAGAGACAGTGATAAAGAAAGATTGAGCTTGTGGAAAAGCGAGATAATCACCAGAGTGGGAAGATGCAGACTCACATTCATCAGCTCACGGCGCTGTTGCCACAGAAAGGTCGGAAAAAG
Source organism: Cololabis saira (assembly GCF_033807715.1). NCBI lineage: Eukaryota > Metazoa > Chordata > Actinopteri > Beloniformes > Belonidae > Cololabis > Cololabis saira. Next base: position 9,053,941 of record NC_084590.1, on the reverse strand, counting down.
TAAAAAGAGAGAAGGCTGCTGATGAATATATGAATGTGACTCGTCGGAGTGTACTTTGGCTTCGTATTGTGTTGAAGATAATAATTAACAAAGCATTGCAGTGTTGGATTTGACTCAGTCTGGCTGCACCTGCAACACAAGGACACATAGAAGGAGCTAAACCTGACCCACGTGTTGATTTAATCAAGGACAAAACGCTTGACATAAGTGCAAACAGTAACACAAGCTGCATTTCTCCCAATACAGCAGTGCAGTAAAGATGCTGGTGCCGCGGTTACTGTGCATCTGCGGTGCTACAGCATTCGTATCATTACAGTTCAATAAAAAAAAGAAAAACAAACACATCTCAACTGACTGAAACTTTTATTGTCTATTCTCAGACTGTCAAACATGTTCTGCTTTGGCTTTTAAGCTGGAATTAAGTGCTGCGCTGCTGAAATTGAACGTGAAAGCTGGGGTGACATTGGTAAACACCCAAGAGGCATGAATCAGAATTGAATTCCCTGTTTTCCAGGCCGAGCACCACCCTGCTGGAGCCGGGCAGCCCCGAGGCGGCCCCCGCGGTGGGCACGGTGGAGGACTGGCTGCAGGCCATCGGCATGGAGAGATACAACGACAACTTCACTGCAGCCGGATACACCACTCCCGAGGCCGTGGTGCACATGACACAAGAGTGAGTAGCAGTAGTGACCCAAGAGGAGGATGGGGGGGCTGGAGGAGAGGAGGGAAGCAGATAGAGGGTCTGCATTGACGTCACTTTCCCACTGGACCAAACCCCTTACTCACACTGAGTGGCAAAAACAGCTGCAACTAGTGGAGAAGACGGAATAACAGCCGATTATCGTCTTAAATTAGCGTCAGTTGGACTTGACAGTGACCCGTACAGTTACCTGAAGAACCAGGGGTCCATGGACATTAATATTTGGTACAGTTACCAAGAACCAGTGGTCCATGGACATTAATATTTGACCACCAATCCAGTTTCCTGATATTTATATGTACTTAATTTCTACGCCGGGGAAATACACGAAGCAAAGCTTGAAGGCTTACAAAAGTCTTGACGCTTGGTCCGACTTCAAGGCAGGATTTGTTGTAGAAATTAAAGTGATGAGGACACCGAACTTTATGATTTGACCGTTTAGCGTTAGCTACCCAAAAATCCAACATTACCTGATACAAAATGTTTCTGTGAATTGCAGCGATCCATTTGTCTCTCTTAAGCTTATTTTATCGGCAGTCTGTAAAAGAATAACTCTGATTTCTTGCTAAATCTATGAGTACAGTCGATCTCACAACAGCTTTTTCACATTTTAGATGTTTTCCAGTTGCTCAAACTGAAAGTTTACGCTGACACTCAGTCTTTCTGACACTCAGTCTTTCTGACACTCAGTCTTTCTGACACTCAGTGGGCGTAACCCGCTATGAAGTCTCATCTGTGACGTCATGCACATTCCCTCTATATTATACATATGCTTGCAGGGGAAAAAAACAACTAAAATTGTATTGACTTTTTTCACTTTTGTACACTAATTAGTTACAAACAGCTGTCGATTATTTCAGCACAGAATAAACAGGATGGAGACTGAAGCCCTGAGCCTGGCTCTGTCCACCTAACTGTTTTAGCAATTCAAATTTAGGACAAATGTGTCGTATACTGCTTGTTCAATATACAGATGCAAGCTATTATTAATACACTAACAGCAATTAGATATTTGCTTGAAATGTTCATTTTAGACTCTCAAGCTCTCTGTCAAAGTTTTCACTATTCAGTTTGATTCGGTTTAATTTAATTCAATTCAAGTCAATTGAACTTAATTTAGTTCAATTAAATTCAATTAAATTCCCCTCTATTCATTGTAATGCTGTTCAGTTCAGTTTACTTCACTGGGCTCTATGCATGGCTCCAATACTTCTGTAAGTTCAGGAAGTAGTGGAGCATTAAGTTATGCTGCTCTCTGTTTCCTGTCTTACATTATTGGACACAGACACTCAGACACATCTGGATTAATTAGTTTGTCCAATAATGTAAAAGGAAACAAAGAGCAGCCTTGAGTTCAGGAAGTAGTGGAGCTGTGCATAGAGCCCATTCAGTTCACTTCAGTTCAATTCAGTCCCATTGTAATCTCATTATATTACAATTATATGCAATATATGCAACTTCTTCACCCTCCATCTTGAGCGAGGCACGAGGCTACAGTGGGAAAGAGAGACTCCCTATTATCTAGAGCCCTCCATCTATAAAGATCTGTTAATCTAATAATGCTAACCTGCAACATATTTTGTCAGTGACGTCTTTAATACACATCTGGGTTTATCATTAGTCTAGTGTTTTGTTTTTGACAACATGCTCAGATCTACGGAAGAGTATTAGGGCCATGCAGGAGAAAAAATATTTGAGAGGGGAAGATTTTTTTTTATTGTGCACTTCGAGAAAAAAGTCGAAATGTCAAGAAAAAATTTGAAATGTCGAGATTAATGTTGAAATACAATTTCAAGAATAAAGTCGAAATTTTGTGAATAAAGTCGAAAATTCGCCTTTTTTCTCAACATTTCGACTTTTTTCTCGAAATTGTACTTTAACATTAATCTCGACATTTCAACTTTTTTCTTGAAGTGCATAATGAAAAAAAAATCCTCTAAAATATTATTTTTATTTTTCTCCTGCCTGGCCCTCATACTCTTCTGTACACACAGTTAAAGTGTCAGACCAGTTCCCTCTAGAAGGCTGCACGATTCATCACACGGCCCAGGCCTTCACTTGTTCCTTGTTGTCGTCCTCGGTCCTAAAAGTCCTCTCTCCTCTCCTCCCGTCCTCTCCAGGGACATGGCTCGCATCGGCATCTCCTCGGCAGCGCACCAGAACAAGATCCTGAGCAGCGTCCAGGGAATGCTGTCCCAAATGCAGCAAATACAAGGCAGAATGGTTCCCGTCTGAGAGATTCAAGCAAAGAAAAAAGAAGCAAAACAACCTTGTTTCTAATGAAAAAATGAATAATTAACAAAAAAAAAAGTTTAAATATAAAAAGAGACAAATAAACTATGAAGAGATAGTTTACCTCATCCATGCACTTTAAATTGGATCTAAAAGAAAAGATGTTGATGAAGACAAAAAGAAAAGTGACTAAAATGGCACTTTTTCTAAAAAAAAAAAAAAAGAAAAAAAAGAAGAAAAAAAGTCTGACCTTTACCTTGCCCTTTCTGTTGTTCTGGAGGATGGGGAGCTTCTGTCTACAGCATTTATGGATTGATGGACGTACGGCTGGAAAAGTGCTTCCGAGAGGCCAATCAGGAGTGCCTTTACTGGTCTGGAAGGAAAAGTGAGGAAGGAAGGAAGGAATTATACCTTTCTTTCTCCTTTTGGGCAAAGTCTTGTTTCTGGAGCTTTCTTTCTGGAATAATCCAAGGAGCAGATTTTTTTTTTTTTTTTTTTTTTGTCAATTTCCTGTGACTGCTTATTGTACATGAGTTGTTTTTGGTGGGACCCGCGGGCTCCTCCCGGCTCTCTTGCTCTCTTTCTCAGCTGGATCTGTGTGATTGCTCTCAGACAACATGGGAGATCCTAGCCTAGCCGTCAGATATAAACAGTGAATCTCTGAGAGGTGAAGGCTTGTATTCTAGGAGGAGACGCTGTTGTAGGGAAGGCTTATTTTAAGGATTTTTTTTCTCTCCCTCTCTCCGTTCTGACCTTGTCCTCTCCCACAACGCAGTATTTGGATGCCCTCAGGATGTTACTGAGAGTGTCTTTGATCTTCCAGAGGAGCCTTCACACTCCCCTGTCTTCCCTAAACTGCCCTCCTACACATTCCATAAACACACGGAAATTGGGATTCTTCCATTCATGTGAATCAACGCTCCCGCTGTCCGACGACAGGAGGGCCGATGAACTCTTCCTCAACGCTTTCCAGCGCTACCTGTTTGGACCAGTGGAACTGCTTTGTGTACGGTAAATTGGATGCAAGACGAAGGGAATTTACTTGCAAGATTTAATCACTCAAAAGGTCAACGTGGATGGAGAAAGAATCACAATCATCAGCATTGCCATCGCCAACAAACAAAACAAGAAGATATGCGGAGGATTACTCAGCCTGTCATCAAGGTGAGGATCGATAGCGGCGCGTTTTCTGTTGTGTTACCAGAACTTAGCAGAGAAACAGCTCTATTTATCAAAAACAGGTAATGAAATGGATTAAAGTTACTATACTAGGGCTGTGCTTCCAGTATCGTGTAAGTGAGTGTGCAGAGCGCCTGTGAGGGTCATTACCACCCCCCCCCAGCTGCAGAAGCTGTGTTAATTAACAAGCAGGTTGCAGCGTCTCAGGCGGCGGGTGCAGATCAATAGCCACTGGTCTGTGATCAGTCTGCAGGCCCGTGGCCGCTGGCATATTAATGAGAGGAATTCATCAGCACTTTACTTCCACTCAGCCAAACAAAGGCCTGCAGAGCCGGGAACTGGAAGAAGCTGCTTCAGGGCTGGAACGCTGGTCTCCGTGTATTTTAAAGCAGATATATCAGCTACTACCGTCTTCTCTTTTCCAAGTTGGAGATTATAATTTTATGCACATAAATTAACACACTACCCCTCACGATAATAAAACATGGATTTAGCTCACGCAGCAACTTAAATTTCCACTGATCTGCACTTACACAAGTACTTTAATTAATCCATCAATATTGATTTTATGTGACACACTTAGTTGCCAGATAGTTATGTACTGTAATTAGTTAAAACCATTTTAGAGGAGCCAATTCAAACTGAGTTTGGAGGTTTTCTGTTTGCCGTGGCTGCAGTTAATAACAATTCTCACTGCAATTCATTTATGTCTTTTCCACCAGTAGTTTTCCATAAAATTGTAAATCATTTGCCAAAGCCTGAGACGGTGTAGCGTGCTTGCTTTGTTTTGACGGATTGACACCAAAACCAAAACCAAAACCAACACTAGCAACACAACACCAATACCAAAACCAAAGCCTAAGAATTTTCTAAGCTTTATGGTTTTATAGATGAATTCAGTTTTTTTTGGTACAGAAAGTGTTTAATTATAATCTATTCATTGCAGTGTCTGTTTTTTTTTAATTATGAAAGTATCTGAGCTCAGAAATATGAATTAATTTCCAGTTTTTAAAGCCAGACTCAGAACCCATCTGTCTAGTTTTAACTTGTTTTTATCTTGTTTATTGCATGGTATGTCAATTTATGGTATTTGATTTTATTTATTGTTTCCATCTAATGTATGTTGTCCTTGAGTGCTAGAAAGGTGCTTAGAAATAAGACATATATTATTATTATTTATTATTCAGCTCAGAAAAAAAGGAATAATTACTCAATATTCCTGCCTGGGAAATGTGAATAACTTTACAAAGGATTTATTTCAGTTGGCAAATAAATCAGCAGAAAATGACTGGCTCAACCTCGAGCAGTCATCTAATACACATGCTCCGGAAACGTCTGATGCGTGCCAATAAATCAAGGGCATGTTTCATGTGTTAAGTAAACACAAGAGCATGTAATGCACAAACATTAATAGTTAACTTGCCACAAAATCCATATTTCCCCCTGCGGGCCAGCACTTTGCAGGCTCGGCGTGGTCCGGCTTTGCCACTCTTTGTCTTTGTTCAGCAGATAAGTCAGCGGTCCATGGGGCCGGAGCTGCAGAGTGGCTCGCTGCTCGGAACTAGACACCGAGCAGAAATGCTCCGAAACCACCATGACTGATGCAGTCTCCTCTTTTTCCTTTCTCTCCCAAGCTGCTGCCATCCATCACGAGCGGGATCTCAGCCTCGCTTCACCGTTAGCAGAATTCTTCCCGCTCTTCCTCCTCCTCGTCATCATCGTCCTCCTTCTGCCCCTTCTCTCCTTTTGGAGTCTCCTGTCACACAGGATGATAAAATCCATCCGCAAGCGCCTGGGACGTCCTAACGCCGCCGCAGCACACGGGCTCTGCAGACTCGCCACGCAGGGACTTGTGGCCGTCCGGCAACGAGCTGGAACTACTATAAATGATGTAACAGCGTTAAAAAAAAAGAGACAATGAGAAGAATGTACCATAACTGAGAAGCCCTGCTCCAGCGGATAATGTACTTTCCTCTTTTTTTCTTTTGTTTGAAAGTTTTTGTTTCATTTGTGAGTCTTCATTTTTTTATTTTTCTGTTTGCATGTAGAGTAACAAGGATTTGAACTGAGTGTGTGAATGCGATGTGTGTTTGTGTGTGAAAGAACCAGCTATTGTGTCTGTTTTTATGCCACTGTGGACAAGGAGGAGATAACAGAGTTGTATAGATTTTGATATAAAAGATAAAAGCCTGGATTTTTTTTTTTTGCTTTTGGTGTCATCTAAAAAAAAAAAAAAAAAAAAAAAAACGAACAACAACAACTACAACATAATGTATGTTGCTCACTTTGTGCAAACTCTACCCAGCAACAGCATTTATTAAAAAGCTTTTTTGAATGCAACCCATCTCTGCTCTGGACCGGGCCTTGTCCTCTTAGAACTGGTTACAAGTCGAGGCAGGACGGTCTTTCATGACGGAAGGATGGGAGCAGTATAAAAGGACACAGCTAAGGATCGGACGAATGAGGGAAAAGGCATCTAAGAAGGGACGCGTGTTGAATATTTTTTATCTTTTTCCAGACCACATCATACAGCTACAGGTTTAACGCAATGGACTATATTCTTTTCATTCTTTTCTTTCTTAAAAAACACTAAACTTATGTGAATGTTCCTGATCTCACGACACTTCATATAAGACACAAACACCTCCGTCCTTAATACAGCTCTACAGCTACAGCTCTTTCCTTTTTTGGCAGTGTGTTGATTTTGGGGGGGGTGGAGGGGAGGGTGGGTGGGATGTCTACTGGAAAAAGGACCTGTTTGGAAATATGCAAGAGATGTTAGGAAGGAGAAGGAAACCAGAATGTACTGTAAAATACTTTTTTCCTTTACTTAAGTGTTGAATGAAATGAAAAATGAAAAAGAACACAAAAAAAAATAACGCAAGAGTTAATGTTTGTCATTGTATGCCTTCCGATGCCATATGATCTAGCCATGTAGATCTAACATCCTCTTGATCTTTTTGTACTTTCTTTGGACATGATCATGCCCTTCTTTTTTCTTGTTTTTCGTTTGGGTCAAGGAGATCTAGGTACATGTAACTTATGTCATTTATTTATGTCCTTTTATATCTAGTTTGTAAAATAATAGCCTAAAGTGAAGAAAATACAGGAATGCCAAGGTGCATTCTTATTAAAGTAGAAACTACATGACGATCTTTGTGGCTTTCCTTCATTCACTCTTGTTCTGGTCAGGGTAACACTGCAAACACTAAGGGCCTGATTTACTAAAGGGTTGCGTGTGCAAACTTGACATCACCCGCAAACCAAAGTGCAGGCTGATCTACTAACAGCGTGCAAAGAGGACTGCGCCTCTCAAATGAGCAAAATAGCACACGCTGTTCATTTAGTACTTTTGCCCTGATGAATAATCAATATGGGGCGTACCCGCCAGAAAGCGCTAAATACTGGGAGGGGAAAATGCAAATAGGTTAATTTACCACACGCAATGAGATTTACCAAGCCTGAAAGTTATTGCGGGGATTGTGATTGCGTCTGTATTTAATACGTTGGAAAGGAAGGTGCTAATCTGCCCAGCATTACGCACCGATGGCTGCTGTTATTGTGGCAAGGAGGCGACATCGCCAAAATCAAAGAATATGCAGAGAGAGAGTCTTTATTCTGCTGCATGCTATTTTAAAAATGGTTGCACAAGTTTTATTAAAGGCCACTTTTTCTTTAGTTCTTCGCCTTATATCTTGCCACCTTCTTTTAACCTCATCTGCCGTTCTTTTTGTCTTACCAACTGCATTTTTTCTATCGCAGATTTTCTCCCATATTGCGTTTCTTTTGGTAATGTTTAAATTTATTTGCTGTAGTTCATGAATGTGTTTATTTGCCTCTTCCACTAATATCTCTAACTACAACTCGTCAAATTTCATTTTGCGCTTGCGACTATATCCTGCTTTCCATCCAGACTCTCCATGGCGCAAACAGACACGCAACACCTCATTTAAATACTGAGGTTTGCACCTGTTATCAATTGCGCACGCAATCTTAGTTGATCACCTGCAAAACACACAACAACAGCACGTGGAAACGTTTTCAGTGCACACGCAATTTAGTACTCTTTATTTAGGATCTTAGTAAATCAGGCCCTATTTGTCTTGTTTCTAGTTAAAATGTCTAATTTTTAGTCAAATAAAATCTCATTTTCACTTAAAATAAGTAGAAAAATCTGCCAGTGGAACAAGATTTTTTTGCTTTTAATGAGAAGATAAATCTTGTCTCACTGGTAAATTTTTTTCTACTTATTTCAAGTGAAAATTTACTTGAAACAGGTGAAAATTGTCAAATAAGTTATTTATCTGGTAATGACTCTTGTTTTAAGTGTAATGAGTTTTTTTGACTAAATATGAGACATTTTAACTAGAAATAAGACAAATATTCCTGGTAAGATTTTGAGTTTTTGCAGTGCAAGGCTGACAGCATTTGTCTTTATCTGTAAAACAGCGCTGATTATCCAGCTATCAAGCACTGACTCCTGCGTTATGTGATTGCATTCAATGCAGGTTGCATAACAGAGGGAAGAGGTCAAGGATTCTTGGCCTTGCTTTTACGTTCTGTTTCTCACTGACACCTAAATAAACACATGCAAGAAGTAAAAAGAGGCTGTGTGTTGGCGCTTTGACCCCCCCGCAGCACATGGTCAGCAGATAACAGCAGTTTGGCTCACCGCTCTTGTCAGGCCTTGAGGCAACAGGTACCGCCGCGCACTCGCTGCTCGGCGCGGTGTGTGTTTGTGTCGGTGTGTGTGCTTTTAATCAGAAAAACATCTGCTTCCTGCTCCTATTTCCAGCAGCGATAAAGCTCTGATTGTCTCGAGGCTTTGATAAGGGAGTGGGTGGAGGATGGGTGGAGGGAGAGAAGAAAGGACGGTTTCAGAAAGGGAGTTGGTGCTAACCTTGAGCCAAATGGTGTTTTACACTTTTCCTGGAACACGGGCAGCAAAAGGCGAGTTTACATTAAAGCCCTGAAGTTTGGGGGGGGGGGGATACAGAGCGCTGGCAAGCTTGGACGGGGGAAAGATGAGTTGGGCTGGGACTGATACATTTGCCCCAAGCTCAGCACAACAACTTGGCATGCTACTAACTAAGAAAACAGATTTAAGAGATTTATATTTTGTGGATAATGTTTTTATTATGGTTCTTCCATAAACATACTCCAGAAGAGTATTAGGGCCAGGCAGGAGAAAAATAAAAATAATATTTTAGAGGAGGAAGACTTTTTTTTCATTATGCACTTCGAGAAAATAGTCGAAATGTTGAGATTAATGTTGAAGTACAATTTCAAAAAAAAAAGTTGAAATGTTGAGAAAAAAGTCAAAATTTCATGAATAAAGTTGAAATGTTGAGAAAAAAGGCGAAATTTCGACTGTATTTCTGAAATTGTATTTCAACATTAATCTCGACATTAGGGGTGGGCGATATGACCTAAAATTAATATCACGGTATTTTTCATCTTTTGAACGGTGACGGTATAATATCACGGTATTTTTTGGTACGTTTTGGGAGGAGTAGCCTGTCCTGTCCCTTTATGTGAATAAGGTTAATATTTTTATAATATAATAAGTAAATGGTAGTATCCTTATCAAAAAGACATGGGAGTGTATTATGCATTCTCAACATATTTATTTGGCAAAAAACCTAAAGATCTTACATATATATATATATATATATATATATATATATATATATATATATATATATATATATATATATATATATATATATATATATATATATATAATTATTTTTATTATATTATATTTTAAATATTTTGTAAACCTGTCTTAAAATGTAATACTGGACCTCGGTTGGGCTGGTTGGACAGCGGGTGGTGGAAAATTTCCCTTAATTTTAGATCCAAAACTTGACAGGTTTATGCCCTGAGTATTCATATACAGTAATCCCTTGTTTTTCGAGAGGGTTACGTTCCAAAAAGAACCCGTGATAAGTGATATTCACATGGTAGCAACCCTTTTTTTTTTTAAATAATTATTATACAAAGCTTCAAATTGCGGAGATCAACACCGCCTGGCACGTATCTCACTGCTGTTCTGAGCCAGCAGGTTGAAACAGCGCTCTGCTCCGCTGCCGTCAAAGACCCGCCCAGCTCTACTTCTGATTGGCTAGTGTTTGTTTGGTTGAGCGCCAGAGCTGCTTTCCTCTCATTCCATTGGTAGACGAACTCGGTTGACTCAAACTTTTTTTTTCTCTCAAACCTTTTTTTTTTTTTTTTTTTTAAAGCAGTCAAACTCGCACGCCGAGAAAAAAAACTCCGTACGCCAGAGATCCGGCACGGTGCCGGAATACTTTAAGCCCTGCATTTCTTACTACTCTTGTCGTAAGGTGTAGCAGTAAACGATGCCTGCAGTGAAAGCTGTGTAGTCTTGGGACCGCTGCTCCGCTGGTGCTGCGGAGCAGCGGTCCCAGCAGCAGCAGCTGGTCCCACTTGCGCTCGTTTTGGCCCGGGTTGCCTCTTCATATTCACGGGCGTGCGTGTTTTTTAAGTGATGAAACAGGTTGCTTGTGTTTCCACCTCTTGCTGTCACAACACGGCAGCAAACCTTGCATATCACTGACGTTTTTAATGCCTTATTTAGGCTTATTATTTTATAATTGATTTATTACGGTATTGACGGTATTGCAAAATCCATGTCGTGGCGCAGTCTCACACCGGTGATGACTATGACACCGGTGTACCGCCCACCCCTACTCGACATTTAAACTTTTTTCTTGAAATTGTATTTCAACATTATTCTCGACATTTCGACTTTTTTCTCGAAGTGCACAATAAAAGAAAATCTTCCCCTCTCAAATATTTTTTCTCCTGCATGGCCCTAATACTCTTCCGTAACATACTGTACAAAGTGAACACATGACGAACAAACAAAAACAACAAACAGTGGCCACAGAAATCGGCCACTGCCAACCGACGGCCATGCAACAGCTAACCACTTCAAAAGATAGGTGGAAACAGGATACAAGTTTTTATAAATCAAAAGATTAGTTTTATTAGCAAAAATTCACCAGACAAAATATGAATACTAAATAAACAACAACGGATGGAGAGGTAAGTGGAGATATATCCTCACGACCCAAAGTCATGTGCTGCAGTCGAACATTCCCTTTAAAACAATGTTTGAGAGTCTTGTATAGAATATTTAAAGAAAGGAGTCCAGGTCTTGAAGAAAACTGGCGTTTTACATCTGAATCTGTTTGGGATTAACTCAAATATCAGTCTATGCCATCCTATTGTTGTAGGAGGTGTATTATCAGTCAGTATATTTGTCCGGTCAGTAAATGTAAGAATATGAAACTGCCTTCTTTGACCAGAGCCTGTGATGTGAGGGCTGGGTAAGACAAGGACCACAGTCAAGATGGACATCAACAATCCCATTGACTTCATCAGTAACATTATGCCACACATTGACTCCCCACCTCCATGTGACACCTTGAGCACATTTCTGTCCAGCTCAGATTCATCCTATTTCTCAGCAGGGGTGATCTATAATCGATGCAGGATCCTGAACTGGTCTCTCTGGTTCTGTCACAGAAATCTCTTTCGCCAGTTACCAAATTTCTGCCCTTGTTGTTTCATCCATTCCTGGATTGAGATCATTATTCCACACCTGCTGCATATAGTCTGCATTAACGTTACCGCTGGCCAAGGACTGATGTGTAGCCTGCGTTGAGAAGCAGGAGTTCTAATATTAAAGTCTGGTGGTCAAATACATGTCTGTTTTGATTCAATTCAATTTTATTTATATAGCGTTTATTACAACAGAAGTTGTCTCTAGAGACCAGAACATGAACCCCCGAGCAATTATTACATAAACATAACAAACAATGGCAGGTAAAAACTCATTTTGATCCTGAATGAAGCTGTGGATTATGTTGGGGTGGTTTATATTTGTTTTCAGTTTCTGTACATGTGAGCATCACTCCTTTATTAAATAATTGCCCCAGGGTTAATTAAGACCCCTCTATCTCTCCAAATGTTAAATGCACCATCTGTGCTGGCTGGGGCAGAATCAACGTTATGGTGTATAGGAGCCAAGAGACAACGTATCTGCACGGCTCCAACTTCCTCATTGCTTGCCAGGCTTGCAGAATTGTTCTAGTTATAATATTAAGGAGAACTCTTATTTTTTTAGGTGTAGGGTAAATAACAGATTTGGCAAAGGGCTACCTTTGTTGAGTGGTTCTAGATCAAACTAAACTGATTCTGGGTCAGCATTAATCCAATCAGCTACGTAGCGAAGCTGAGCAGCAAATGAGGGACGGCTGAGCCGCCTTTCTCCACGGACATCTGTAGCTCAGCCATCTCTAATCGTGGCTTCTTTTAGTTAGAAATAAATGTACTAATACAGTTGTTCACTCTGTTAATATTTGATTAAGTAAAATTGGGACCATTTGAAGATGCAAGATAGTCATTTGGAGCAAAGAATATCCCCCTGTCCGGCTCATCCCTGATGCGTTTTAGAAGAGGCTCAAAATGAGCCGTGTACAGTTCTCCTCCAGTGACAGAGTAATGGAAATCCCCGGGTAAGTGAAACCTTCAGGTGACCATTTAAATGGAGACGGATTGGGGGCAACGGGGGTAGAAACATGACCTCAGATTTAGTAACATTTATTTTGCAGATTTAAGATATTTAAAAATCTTGATTGGGATTTTTACAACTAGCAAGATCATCTAAAATAGTCTCCTAATTTTCTTGAAACTTTTTTAGAAATGAGTTTTTGCAGTGTAGCCTGTTAAAGCTACTTTTGTTTGTGAAATACATTCTATCCTGGATATGTCAGCCTGTTTTGCTAAGACATTTGGTAAGCACTTAAAGCACTTAAGGACCTTGAATATTCATGTCAAGCTTTTACACAATCATCGTCCCGTCACGATGTTTCACTACTAACACATGCACGTCAGCCTTGTGCTAGCACTCGGCAAATCATTACTGTAAATGTGAAATATCCTGTCCTCTTTTTTTAAAAGCCTTATTTAAAAGCCTAATTTCCTCAGGATTTAAGAAAATGTCCATGACATGTTTTGGTCAAAATACCTGAGCGATACAGTCTGGATATGCTTAAAAGCTCCCCTTTTGAGCACATCTTTTATCTTTGTTCATTGCAGGTGGTTTAAAACTGTTTTGTCAAAGTTTTCTGTCATATTTGTGGTTTTGAGCATAATTTAGTCAAGTGATGGATCACGCAAGCTCAAAAGGTATAGCACTAGGAGACAGATGAGTGATGGAATCGTGTCATAAATGCATTCCAGACTGCAATCAAAAAGAATAACACAAATACTGAGATGAAGAAAACCCGACGGACAGAGTTTGTGAATTCAGGAAAAGCTTGTGCTCTGCTGTATGTTCAAAATGAGGTAAACTAAGTCATTTTTACATTCAGGTGGTATCTGTGGTTCAGCTGGAGCGTTGCCCTCCTCCTCACAAAATCAGTTCAATCCAACATCTTTGTCAGTAAAGCTTTTCTTTATCCTCGGCTTTATAATGGAAATACACAAGTGAAGTCTCCAGAGCAATCCGTGTGATGGGTGGACGTACAACACATCCAGCACGCGGATCATTGCTGAACTTTACTTTGGAAACAGTGATTGAAAGTACAACAGTCCAAATAAATACCTGTAATGTGACTCACACAGGTATCAAATGAATTATGCGCATATTTGAACATTCTGGAGCTTACTTATTCTGCAGCGCTAAAAGTCAGTCTGCCAAGAGCAATGTTGTCCTTACCATAACAAGATGTAAGCATGTCAGCACAATCTCCGTGAAAACCTGACATATAACGTAACCCAGAGTCATACAAGAGTGATCGTCCACCTTACCGTGGGATATATTTAAACCGGGTCATCTCAAACCCAATTGCAGCTGCTTTATCTCAGACAGGCTTGAGTTACGAGGCCCCCCCTCACATGTCGGCCTGCAGCCTTACAAAGGACTTTAACCAGCCACCGAGTCAAGAGATAACAATCCTGCCACTTCAGAGCCTCTCTGCAGACACACACACACACACACACACACACTCACAAATCCAAGGAGCCTCAGTGGTTTTTGTCCACCAATTTAATTAAGAAACCTTGAGGTGAAGTGGCAGCCCTGAAAACAGGCTTAACTCCCGCTGCTCCTACTGTCACTGCAATCCTTTTTCTCCAGGTCACTTTCCTTCATAATTCCATTTCCCGATGTCAGATAAAACCCCTCCTGACCCGTCCTCTAAGCCACTCAGGGTGGTGCGCGCCCTTCACACTTATTTTCGCCTTTGTGTTGTTATTATTGAGTGGATCCTTAGGTCCACAATCCAAACACTTCACTGTTGATCTCCAGGTGTTCCAACAATTACAGCTTCTTTTTTATCTCGGGATGGGATCAGCTTGCATTTATTTTCTTTTGTGAGGGACAATTTAAGTGGGAAAACTGGTTACTCTTGCAATATACAATATAAGGATATATCTGAAAGAGAAAATAGGAGAAAAAGTGGTGGAGGAAGACAACGGGAGCAGAAAGCTTCAGCTGGAATAGAGCTGGAAGGCTCTGAAATGTCTGAGTGTATTGATCCAAATGCTTCCAGCACAAAGTTAACCTTGTGTCTCATCTGCAACGTATTACCTCTAAGGGCTTTTGATGGACAACCCACATGCAGCGCCCGCTGAAGAAGGCCCAGAGAAATGTCTGAGTTGGAATAAAACAGGAGTGAACTCTGGCAGCATGACAGTGTTTCCTAATTTAGCCGTGTTTGAAATCTCCCAGTTCGCAGTCAAATGTTGTGTGTGTGTTGCGGTCAAATTCAGCAGACAGAAACTATCGCGCACAAACACCCGACGACATGAAAAAGCACTTACGGGGAGAAGCCCTCTCTCCTGATTGCAGCCCTGCCCTGAAGGCAACGTCTCTGCTCCCTCCGAGTCTCCGGCAAGGAACGTAAATGAACGAGAGACAAATGACAAATGGAGAACAAAACAATCGCATGAAAACAGAGCGCTGAGTCGATGCAACAAAGCTGCAAAGAAAACGGAGAGAAGGCGGAGGAGGAAGCTTGATGAAGAAACTTTTGTACAAAGCTGAGAACTTTGAGTTGAAAAAATAAGCAACATATCTGAGAGTTTGGAAATTAGATTTGAAATTAAGGTTTGGCACTTTTGAAGGCGTGCATCACATTGAGGCCATTAAGGCCTGGCATCCTGAAGCGGAATTACAGTATAGAATATATATTGATAGTTTCACAATTTTACAACTACAATTATTGTTCACATTCACTGAGACTTGAATGTTTCCCAGAGACTTTATCTGATCCACCATAAGCTTGGCCTTTTGGTTTGACAGACAAATATCAAGACATTATAGGATAGATTACTGTGTAATTTGTCCAGAGATCCATCTATAAACTATAACCTGAAGCCTGCTGTTGTTGGTGATCCACCAACCTTTGAATTGAAATATGATCACAACTTTTGGATCGAAAGTTACAGTATTTGGCCAAGACATCATCCTCAGGACTGATTTGTTACAGTATTTTTGTTCTTAGTTCTTCTGATCTTCTGAATTGTACCATCATTAGGTCAAACCTTGAATTTTCAGGTAAGCAAGAGGTTTAGGTAGATAAAGCCTCAAGCAACCATTCATGTTGGTTTCTGCCTCGACGGATGGAACTTCACCTCCCCATTTCCTGTCTCCCTAAACACTGCCTGTCTAATACCGTCCTCCAATGCTAAAAGTAAAAAAAATATAAGAATAGATAAATAAAACAATTTAGAAGGGTATATATTTGCTTGGTTTTTGGTAGATAAATCAACATAGATATCCTGGAACATCCGTGGACTCTTTTTTTCCCCCACAGTGACAGGAAATGTTAGACTGGAAGTTTAAGCAGAATGCAGTTTTGATGTGATGAAGGGATTTAGGTGAAGAGATTTGGAGACCATCGCCTGCAGGAACGCTGAACCCCTCAGTTCCTTTAAATCAAAGTTAACAACTCATTTGTTCACAGCTGCCTTTGACTGGAATATTTAAACTATTCTGAATTTACTTTAAATAATATACATTTTAGTACTTAATTGTTTATAGTTTATAGTTTTTAGTTTTATTTGGATCCCCATTAGCTGCAGCAAAACTGCAGCTATTCTTCCTGGGGTCCCACACATAATATACAATACAAGACAAAAATTAAAAGCAAACCTAAAGAGGTAGTAGAAGAAAAAGAAAAGAAACATAGAAAAGAAAAAAAGTTAAAAAAAAAAAAAAAAAAAAAGGAAATTCTACTACAAAATATATTCTAGATTTCTGTCAAATAAAACCAGTGCTCCTTTTGACACTCACATTAAGGTTACAGTCATTCCGAAACATCTAGATATAATGCATTACAATACAAAATCATACATTCTTTAAATAGCATCAACCAATTCAAACAATGTATAGTCATCGACAATGCGTTTAAGTTATAATCACTAATCGTAACTTGAACCCATGACCATTTTTAGTAAACCAATAGCCATTTAATAATAATTAAATAATTGATAATCTATATGTATTTATTTAAGAGATGTTTCTTCACTAATAATTTGAATTATTTTATGCTAGTAATTCGCTCAAAGTGATTGGGAAGTAAGTTCCATTCATACATAGCTCTGTACATCACCGTTCTCTTACTATAGTTTGTAACTTTAGTTTAAGTGTAACTTGTCTTTATTCTGCCACTGCACTGTAATTTTTTCCTCCTCTTCACTTTTCATATACTTATTATGTAAAGCAACTTGAATTGCCTTGTTGCTGAAATGTGCTATATAAATATACCTGCCTTGCTTTCCCTCAGCACTTCATAAAACATGAGTGAACTCTGTCCCAGCTCTGAACATCCGTGTAGAGGTTTGGTAGAGAGCACTGACACAGACCACTGAGCCAAACTCTGTGCTGTTTGTTAAAGCAACCATGCGTGCTCCTTCTCTCTGGGGATAACTAAAATATCGTTGGACTGTGACCACTGCAGCATACGTAAATAGCAATATATTTGCTCGTAGATGCAGAAAACAAGGCACGACAAGAAGAGAATTTAAGTAGGCAGCCTCTAATTCTCATTTTCTTTGTGTGAGAAACGGCTTCTCTCCAGGAGCTGCACTGGGGCTGATTGTTGGCCCGTTGGGAGAATGTGCAGCTTTATCACCATGACCACATTAATCTCACCTCTGGACCTAAGGGTGCCGGTGGGTGGCCTGCTCCCAAACGAAGGCCGAGGGAGGTCACCTACGAGGCCGCTGCATCTCTTCCCATCCAGACCCAGCGGCCACACGGCTGCTCCCACCTGATAGGCCGACCTTTGCCCTTTAAGAACCTACACAGATGCTCGGCGCTGCCAAATCTGAGCACGCAAACACACTAATCCCAAAAGCAAAACGCTTGCTCTTGCAGCCAAGTCTCGGACTCCTTAATGTGGATGGTTGAGGAGAAAGTGGGGCTGATGAGGATTTTGCTTCTATTTGCGGCAGCAGAAAGAAGGTTCATCCAGTCGTGATTAAATACCCCCCCCCCCCCCCCCGCCCAGACACCGGGGGGCTGCTGTCTGGACGGTAGCCTGATGACGGTCCAGCAGGCTATCAGCTGCAAAAGAAACCTGGTTATCACAGTAAAAGCAGTGTTCAAACGTCGCCTGATAACCCTCTGATAGATGTGTGTGTATAAAAGGAGAAAATTGGAAAAAAGAAGCCAGGAGAAACTTGAAGATGAGAGGAGCGCATGGAACACGGTTGGGTAATTCAATTCAAAGCCTTTGCAGTTGCCTCAACACCCTCTTCTAAGCTCGTTTCATTTAGAAAGTGAAAATGAAAGAGTAAAACGAGAAAATGATTCTGTGAAAGACAGAGAGACAAAACAGCCATCCATCATCAGGAGAAGGAGTGTAGATTAGAGGAGGCAGAGAGCTTGATAATGTTGCTGGGAGTCCTGCTCAGGGATTTTCTGCTCGCCGCAGCTTTGGCCTTTCCACTAATGACAGCAATAACATTCCCATACCCGCACACGCGTACACACACACACACACACACAAACACGTATAGCAAGCCCGTGCATACTCAGTCCATTCAGTCTTAATCCTCAGTTTTCATCACGGTGGAATCAAACTAGTGCCCTTGCTCCGGGGATTGTGCTACAACATGCTGTGATAAGATCACAAACAAGGAAATCCAGTATGTAAAGGCTCAGCTTTGCAGAATGTAAGATGTATTTAGTCCTAACATGACACACAGAATGTGTGTTTGTGAGATGAAAGATAATGTGGTGCTGCAAGTGGTGCTGTATTTCACTTTACACATGGATTGCAAGTTGTGCTTTAATGCAGTGGTAGTGTTAGTGTTTTATCAGACTACACACTGCAGGTGTTTGACCAAAGGAACCCCAGGACATGACAGATTCTCTTTATCGCAGTGCTCTTAACCTCAGCTGCACACAAAAAAAGCCAGTCTGCTTTTCTGGAATATTTTCCATTATTTTACTGAATAAACTGAATAAACATAAAAGTTAAAAGTGCTTTGGCTGCTTGTTTAACTTGATTTTCAGCCACTTCGTGTGAATCAGAAAGTTTTAGGCGAGCAGCTCTTTGAGGGTGAGCGTCTCTGTGGGGTATCTGCCATTTCCATGAGCTTCCAAAACAAGCAGGGTGGATATAACTGAACCTCTCAGCGAAGGCCTGGACGGAGAGACTGACCAGTCAGAGCTGATGCTGGATCCTCCTTAATGATGCTTGAAAAAAGTAGAGAACCTCACATTAGGATTCACATTTCACTAAATGTTCCTGGCATTTATCTTTCTTGGCAGATTAAAATTGAATAAAACCAACTGAAGTAGAGATCCCACAGTGATGTTTGAGCGGAGTATGTTTTTGAGAAGTTAAAAGCCCTCGGGCTGACAGGTGGAGTGCTGGTTAGCACCGTCGCCTCACAGCGAGAAGGTTCTCCCCGTTTCTGCGTGGGTTCTTTCCAGGGACTCCCACTGCCTTTGCAGTCTAAAAGACAAGCATTTTCTCAAGCACTTTCCCGAAAAACAAGTGATTCTAAATTTGACAGTAAGTGTAAGCATGTAATTTTGTCTCTGTAGATTCATCTACATTACCCTTGAAACGGTGCAATTAGAATTGCAAATAGAGAGTATGCAAATGAAGGCATGTCAATTCCACAAAAACTCCCACGTTCTGCAAAAAAGTCTTTAGCCTTACATGAGGCGGTTTCTGTTGTGATCTGAAAAGGACACATTTCTGAAAATTACAACGGCGTGAGCTTTTCAGCGTCTGCAGGTCACATGACATAGTTTGTGAACTATGGGTTCATTAAAAGTTGAGAGTGAGTCATCCTAAAGGTTTGAATGCACGGCTCCTCCATTAATCCTGGACCACGACCTGCAGAAACCCTGCAGACATGGCTTTGCTCCACGTGTGACGGATTCTCATTACCACCATTCTTTGCAAATGTCTGTGTCGTTTTAAAGTAAAAAAATAAATGAAGCTATAGTGGCTTTAGAAACAGCAATTTACCTGCCAAAATTAAGTTCTACAAATTAACTAACAAGTTATTATTTGGTCCATGAGTTTGGTCCATGATATGATTTAACTGAAACACGACTATTTCACAGTTGAGATTTTTTTAAACAGCACTACCAAACCATTTGAAACATTGGCCACGGTTACATGGTGTTTTTTAATTCGGAATTAATTATTCGGAATTAAATAATTCAGGATTAAACTATTTTCCTTCGAGTTTACATGGAAAACACGTTTGATCGGCTTGATCCAATTCCTCTTAAGGTCTGGGGGTTGGGAAGGTTCTGATTGGATAGGGGGGCACACATCTTTACGTATTACGTAAAGATGTCTACCGAAAGTTACGTCTACCAGAAAAAAAAACTAACTTAGCCGCTACAACTTTGAAAAGCTCACAACTTTTATGTTTCCTGTTTCCATCTGTTCTTTTAATGATTTCTATTTATTAAATAAATGGTCTCTGCTCTTGACCAGCGTTTACTGCTGCTGCATCTTGAAACTTTGTTTGGAAAACCAGCCCAGCAGGAATATAAGATCATGGAGACAGACGGGCGAGGGAACGAGCAGAAAGAAAGACCGGACTTAATTTAAAGAGGAATGAGTGTATACATTATCGCGGAATTATTCTATTAAGATTTAAAATCAGAATAAACCAGCCACTTACTTCGGAATTAAGTTTAATTCAGAATGGCCATTTTCATTCGGAATGAGGTGTTTACATGGTAATTTTTAATCATTTTAAATCGGATTTAATTTATTTGTGTATTAAAGAGGAATTAAACTTCCCATGTAAACGCACTCACTGTCTGTTTCCATCCATTCCCACCCACACACTCTTCCAACCCCCCCATGGCACACCGTACAAAAGCAGGTACGGTGGTACAGAATCGTGACGGATATATACGCTTTTTGAATCTTTTCACAGTTCACAGTTCTTTCCCCCGGTCCCTCTCAGCTTGCATCATGTTTAAGACATCATTCACTCTCTCAGCTCCCGCCCCGACTGTCCTGGCTCCTGCAACCCCCCTTGGAGTGAAGGATTCTGGGGCAGGGTTGGCTTCTGCACCCACGCATGACCCCATCGACTGAGCAGCTCTCCACCGGCCAAATGATTGATACAAGCCGCTGCTAACTAGACTCCTGAGCCCCAAAACAACTACGGCTAACCGGCCGGTCTGCTGCAGCAGTCGGGCTGGTGTGTGTGTGTGTGTGTGTGTGTGTGTGTGTGTGTCTCATCAGCCCAGGAGACTCTGTGCAAATATATGTGCAGGAATGAAGCACGATGTGTTTGTGAGAGAATGTGCTTCTAGCCATAAAAGTATAAAATTCTGAAACACCAAACCCTTGTGAGGAGTTTAGGTGTGTAACCTTGGAGATGTGTGTGTGTGTGTGTGTGTTTCTGCCAAGCCTTTGTTGCTTTGGTTTGGGATTTTTATTTTCCCTTTTGTCTTATAAATTTCACTACTTGACTTGGAGTCAGAGAGACAACAAAGCCCTCTGATGGAGACAGGGCTTATCATAATTAGATTACAGCCCGGCTAATTGAATGAAGTGGTTCATGCTTTGGTTCACTGGTTAGCCGGCTAACTCTTTTTGAACCCGCGACACTAATCGCACAGTCAATTACAAAGCCATAAAAGACCAAGAGTAAATAAGGTGTGGGTTCAACGTGAAGAAAGAAAAAGAGAAAAGAAATAACACGAGCTTTTTTGAGAAATACAAAGGCACTTATTCCGATTGTCAGTTAAATAAAAGACAGTGAAATCCATCATTCACTGAGGAATTACATTTTGTATCAGGTCACTAACCTTTATTTTCAGCCCAGCTCTGTTTCCTGTACCTATTAATAACGATAATTGCTATATCTATACTGTCATTACCGCAGGTCAATGTAGCATCTAGGGAGCTCATGGCTGGACTATCACCATAGAAACCTGTCTTTCCTTTTATTAATTGACAATTAAACTGGGTCAAGAAACCTTTTCTTAACAAATCATAGATGTCCAGTGTAGCTGAACTTTCCTGCCCGTGCAACAGTCCACTCCGTCTCAGGGGCATTAGGCGTATGAACCGACATAAGAACATATCGGCTGCAGCTCCACTGAAATATAATCTAAGTGCATTTTGAGGGAAGAAAACTAAAATCTGGGAAAAGTGGAAGGTTAAAAGGTAAAAATATGGCATGTACAATGAATCAACATTAGGCTCATTTATGGAAGTTAGAGCATAATCCCGTTTTACTCCCATCAGATCCAGACAAAGAGACATGCAACTGTTGCAACTTAACAGGCAACATGCAAACCAGGGACCAGATTCACCAATATGTTCTTAAGAAATGTCTTAAGATCTAAAATTAAGAAGTTCATAAGAAAGTTCTGAAGTGCAATTCCTCAATATTTTCTTATGAACCGTCTTATAACTGTCATTTCTGACGAATTTCTTATTTTTCCTACTTAAGAACTTCTTAAAATATGTCATTGCATTGCACGCGCCAACAAACAACATTTATAGGTAGTTTGTGTCTTAACCGTCAGTCACTCACTAAACATGGAGAAGGAGAAAAAGAGATGCAGGAACTTTTCAAGCTTATGGTGGATGAGATTAATGTGTTGAAAAAGGTGATATTAGAGTCTTACCTTTTCACAGAAGAAATTTTAAGACAGGTCAAGGTTGTCTTAAAGTTAAGAAAAAAGTCAAGAAACAAATTTGAGAACTTTGATTTCAAGAATACCATTTATTCTTAAGTTTTTTCTTAAGAAGAAACTTAAGAAGAAAGTTGAGAAAATACTTAAGAACTTTTTTGGAGAATATGACTTCTTCTCTTTTTTCTTCTTAAGACTGAACTTAAGAAAAAAATGACACTTAAGAAGATTTTTCTTCTTAAAGGAGCATGAGGCTCCTTTTAAGAAATGAGACTCTCTAGCGCCACCCTTCACCACGACGGTCGTTGGGGGTACTGCAGCCAACAGTGAAGCTGGCACGGGAGAACGGGGAGAACGTGCATGCAGCGTCATGTGACGTCACATCTGCAGGACAGCGCGGGAAATTCCGGCCCGGAATTGCAGCACATTTTGCAGCACACAGCCTGTTCAAGGCAACGGAGAGATACACTAGAGGGCTCATTCTTTTGGGTTTGGAACGCTTCATCTGACATTATTACTAGAAAACTTAAAACGTATACAAATTTTTTTCATAAATCCTGCCTCAATCCGGCCTCAAGCTCCTTTAAGAATGTTTTGTGAATCCGGCCCCTGATATTTAGTTTTTGTTTATGCATGGTTGTGTGATGAAAGTGTTTAGTGTCTAACCTGCTCCGAGAGCCGTCCCAGCGGCCACAGTTCTGGTGGGGACTTGGGCTTGGACAGAAAAGACACTTGCAATGTTGGGAAGAAGGAAAGAAAGGCAAAAGAAGGGATTTTTCACCACCTAAAACCATTTAAACCTAATGCATTTCATGTTAGTGAGAGCTATCCATATTCCATGTGAGTCTGGACTAGCTGTTTGGGTTTAGCCACAAACCCTCTCTTGGACAGACACCAAAATTACTCGGTTCAGCTTATGAAAAGTTTACTTAAGCTCATAAAGCACCTTTTCCCAACACTAATCCTGCAAGTTGAAAAATGATGGCATAAAGTTTCCCAGTGATATCACTGCCCCAGACAAGTCTGGAGTGAAACCAAGCTCAGAAACCCACAGAGGTTCTGTTGATTTTCAGGTTTACACTTCATTTGAAAGATTACATGCTTCCTCTGTGGGTCATGAACAGCTTATGTCTTTCCAGCCTCAAACATTTTTCTGAATATACTCTGGACTCGCAGTAAGTAAAGTAAAGTAAATTAAGTTTGTTTCGTCAGTTGTTGAAATAATGACATTTGAACATTGTCGGACAGGAATAACACACACATCCTGTAGATCAATTCATATCAGAAAAGTAGCCTTTTCTTTATTTTCTTTTAAAATGTCCCTCATTTTTTCTCCAGCCGTGCCCCTGCTTTATTCTCTCGTTTACTCTCTCTATTCTAAATAAAGTGTCTGAAGGGGCAGCTCAGTCCCTGAAACAGAGGAGATTAGCATATCCATCGGGGACGACAGTGAGTAAAGGGAGAAAGAGAGGAAGAGAGTGTGGCTCACTGTGTGGAATTCAGTTCACCTAAAAATAGACTTCTGGCTTTTCTCTCTGCAGGTTTAGCTGAGGGGCACAGAAGCCTTGTGGTTTCAAAACTATCACTACAGATTAAAGGGGACATATGACCTACCTCCCCCACAAAACTCTGTGCATCCATGCATATGTTAAGGTGCCTAAAGTGAGGACCGAGTCAACAAGTCTGACACAACCCTGCTGTTTATTCTTGGGGCGCCCGAGTCTGAAAATATACAATTCATGTGTGCAGCTCGTATTGGTAACGTCAGAGATCAGAGTAGAGTTCCCAAACTCCCCATCTTGACCTGAATTTACTGTTGCTCAAATGTGAGTAGCAAAAAAAGCTGCAAGACGGATTTCAAAAGAGGCACGACCCTTGAAAACATGGGGCAGCTCCACTCCCTTAAATCAGCTGAGCTGAAAAAACGCCTAAAAACATTATTGGAAAGAATACTTTTATGGAGTGTTTGGACTAAATTTGGACTAAAACATGCCACAGGTATTTAATTAATACATCAGGGAATAATTTAAATAACATTAACATAACATATGTCAGTGTTTGTGCTAATATCAGTCACATGTAAGTAAATAATTTGAGACTTTTACAAAAAAAAAGCAGCGTGAAAGGTGAAAGTGTGAGCTTTAAAATGCTAGAATAAGCCAACATGCACCCGTTTTCATTTCCTTATTTGTGTATAATAAAACCTTCTGATCACATGGGTATTGGGTAAATCCAGCCTGAGATGACTAACAAAACCCTGACATCATGTACTAATGATGGAGCCAACTAAAATACAAAAGAAAAGAAATGAAATAAAAGAATTCAGGGTGGCAATAAATACCTCCACGATTCAATAGTTTGTAGATTCAACTTTGGCAGCAATACTTTAAGGTTTAATTCCTTTATAATTTCTTGAGGCTTTCCTATTTCCTTTTTTTTTTTTTACAACATTGTTTCAAGTCAGTGAGGTTTTTGGGCTTTCACTTTTGCACACTTGGGTTGAGGTCCTGATTTTGAGGTGGTCCTTCCAAAACCTTAATCTTTTAGTATTTCAGCCATTTGTCTAATACACTTTGATCCCTATTTCTTTCATGTTTCTACACAAAACACACAACCTTCTGGGCTCAGACGGTTTTGCAGCTTGCTCGGGATTTAGAGACAGATTAATCTTAATATTACACCTAGACAGGAAACACCAAACTGAAGGAAATACTCACGTAAATGTTTTTTTGTTTTTTTTCCAGAACTGCATAATGCATTCAATATGTGCTCAGTAAATTTCCACCCTTCGCAGGTATTAAAAATAATGGAAAAGACTACAAGCAACACCTCCCAACCATCGATGAAAATCAACAGACAGGATGAGAGACAATCCTACAATTTACGTGGGACACAGTGTGCTAGCAGCAGATGGCAAAGCTAAAATGCAGTCTCAGTAACTGACCTTTAATGCAACACGGCACCGACAACTCATCAAAGAAATGTTGTGAAATAATGGCCACCGTGCAACTGCATCGGTGTGTGTGTGGGTGTGTGAGATGAATGAGTTATGAGAAGCTCTTATGGCATTTGGGAAGTGGAGAGCCAAAGCCAGGTGGATCAAGACGACACGCTCCTGAGAGAACACCCAAAGTGGGTTTCAGATAACGCGCGTGCATGAACTCAAGCAGAGACAAAGAAAAAAAAAAGCCACTTTCAACAAAGGAGAGAAAAATAAAGAGCACAAACCACATGGAAAGTAAAATGTGAAAAAATAAAATGTGACTCAATCATCCTTGCAGAGCCAAACCAGAGAAAGTAAATGGTGGTTTTGTGGGCTGAGGGTTTGTATGAGGGACCAAACTCCAAGCTGCAGATTTCCTCTGCTATTTACTCACCGGTCACAGCCTTTCTGGCCTCCAAAACCTGGGTCAGATGTGTTCAGGATGCATACACAAAAACACACCTTTTCCTACACACAACCTGATGTTTAGAAAGGAAGAATGTGCCGTGAGAAGATGCTTGCCACATACTCCAGACCATGGCTTTGGTCTGAAGCAGGGCTGAAAGACATTGTTCATGCAAGTTTGGGAATATAATAGATAAAGAATATTGTATATATATATATATATATATATATATATATATATATATATATATATATATATATATATATATATGTACATATATATGTGACTCATTTGATGTGCCACCTTAGACGTCCAAGATATATTTGAAAAACAAAATACAATTTTTCATATGTTAATCCTATCTGTTTACCTCCTGATCATCTCCCTGAACGCATGTATGATCAATTAAAGCAAGTACCATTTTCCTATACAGTCCTGAAACTACCCATGTCTGTTTTATTCATTTATTTATTCATTCATGCTTGTTTTCTTTTTCGTACATGACTGAAATGTGTCTCAATTTCACATTTGTTACATTGTGGTTTTTCTTCATTGCTGCTTCATTCTCATGTTAAGTTGTGTAGTAATTAGTCCTTTTTTATGCAAATGACTGAGTAGAATGTTGCCCAGATCCAGGTATGGCAAAAAAACAAAACAAAAGTGAGTGGAAATTAGGGTTATGCATATGCTCACATTTCCACCATGGTAATTTCTTTTCACATCTTTAAAAGGCATGAAAGCAATGTTGTTTAAGTCATAAAAGTACAAATAATCTTATGCATGTGGTCCCTCATCTGCTAGCAGGTCCTTACAGAGTTTCGTTGTGTCCTGGAAAAAAACATTTGCTTTTATCTCAGCCAAAGTGGCGGGAGGCCCGTGGTGGCGAAGTGGATAGGAAGTTTCCCTTAACTCAGTTCACAGGAAGAAAGTTGACTTGAGGGAAATCCAGGAGGGAAACACGAACAACAAAAGGTTTCGTTCCGATGCAGTCATAGTGATGTTTCAACTTTTTTTCTCCATGGGCAAACTATAATGTATCATATTTAAAATTGGCAAACTAAAGTAATAAATATCTGTTAAATTCACATTTGCTTACATTCTTGTACTCAAAGTCAGGACATGACTAAGTTCATAGAAGATATCTCTTCCTGTACACTTCACAGGACATTTTCAAGCTATCTTACTGGTATTTGTGTTTGTTCTTCCACTTGATATGGGCAAGGGAAGGTTGGCAGTATAAGTTCCCACTACCCTGCCAGGTCATGTCTGACTCCTACTGATAGTAGAGTCTGCTTTCAGGATTCACGTCTTACATGTAGAGTAGATTTAGAAAGAAGTTTGTTGCACATATGGTAACCACAAACTTTTACAAGCACACCCTCCTTTCTGAATGCCATATGAGTCAGTTATTTTTCTCCTTGGACACAACAGGTTCAATGTGTATCCCCTTTCACAATGTTAACCCCACACACAGAAAATGAGATGGATGGTGTCAAATAAAATGCACATTTCGACTTCTACAAAGATGAAGTGAAGTGAAGTGAATGTTTATTTCGGTACATTTGTAACCGAAAGGGTGTAGGTAGAAGCAAGGCTTATATATACCTCCCCCTTTTACTGGTACCTTACATTGGTTACAGAAAATACAAAAGAGCAAAGCTCAAGACTTTGAGATGAATTATCAGTAAACTCAAATATCCTAACATAGCAAAATAAAGAAAGGCACAGAGCTCAAAACCCAAAAATAACTTACATTTCCCATCATAGCAAAAATAAATAGCACATGGCCCAAAACTCAAAATAAACTTAAATTTCCCATCATAGCAAAAATTAAAAAAAGCGCATAGCTCAAAAACCCCCCAAATAAACTTATATTTCCCAACATAACAAAAATAAAAAGTAGTGCATTGCGCAAAACCCAAAATATAACAGTACAGAAGTTGGCAAACGTAATTTTCCATACCATAACGAGAAATTATTTCATTTTTATAAAGTCTATTTTTTTTGTCACTTTGTCTTTATTGGATTTTCAGGTTATTACAATTGCACATTTTTACCATATTAGAAAAATTATCTGCATATTCACTGTGCAACAAACAAATAAAAAAAAATAAAACGTAGAAAAACATGAACATAAACTTGTGGGTTAGCACATTAATAATCTATCCAAAAAAAGAAAAGAGAAAGAAAAAAAGAGGTCCGCATCCTTATGCTTTCTCTAGATAAAATGTCCACTTTTGCCATCTTTTCTCAAACAGCCCTTCCCTCAAACCCAGGATATGGGTCAGTCTTTCCATCGTCCATATTTCTTTCGTAATATCCAGCCACTGTTTTAAAGTAGGCGATTCAGGTTTATACCAGCTTCTAGTGATGGTTTTTCTAGTAGCTGTAAGGAGTGTCTTAACTAAATTATATTATTTATAAAGTCTTTTAAGGCTGAATAGTGTACAACATGATGGCGATAGACTGGTGACCTGTCCAAAGAGAACTGGGACAGGATCCAGCAGATCCATGAGCCGTGAATGGGAACAAGTAGCAAATGGATGAATTGATTTCTAAAACTACCCAGTCTCCTCAGATATGGTTGAAATCTCATCTGAGACCATCTGATTAGTATATCTGCAGCCTACAGGTTAACATACTGTAATGTCCACATATAAGCTGTCCAGTGTCCACTGAGGGTGACTTACTTTGAATATAGACCAGCTTCTCTATACTGTTGTTGTGCTCAATCTGCCATGTGTAAATGAACACGGATCAGATGCAGTCGAGCACCAAAATAGACCTGGTCCACATCTTTAGTAGAACAGGGTGCACAGTTGCTTCTTTTTGGACCAGTGTCTTTGACGAGAGTGGACACAGCCCACGGTCCAGCTGTTGCTGGAGTGGGCAGCCAGATCCCAGTGGGGGTGGGACCCTGAGGTTTGAGTCTGAAAATATGGATCCTGCTAAAGTGACTCTGGAAACACTGACAATAAACTCCTAAAGCACTACAAAAATAACGCATGCACCAAATCCAAAGCATATGTATTTACAAGATCTAGAACAGTGGAGAAGCACGTATTTGGCGTATGTGGCGCAGTTATAAAAAGAAAAAGTGGAAAAAAGAATTGGAAGCAAAGAGAGCATTTTTGTTTTCTTTACATAAAATACGTGATACATGTGAAAAGTGATTCACTGACTAAGGTTAATGTGAAAAAGGCACTTGGACTTACAGTATAAGCGTGTTGGAGGAACGCAGAAGAGATCTGTCCAAATGTTAGGGCCTTTGTTGTGATATTGTTGTCTTCACATATCACATATTGATACTACAGTTTGCCACCTTTAAGAGAAGAGAGAGAAAAACTCCAGCTTATGTCTCTCCTCTTGTCCTTTCATGCAATGGAAATGATTTACTTCTTATATTTTTCAAGCAACACGTGAATAAATTCACCAAAAGTAAAGTAATTCCTTGTTTTGCTTGCCTGTGTGTTTTTCTAAGTGCAAGTAGCCCTGTTTCCATTACTCCTAGACTCGTGCAAAACCAAAATATCGTAAAGGAAAACTTGCAGTTTTAATTTAAAAAAAAACTGCCAAATAACACAAAAACCTTTTTACGCTTTCACAAGTTGGTTTCTCAGATGTGTTGATAATCCAGTTTATCGCAAAAGTGTAAGTGATGTTGCATTATTATCCCTGAGACAAGGTATAAAGACAGCCAGGCATGGAGAGACAGAGATGAGGGAGCTGCTTATGGGATATATCATCTGTGTCAGTCAAAGAGAACAACTATTGATTTACATCCAGAGCCTTGACGTACCACAATGAGACCTCATGTATAATTCATGCAGAACCTGTGGAAGAACCATAAATACAGTCACCCCGCTCATCAGCACTCTCAGCACCTTCAGTCTCCTGCACTGCTGGGTAGCAGGGGAAGTGGGGAAAAGAAGGGGTGAGGGGGACTGAATTAGGAGGGAATTGTGTAGCTTCACATCTAACACAGAGGTATGAACACCATATCCAAGCGTGCTTTTCCACTAGTACCTACTCAGCCTGACTCGCCTCAGTTTGGTTCTTTCCCACTAGGGGTCTAACGTGCCTGAGTAGATACTTTTCTGTAACTATTCTGCCGAGGTTCTAAGTCGGCTGCATCTGACATCATCACACTACAGGCCACCGATTGGTCGGGGGGTTGGCCAATCAGACGTCTGAGTCAGGATGTGACATCATTTCAAGAGCGACTCGCGGCTTCTTGTTCATTTTTTTCCAAGAACGAGAGAACTAAGAAATCTTTTCCGTGGTCAAATTCTGAGGTGGAGACCTTCTTAAACCTGGTGGCTGAGGAAAATATCCAGAGAGAGCTAGATGGGGCCACTAGGAATGAAAAAATATACCAGGAGCTTTCTCAGTCCATGTCTGCTCAAGGCTACAAACGTCACAGCAGCTTCGCTCCAACCTCCTACTTCTGATCTGGGTGTTGAAAATAAACGGGGCGAGTCGAGTCGGGCTGAGTAGGTACTAGTGTAAAGCTTTTAAACTTAAAAAAAAAACCCCACTAATGATGGTCTTGATAATGGGATGCACTTAAGTTGCATCTTTTTAACCTTTCTATTTTCTACAAAACATTTTTTTGTTTCTCATTCATCCACTTACGCTCTACAGTACAACACTGTTTTATGATATAATAGCTACTAGCATAGTGGGCGACAATGTGGATTAGGTTTCCTGCCCAAGAACAATTATGGCGCTTTTCCACTAGTACCTACTCAGTCCGACTCGACTCGCCTCGCCTCAGTTTTGCGCTTTCGCACTAGGGGTCTAACGTGCCGAGTAGATACTTTTCTGTAACTATTCTGCCGAGGTTCTAAGCGGCTGAGTCGGCTGTATCTGACGTCATCACACTACAGGCCACCGATTGGTCGGGGGGTTGGAGTCAGACGTCTGAATCAGGAGGAGGAAATCAGAGAAAGAGTGGCTTATGACGGCGGCTTCTTGTTCATTTTATTCGACCAGCAATGGCAGCACAAAAGTCTGTTTTTGATCCAACTCTGAGGTGCAGATGTTCATAAACCTGGTGCTGAGGAGAGAATTAAAAAGAGATCTAGACGGAGATAAGGAACGACCAGATCTACCAGGAGCTCTGTCTCTTCATAGCTGCTCACGG
The DNA here is from genome assembly GCF_033807715.1 of Cololabis saira. Lineage (NCBI taxonomy): Eukaryota > Metazoa > Chordata > Actinopteri > Beloniformes > Belonidae > Cololabis > Cololabis saira. The sequence continues at coordinate 9,023,117 of NC_084590.1, read as the reverse complement.
CTCCAGCTGACTTTTCAGCAGCGCAGAGGCTAGCAAACAAACAAAAAAGCGTCACCGCTTGAAGCTTCTCTCACTCTCATTTTTTAACTTGATATGGAAAACAAGCCACAGCAGCACAAATATAATTTCCTCCAGTTTCTACATCTTTAGTGTTGTTGTCTTCTTCATTTAGATACACAATCAAATACGTCACAGCAGCTTCACTCCAACCTCCAACTTCTGCTCCAAGTGCTGATTGTTATGGAAAAGAAACCAGGCTAGTGGAAAAGCGCCATTGGACACATGGCAGGGCCATAGACCCTCCTGGAGGCTTCCACTTGGAGGACACCTACTCTACCCAGCCACAGTTGACGTCTGAGTTATTTGCGGGGAGCCTGCCACTCAATGTTACTCTACTTCACTCTTTTGTGGGGTGTCTCTTTTGAAATTAGCATTAAAACTAAGCCCTTCACAGGTACAGCAAATGCCGCATGGTGGGAAGCGTGTCATGTTATGGTACCTTGGGGGTTCCAAATGGCTCACTGATAAAGTTTCAAGCCCAGGCTTGTGTCATGTCTGGGTTTTTGAGTTAGTCATCCCTTCAGACACTCAAATGAAAGCTGTCATGCACAGAAACATCTTATTTACACTATAATGTGTGCTTTTAAAGAAAAATGTTCCTGCATGGCTCTGACATGATTGTTAGAAAAGGCAGAACTCTTTCACTTTTATGGGAGCTTTCTTCAGTCTAGCTGTCGGTACTTTGACGACCTGCAGGATTTACTTCACCCGCGCCACTTTAAAACGGCAACTTGCCTTTTATTTGATTCAGCCTTACAATCTGGAGGGGGAAAGGGCTGCTGAGTTATGGGCTTTGTTTGGGACAGGAGGAAAGTAAAAATGCTATACAGCTGCAGTGTGTAGGAGATGTCAAGGAGGACTTTATGTGTTGCATGTGTGGTGAATTTAGAGGGAGCTGACCGTTGGCTGAGATGGCCAGACCTAACAGTAATGTGTGTATTTGTTGGCAGTGATGTTATGCTTATGTGGTTTTGATTAAATTACCATTATGACCAATCATACTTATGAATAAATCAAGGGGGGTGTACATGCATACAAGCCTGAATCAAAAACTTCAGGTAAAAATCTTCAACAACTTTACTGAAGGTGGAAAAACGGAGGACGGGGTTACTGGCTGTGAAATGTGACTTTTGGATCCTGACAAGATTGATGTAGGAACAGAGCACTTTTGTTTTTTGAACACACTTAACACTGTGTTTTGCAAGTGCTGTCTAGTCACCTGAAACACACAGCTCCATTTCTCAAAGAAACGCGTTTCCCTGATAGACTAAATCTCCACACCAGAGAGGTTATCACCTCACAACAACCCTCTTTCATCATCCATCTCAACCAGCACAGCACAGCCCTCCACTCCTCCGCTCCACCGCTCCAATCCCAGGGTTCGCTTTTTATCCAGACAAAAAAGAACAAACCTTCATTTCAGGCCAGCTCCTGTCCACTATAAAGCATTAAACTGGTGTTTTGCCCTTGGATGCAAAAGTAGTCGCGAGACAGACAAGGCAGGGGAGGAGAGAGGAAAATACAGGGAAGAAAAACAAGGTAAAAGAGCTTTTTCATAATGACAGTCAAGTTAATGAAAAAGCAGTTAGGGCTCGTATATCTACTGGCCCCAAGGTTCGACCTCCCCCACTCGGCGGGGCTGAGGAGAGCCACGGCGGATTGTGGCACACTTAAGGAGCGTCAGGTTGGAATGAGGAGAGCCGAGCCAGGCTAAGGAGGGACGGGTGAGCTGATAGGAGGGAGGGTCAGGGAGGAGTCTGGGGAGAGCAGAGTTGGCCTTGAGTGCGGTGCAGTCGGGCACATCAATCCACGCAGCCAGACAGGAAGGACGGGACATCAGTCACAAGAGCTACAAACCGCAGAATGCAGCGCGCCAAATACACAGTTACGCACATGGACGAGCTTGCACACACAAGCACGGGCTGTAACACAAATCCCCCCCTTTAGTTGTATTTCTTTCTTTGCAGCTGTAGATCTCTGCCCATTTAATCCACTTAAAACTCGGCTCTTCCAGTAACTGATGTTATGCACAGACACATAATGTGTAATTAGCTTCAAACAAATACTCAACACCACCACAGTGTGACTTCACACTCTGATGCATGAGGCTTTTCCCCCGCCGCAGAGTCAATGATGCAGTCGCTAATGCTCAACATCACAAAAGAGCCTACATGGTTGCCACACTCATGTGCATGTAATGATGAACTGGGCCAAGGGTATCTGCTGCAGTCAGATAAAGAGCCATCCTGCACACTAGGGAGCCCCTATCCACAGAGGAGCTGAAGTATTTCTAGGCCAAGAAAGTTGTCGGTGTGCGCAGGAGAAATTAAGACGGAGGAAGCTTTAGCATCCACATGAAGGACACAAGGTAAGGAGGAATTATCAAGGCCTTTGAATCAATAAAGTGTGCTTGTGGGAAAGTGGGAAGGTCTTAATGTGAGCTTTAACATTCAGTCTAAAGAAACAATGCAGCATATCAGTTGGTGCTTTACTTATCTATAGCCTTCAGACTCCAAGGTCTGAATCCATTACATCTTTGTGGAAAGAATAACCTGATAATAACTTGTACTGTGCTAAACCCAATGGTCAAGGCACTCAGGGGCACTTTTTCATCATTAAAGCAAATTATAAAATGCAAAGAGTCTTCTTCCTTTATTCTATGCCATCCCAACGTTTGTCGGATACATTACATTCATGGAAAAAAGAAGCAGAGGCGTAGTGAGTGGCAGGTGAGGGGTACGTCTGGAGTACTGGAATCTTGCTGTTTCACTCTTTAAAACCAGCTGGAGTTCCTCGGTACTTTGTTCGATCCGGTGTGAACACAGTAATTGCACCCAGGATCAAAACAAATGAACCCCCTCAAGAAATTCATTGGCCTCAGTCTGAATCATCTGGTGATCCTGAGAAAGCATACAGAACCAAAACAAGACCAAAAGCCTCAAATTATATGTTTTGGAACATTTGGATTTTCAATGGACTTTGGGTCCTGCATGATGAACGTGGACCTAAATCACATACAGGTTTGTGGTTCTGTGGGGATGCATCTGCAACATGTGGCACAGTGCCTGACAGAACTCTGGCCAGATGGTTACATACACACCCATCCATCCAGAACACATGCAAATACCAACATTTATCAACTGTTTGCTAAACAGTTCATATCATAAAACAAGCAGTACAGCAGGATGTTCCTCCTGCATGTTTATTTTTTCTTGCAGCAGACACATTTGGTCAATAAGCAGTTGAGGTTGATCTTGTGTAGTTTCAAGCAAGCATGTAGGTATAGAGGGAATGCGCATGACGTCACAGATGAGACTTCACAGCAGGTTACGCCCACTGAGGGGCAGAAAGACGTAAACTTTCAGTTTTTAGCACTTGAAAACATCTAAAATGGGAAAGAGCTGTTGTGCGATTGACTGTTCTCATAGATTTAGCAAGAAATCGGAGTTATCGTTTTACAGACTGCCAAAAAATAAGCTTAAGAGAGACAAATGGATCGCTGCAATTCACAGAAACAACTGGATTCCAGGCACCGAAATGTGGATTTGTGGTTCCCATTTTGTATCAGGTAATGTTGGATTTTTGGGTAGCTAACGTTAAACGGTCAAATCATAAAGTTTGGTGTCCTCATCACTTTAATTTCTACAACAAATCCTGCCTTGAAGTCGGACCAAGCGTCAAGACTTTTGTAAGCCTTCAAGCTTTGCTTCGTGTATTTCCCGTAGAAATTATATAAATATAAATATCAGGAAACTGGATTCGTGGCCAAATATTAATGTCCATGGACCACTGGTTCTTGGTAACTGTACCAAATATTAATGTCCATGGACCACTGGTTCTTGGGGTAACTGTACGGGTCACTGTCAAGTCCAACTGCCTTTAATTTAAGCCGATAATCAGCTGTTATCCCGTCTTCTCCACTAGTTGCAGCTGCTTTTGCCACTCAGTGTGAGTAAGGGGTTTGGTCCAGTGGGGAAGTGACATCAATGCAGACCCTCTATTCTTGGATTTTAGTCTGCATTTAAAATAAATATTCTGGTATGCTTGAACCAGAGGAAACAAAGTACCCTATGAATTTTTTAAAGCCAAAAGGTAGGCTGATAAAAAAGGGCCTGGTGGATGGGTGAAAACATCTCGAGGATGAAGCTGTGTTTTTATAAACCTGCTTCCTCCAGTTAATGGTCACAGCATGGTGAAGCCTATCCCAGCTGTAACGGGGCCAGGGCTCCTCTCTGCTCAGGTCGCCCGTCCATCGCATGCCACAGAAAAACAAACAAGACATACAACTATATATAATCACACGTACTGATACAAACAATTAGAAGCACAGAGGGACCTCATATGCACATGTTTTTGGACTTAGAGAGGAAGCATCCAATCACACAAAGACACACTTTCACATTGCAATCATTCAAAATATTCATGGCAAGGAGACTTCCAGAGCTTGAACTGCAACCTTTTTGCTGCGAGGTAACAGTGCCAACAAGTCTTTGGGTACAAATTATCTGACAAAAGAACGGCTCATCCTTGGGTTTTGAGTTGGACATAGACCACTTAGAGTTAAAATGTCAATGAAGATGTACATAAATCCGTCATATATATCTGATTAACGCCAGTCCCATCTAGCATATCATGGCTAGAAGAAAAAAAAAAACAACAAAAAAACAAACTGATTCCTATATTTACTGTATACAGGACTGTCTCAGAAAATTAGAATATTGTGATAAAGTTCTTTATTTTCTGTAATGCAATTAAAAAAACAAAAATGTCATACATTCTGGATTCATTACAAATCAACTGAAATATTGCAAGCCTTTTATTATTTTGATATTGCTGATTATGGCTTACAGTTTAAGATTAAGATTCCCAGAATATTCAAATTTTTTGAGATAGGATATTTGAGTTTTCTTAAACTGTAAGCCATGATCAGCAATATTAAAATAATAAAAGGCTTGCAATATTTCAGTTGATTTGTAATGAATCCAGAATGTATGACATTTTTGCATTACAGAAAATAAAGGACTTTATCACAATATTCTAATTTTCTGAGACAGTCCTGGTTTGGTTGTTTGAGTTGAGAAACTTGGTTTAATATTCATAATCCTTCATCAAAACATGGACACTGGATGTTGAACTCGGTATTGCTTTGTGTGCATACTTAGTATGATCTAACCCAAGATCAGACTTGGTTTTAGGGTTAAATAGAAATGTGATCACAACATTTCCATCACAACATTGAACAGATATTGTAGTTATTGCAACCCTACACCTCAGCAGGGATGATCAGGACAGGTTCAAGTCCTTGGTCAGTGCAGAATCCCTGTCCCTGTTACACAAGAAATCCCCCAGACTTTTCCTCGTCTTTTGCTTTTCCCTCTATACTACACTTCTTTTGTTTATGCTCCGTGAAGGTCAGTTGTAACTTGTCTATGCATATTCCCCTGAATAAACACTGAACGGGCCTTTGCCCCAAATGTGAGTTATGAAAACATGGGAGTGTAATAACATGTAAGTGCACAATAATAAACTCGGAGTACATGTGTGGTTTACGTTCCACTCCTGACCCCGAAACCTGAATGTGTGATAAGATATAATGAATTTCTGTGGCCTGACATAAAACACAGTGCTGACTTAGTGTTTATCCTGCGCTGGAATGCCAGATACACAGAGCCGCTCTCCCTCCGGCGCTGCCGCTGCCTATGCCGGATGACCGCCATCTCACACCAATAATTGCTTTAAATTCATCGCTTTTTATTTAGAATTTTTACAAGGCTGTTGAACTGAGGCCAGGGTGTCTGCCCATGTGTGTTTACTGTACATGTGTGTGTGTGTGTGTGTGTGTGTGTGTGTGCTTCAGTGCTCCTCTTGTGATTTGGAAATAATTAATTCAACTTTAATCTCCACTGTCTCTGAAGATGTTGCGCTCCGGGCTGACCTTCAGACATAACATGTCATCTTTCTACTGTGCCATAACTGAAAACTCGATTATAGAGTCACTATTAAATACACAATAGCTTCTTTGATAAAGGCAACACAGCCAGAAGAGCAGGGTGGGTGGAGGAGCTGTGCCTCATTGAAACCACAGTAGGATTATGAAATAAAAGAGCTATAAAACACAGCCCTTTGGCTCTACTTGAAGAAAGCTTACGCTAGCACGCAGCGGTAATGATTTTAATACCTGCGAGTAGAAGACCACACGCTGTATATTTCTTTTAATGTACTAAGTGCTGTTCACTCCTCCGCTATTCTGCCTACTATCACTTCACCTCCGCTTGTTTTCTCTGCACTTATTTAGAGATGTATATGCATAATTAACCCCTGCATCTCGCCTGTAATGAGCTGGGACGGGCTCTAGCAGACCTGTGTGACCCTGCAAAGGATAAACGAGTGTAGAAGATGGATGGATGGATGGATATGCAACTGTGTGTGTCTCTTTATTTAAAAAAGAAACAAATAATAATCTGCTTTATTTTTTCCCATGAAACAAAAAAAGGATTTATTTGTACCATCATTAACCTGATCTTTTTTATTTTTTCACCAGCATCCACTGATGAATGACTATTCGATGTTGTCTCCTCTGACCAGGAGCCAGCCGAGGAAACTGGCTCAAATCCATTATTCAACAAACAACAGGAACACGTCTTATCATATCTTTAAAACTACAGGGTCACTTTGCAAGCCTTTCTGGCATTTGAAGGTCACGTCATCCACACTTTAAGTGTTTCAGAGTCATGTTCTATTAACTTAAAATGTTGCCACTATTAGATAAGTGAAAGTAGAGGGGTACACCGGTGCCTCTGCCTCCTGTCTGCTGTCTCCACATCTGTTCAGTGTCAGGAAGATAATGACATCTGTACACCTCCTTTGCACTTTAATACTTCCTGTTGCTCCTTTACAACTGTCCAAACACACATTCACCAATGCACAAGTTAAAACTGATACTCAGACTGAGATTTCTTGTAAATCAGTCAGATTTGATCTAGATGCTTTCCTACCTCTACATTTCAGTTATGATAGAACATATAATGTTTTACGTGCTCCCAAACATAATGCATATACACAGCACAGCCAGTATCTCTTTTCCCGTCAGACCTGGACTGCACAATGCTGGAAAAGAGCATATTATTAGTTGATATAAAACTACCAAGACAGAAAGAAAATATCCAGATAATATCTGGATAACAATACTGAAAAACTGGATGTCCAGATAATAAACAAATATCCACATGTCCAAATATTTGGTTCCAGCTTGAAAGATCATGGAGATGGAAAAGCAATGGATGGAATATTATTATCTCAGTAGCGGGTCCACAAACAATTACAAATGCACAAGGTGGGAACACACATGATTTCTGCTTCAAGCGTGCTTAAAGGGATTGTGACATGAAAAACACATTTTTCTTGATTTTTTGTGTTTTGTTGGGTGTCTTGACATCAATTACACCCAAAAAACAACAAACTTTTAACATTCAGTGTATTGTGTGCTTTCTGGGATTTTCCGCATAACTGTGCAAAAACGGCGCATCTGGTTTGGTGGCGGGCCGTTACGTAACGGCCCGCTAAATCACCGCCCCCTCCACCCAGCTCCCTGTCTCCTCTCCTCTCCAGTGCACCATAAAGGCTGATTTATGGTTCCGCGTTACACCGACGCAGAGCCTACGGCGTAGGGTTACGCGGCGACGCGCACCGTACGCTGAACCCTACGGCGTAGGCTCTGCGTCGATTTAACGCGGAACCATAAATCAGGCTTAACACGGAGCTGTTTACAGCCTCTTTTGTTCTAATCAACGGAGGAAAACTGCTAAGAAGACCCGCGGCCACTGACTGGACTTAAGATAAGGGGACACTTTATTTACATGCCTTTATTTTTATGATTGTTTGCTGTGGTTCGCCCTCCTGCTTTTCCGTGCATGCTTCGCCTGTCGCTCTCCGACGCCGCTGTGAGCGTATGGCTGGAGGAGGAGGAGGTTTGGAGGAGGAGCGGAGCAATGATTGACAGGAAAGGGGGGAAAGGAAGCATTTTTCACGGCGCAAAAAAACACTGTAATAAAAAGCCAGGAAAAGAGAACTAGAGTGACGTTTTTCTTGTTACACTCTTTTAGACACATTTGAGGGATGTTGGCCAAGACTTTTAATAGTGTTAAAAGCATGTTAAAAATGATGTCACAATACCTTTAAGATCAAAATGTATCAAATCAGTTCAGTTGGCGCTTCCCAGAGACTCAGAATATGTCACAAGTCCTTAATCGATAAAGACTTTAGGGCCCCAAGTCTGAATGCTGAGTAAACCATGAAACCATGCATCCATCACTCCCCACATAAAAAAAGATGTATTCGTTAAGGTGAAACATCCAGGGAAAAACGTGCTTACCTTTTGCACACCTCAGTGTCAACACTCTTTTTTTTTTTAATGGTCAAGTCTAGTAAAGTGAAAATAAAAAAAACAAAAGACAGTTATAACCTGTAGTTTTAATCTTTCTTTTTAACATTACACGTATAACGATGTGTTAAATTGACCAAACTTTGAAAATTGTGGAGTTCATTTGCAACATTTGCCTCTTTATTCACTTCTCTGAATGCATTAGTCGAACATCTTCTGCAACACTTCTCTGTCTGCTGTTTTTATTCCAATACCAAGCATCTTGGTGGAGCAGGAATCCATCTCCCAGGAACACATGAAGTAGGAAGGAGGTGAAAATCATGGTGTTCATGTTGACACATATATTGCGGCTATGTTTTGTACCACCTAGACGGGTGAAGTACCACGTTTATGTAGGAGTTTTCATTCACTGCCGCACCATCTTTATGGCTTCTGCAGAGGGAATGGGAGTTGTTACTCAGTTATGCCCGGAAAGCTAGATTTGCATCAGGGAAACACTTAAACTGATATTCAATGAGGAACCTTTTCACATCAGTTTTCCAAACCCAGAGCCCCTCCGCCCCTCGTCAAATTACAAACATACTAAGGCAATGTCTCAAATGCTGGCAAAGCTAAATGTTGGGCCAGAGTCCTGTGTTGAACATGGGAAGACTTGATTTCAATTCTGAGGCCTAGTTCTGAAGTCTAACTCTGTTTAGTTTTACGTTTTAAAGGAGCATGAGGCTCCTTTTAAGAAATGAGACTCTCTAGCGCCACCCTTCACCATGATGGCCGTCGGGGGTACTGCAGCCAACAGTGAAGCCGGCACGGGAGAACGGGGAGAACGTGCATGCAGCGTCATGTGACGTCATATCCGCAGGACAGCGCGGGAAATTTGGCCCCACAATTGCAGCACATTTTGCAGCACACAGCCTGTTCAAGGCAACGGAGAGATACACTAGAGGGCTCATTCTTTTGGGTTTGGAACGCTTCATCTGACATTATTACTAGAAAACTTAAAACGTACACAAATTTTTTTCATAAATCCTGCCTCAATCCTGCCTCATGCTCCTTTAAGCCGGAACGCTGATCCCGTCACAACTGGGTTTATTGTGCATTTATTTTATTGTTTCTCTACTGTTGCATCCACGTTGCAGGATCTTTATGACATGCTCTTCCACAACAGAAAACAAAGCCCTTCCTCATTTCCCAGTCGAATGACCAGAGCGCACACGTGAAGTTTCACCTCAGTGTCTGTGTGGGAAACATCAGAAGAGCTTGGTTTTCTGGTGGTGTTATTCTACTGTCTTGGGTTTTACTTTTTTCTGTATTTTTCCTCTCCCACTAACCCCCACAAACACACACTTATCTTGGCCATAAAGTGTCAGTTCTTTCAGTTACAACTGGGTGGAGGAAACCTCCCCCCGCAGTTTTGAAAAGCGCAAGTCCGCTATCTCTCTTTGAGGTCTTGCGTGATGTGATGTTGTCCGTCATTTTCCTTTCGGACACACACACACACACACACACACACACACACACACACACACACACACACACACACACACACACACACACACACACACACACACACACACACACACACACACACACGAAGATGATCTGGAGTTTGTGTTAATGTTTAGTTAGTTGTTGTTCATGTGTACTTTAGGTGTCGGAATTTATCCCAGGTGTTGTTTCATCCTCTTTTAACACTTGTGTAAATAGATTATGATTCATTTGAATGAGAGAAGTTGTTTGTGTTTATTTTATTCACATTCGTCACAGCTGCTGGTTGCAAAGGTCTGTGCTCAGACTCCTTCCTTCACTGTTATTCTGTAACGCCCCCCCTGGCAACAGGTTGCACGTAGGGAATAACAGCTACTTTGCAACTGATTTTGCTGTTTAGTTATTATTTCCTGATAATGATCTGTTTTGATTGATTCATTTTGATAAGTCATCTTCTTTATTATTTATTAATAACTATTGTAAGACAATTATGAATAACTCTTTAATAACTGAACCAGCACTCCCTTTGTGGCACAACATGTATCTGATAATATGCTGATTTTAACAGCTAAACGGGTATTTTAAACTATTGGTCTGATGCAACATGAAAGCCAAACTATTTCTTTGAAATACTGATAACAAGGATCCACCTAAGGGCAGAGTCCTTCTCAGCCTGTGAATCACAATATGTTAGGAGACAGTTTAAGAAAACATTTAGCCAATAATTAATTTATTTTGATGAAGTATTTGGTTTAACAGGCTGAAAGACAGAATTAAGAAACAAAAACAGTTGCTCTTAAATATAAAACCCATGCATACACAGCAAATCTGTTCCTCCTTATAACAACAAGAAGAACTTATAAACATACAGTAAAATGATGTGCAGCATTTGCTGTGGAGTTACAGTGAACAGTGTTTCTGCTACGGACCGGAGGGACTGCTGGTGAGACGCAGGCAGCGCTGAGGAGTTCCCGGCCCCTGTACCATTTCAGAGTCAAGGAAAACAAAGTGCGCTGAACACTGATGCAAAGAGCTCCTGATTGGGTCTTAATATGAACTGGGAAGGAGAATATCTTATTTACACACATACAGTGACATTTATTTTATGTTAGACAAGCAGTTTTTAATATTCAACCACATACAGGGGTTTTATACTGGAAGTTTCATTTTTCTACTAAATTAAACTTCCAGTATAAAAGAGCTCCATGTCTTTGAACAGCTTCATAAATGTTATGAGTTTTATGCATCTCGCCCCTGAAATAATAGAGCTGCCAAACTCAGTATAAATAGTTTTTTTTAATGTTCCAAACAGTTTTATTTGGAAGACAAAGCTTAAACCTAAGAAAGACTTTCAAAAGTGAAAGCTGCAGTGCAAACTGTTCAGACAAGAAGACCTGGGCTTAACAATTTTGAAGTGTAATATGCACCGACAAACGTACATACAGAAAGCGGAACTGTGACTCTAAAAATCCACACTAGATTTTTTTAAATCAATTATTTACCATATGGGAAAGCAGTGCAAAGATGAGACTAGAAAATGAGACTAAACTGATCAACCTCTTAGTTGGGACGCATTAGAAAAGACTCAGGAACAAATCCTTTGCTGCCTTCAGGTGAAAACATTTTCACTTCACATACTCCAAACCTTTTCTTCCCATATGATGTTAAATGAATCTATGCACGGGTTTTAGTCTGAACAGAAATCTCTCCTCAGAGAAAAAGAAAAAAAAAACTACAGTCAACATTTTGTGAAATACCCAGAGTCACAAATTAACTTTGATGTGCAACAGTAGATCATAATTAGGGGATACTGATCCCGCCGTAAAACTTAACTGTAACTGTAGAGTATAGCGTCTTAATTCTACCTGCCGTCTCACTGCCCATCAATGCATTCTCATACACACACGCGCCTGCACACACACACACACACACACACACACACACACACACACACACACACACACACACACACACACACACACACACACACACACACACACACACACACACACACACACACACACACACACACACACACGATTCCTGTCCCCTGGCTACATCTGTCAGCAGTGGTTTATAGTAGGATCCAGGCACCTCATTAGTGTACAGCGACTGCTGCACCTCCATCCGTACTCCACACCCCCCCTCTCTGCCTCTTTGCCTTGCCCTCACCCTGAACCTGTCCTGAGGGGGGAAATGGGGGATGAAGGTGCAGGAGTGGGAGTACGAGGAGGAAAGTCAGATCGTTTTTCCCATATCAAAAGCAGGAATGTTTGCCATATCAGTGTGTTTGGGTGATGGGCTGCTGAAGTACGCTGATAAAGTATCTGTTGTGAATTTTTCAGACCATACTAATCTCAGGGTGAGACATAAAGGACTTGTCATAAAGTTGCCAGTTCTAGAGAGCGTTCAATCCCACGAGGCACCCACTGTGACAGCTTTCTGCACGCTGGTCTGTGTTTGGGGGTTACTTCAGTCACGTACAGTACTCGTATTTGTGCAAATCTGTTCTCAAACTGCTCAAAAGAATATCTGTCTTGTACCAAGCAGAGCAAAATAATCATGAACTCTACAGTATGAAATATTAGATCAGCTACATAGTCTGTGTTCGGCTACATCCATCTGACAAAACACTTATCTGTCCCATCTTGCATTGCTTTTTCCACCACTGGAATAAATCCAAGCTGTTCTGTTCTGGGAACCCTTTCAACAAAATCCTCCCCTGAAGGGCCAGCATCAGTCCCAGCTCCGCTTTCATGTCTGACCGACTTTCCCAGGCGCCATATCCTCATAGGCCGGCTCGCACAGCCGCTGCCCGTGCTCTCGCCTCTGATTGGCTGGACGGCCGAGCACAGGTGCAAAACATTAGTCCCCTAATCAGAGCCAATTACAAACAGGTGTGTGTGCACAGTCCAAACGGGGCAGATCTCCTTCTGAGAAGAGAAGAAGCAGCTTCTGAGACTGATGAATGGTTAGCGACTGGGTACACCGGGGCTTTGTCAATGAACGCCACTCATTTTAAGTTACAACTGTCGTCTGGCTTCTTGTGCAGATATGGTTGCAGGGAGAGTTCTGGTGGTTAGGCCTCACTAAGTCACAGTTCCTACTGGAGATCTGCATCATACATCTTTATTCCTAAAGCTTGATAAAATCATTAGAATAATAGCTTTTTCATGTTCTGCATTTTGTTACTGTGTCTAAGACCTGGTTCAGACTGTGATTGATAATATCATTGTTTCATGCATTTCTAGAAGGAAGGCCTTTTTGTTATTTCACATGCATATTTCTTCAATGTCAACTGATAAGAAATGGACTGCACAGCATCAGCCACTCACAGACCTATAGAGCGGTGACTTCAGCAGCTATGGTAACGGGCTGCACCACAGGTAAATCAAACCTTTTTATTTTTTCTTGGTTAGTCAAATTTTAATTAATCAGGGGATGAGCGATAATATCAACATTGTGTCAGTATCCTGCTGTAAATACAGCTGCCAGACCATCTGAATTGAGGCTGGTATCCAGAGACCCTGGTTGGCAGCTGTTGCTCTAAATACTAAACAGAGTCTGTGAATCTCAGAGAATCAAGACCTTCCATCTGCATTACCTGCCCATCTCATGAGTCCTGACTATCGTCAGAACTGTTACTACTTTTGAAACACTGGCTTTTTATATATATATATATATATATATATATATATATATATATATATATATATGTATTAGGGCTGTCAAACGATTCATTTTTTTAATCGCGATTAATCACATGTTGTCCATAGTTAACTCGCAATTAATCGTATATTAATCGCACATTTATTCACACATTCTTTGCTGTTCTAAATTACCTTAAGGTATTTTATGTTTTTAATACTGTTAACAACATGAGAAAGGGCAAATATGCTGCTTTATGCCAATGTTTATTCAACTTTCCACAAAAAAAAAGTTTTTGACCTGAATGTGTATCATTCCTTCATAAATACAAACATAATGTAGTTCCCAACTTTACACTTGTAAAGACTAACTTAAGCTTCCTTGTTTTTTTAAGCAGCTCAATGTAAAACAATGAACCATATGCATCACAAACATTGTACAAGAAGTGCATTGGTCAGGTAAATTTTCCATGTAATTATGTCTAACCTGATATGGAGGAAAATAAAAAGGCTCAAAAAATATCCCCTTCTCCTAAGTGGGATCAAAACTTGTCCAGGCGCCTTTTTTGCAAGCTGCTATCCAGCGTTGTCTGCTTTTGACGGGGGGGGGGGATGTGCGCTCTCTGCATCGGTCGTGTGTTTGGCTGCAAGTGGTATTTGAGACTCAACGTACTTTAAGATAAGATGAAGATAAGATTAATCTTTATTGTCTCCCTTAGGAGAAATTTGTCTTTGATGGTAATTCATTTCAAATCGACAGTACATGCAAATAACTTTAGTCTTGTCCAGCGAACCATCTGGCATCTTTTTGAAAGTGAACTAGCCGTTCAAAAGTCTCTTTTCATTTTCCATCTCTCCTCGCTTTTCAAAACAGTTCACGCAGTAGTCCACCATACCTTTCCTCAAGCTACGGGTGCCGTCGACCGCCAAAAACCCTCTTGCCAGGAGGCAACTGTGCTAACCACAGACTTTATATGATATTAATTTTTACATTGAAAACATAAGTGCTAATATTGATATTCTCAGGCTTTTTTTTCCCATTCTTCTGTATGAACTCTGTCTGAGAACTGGGTCAAACAGCAACGGGGACACAGCAGCAGGAACTGATCTGCAGGTACGGCAGGTGATCAGCAATAGAAGGAGGATTTGTATGTGTCCACAGTGAAAGTAAAAGGTTTACATAAGAAGTGAACACAGGCCAAAGTAAATGTTTCAAGCACGGTTTGTGGCTCCTGTTTTCCTTGAACATTCATGCTTTAGTGTTTTTTTTAATGTTTTCTTTAAGAAATCAGATGAGGATGAACTGGATCAGAACACAGTTTGAGACAAGAAACACAAAGTTACATTAACCCTTTCATGCACAAATTCAAGTTTTATGAATAAATGGAGAAAAAAGTAGAAGCGACACGTATTATTTCAAAACTGATTACACACAAAATGCAAATAAATGGGGAAGTTTTCACATTACATACAATTATTCTCTCAGTTCCTAGTTGATTGCCCTCCATTTATTAATACAGAATGTAGGACAGCATATTCGGATGAATATTTTAGAATCATTTGTTGATTTTGTGTCACTATAGTCCTAATTTATGTAAAAATGCAGGAAATTAAGTCCCTTTTTTCTCTACCAGAGGACCCCCGACTCTCCATTCTGTCCGGCTCCCTTTCCTCCCAATTTACAAACCAAAGTTGCCTAGTCCGCCCTCTAAAACCAGCACTATGAGCAGAGCTAAAAAGCCATGGCTGGAAAGGTTTTTACTACGGCTTTGTGGTATTTGAACAAAACTAGTACCTCAGGCAGTGTTGTTTTCGTCAACCATGACAATGAGGAAATCATTTCGTTGACACCACTCAAATAAAACCTTATATTTCACTGATCACAAAATTATTGGATTAAAAAAATCTGCGCGACCCAACAGGCACATGTTTCTCACTCATTTCTAAGGCAAACTGTTTACAATAGCCAACATTTCAATACTGATACAGTTTTTACATCTATAATTTTTTGTTCAGGACAATGGACAGTTCAGCTCCCTTGCATTGACAATTGAATTTCTGATGATTTTTTTTATGACTCACTTTTTAATTTGGTGACGTGTCTGGTTTAAATGTGTTGTTGTTGTTTGATGAAGCTTAATTTGATAAATTTGTGAAATTACATTTTTTAATATTTTGTCAGATCGTATATTAATGAATAATATAGTTGCCTTTGTAATGTTTTATTTGGCATATGTAATAATTATAAACATTGAAAGATATTTTACATGATATGAGTGATAACACCTGTTAAAAAGACTATTTGCCGCATTAGGTGTGCCTTGAGATGTTTACTAGTCCTTTGTCGTGCCTTGGGCAGAAGAAGTTTGAGGTGCACTGGCCTACATAACGTAACAATGCTACTTGACAATCGGTTCCCGATAAATTTCATAGTAAGCTTAAAAATTAGTAAGTTTTGCACATACTCCTGGCACAAATAGGCTGCTAACTCCAGGCTAAAGTCAGCTTTCATTACGCTAATGTCAATTAATTGTGCGTGTGTTACTTTAGCAGCATGTTTAGCCATGTTTACATTCAGTGACGCTGTGGTCGTCTCTCTGTGTGTTTATGTTCTGTCAGCACGTAACTTGATATGTTAAACAGATACATGTACATTATAATTTGGCCACTGCTCAGCATGAAAGATCAGAAAGCTTTAGTACAGTGTCAGTTAATAAACTATGTATTATTGTTTTGCTTGCTTGATAGTTAAGATTATCTATTTTCTTAACACGGTAGTATTTTGACTATTTTTTCATAGTATTTTATATGGTATTTTTATGCAATGTGACAATGTGTTGAACTGTGTTCTGGAGTTATTTGGTGGCAGTAACCCAAGTAGGAGTTGGAGGAGCAGAGAAGCACTATTGTATTCAGGGAGAAGCTGTATTGAACTGGGTTTGTGTCAATGTTGATCAGTTTATTGCTCACAGTAGTTAAGTTAATTAAAAAAAAGTGACCGTCAGGCTTGCCTGGTATCATAAAATATCATATATATCCACTTTATTGTAAAAAAAGATAACAGCGTTGTTGCATTAAAGATGGTGTGGAACCTGCTGAATTAAGTACGTTCAGGAGATTGAGGATGTTTTTCTCTGAATGTTTTTGACTTAAAACAAAGAAATATATAAAAAGCACCATCACAGAATTGGATCTTTTTAAAACACTGTGTTTTCTGGAAGCAACTGAGATTATTTCATAATCAATTACTCTGGTAATTTAATTTTGGTCTATATGACAGAAAAACTGTCCACTTTTACCACGATGGAAACTGGATTATTTTCTCTTTTTTGAATTATTGAATGATAATTTACTATTTTTTTAAGTCCTTTTGAGTATTTGAGTGTTTATTATAGTGTGGATAGAGAAACATGAGGCTGGTTAGGGATGACACACAGCAAGTGACCTGGACTTGAACTGATCCAGTCCAGTACAGACTCTGTCTTTCATACATGGGAGGCAACACGGTCAAACAAGTTTTTTAACCATAGATACAGCCAATCATTTTCAGTCAGTGAAAGTTGCTATGTGCTAGTTGTGTTAGGCTTTTATGTCCCAGTCTGTTCCTGATTTAATTGATGAGCATTGTATGCCCGAGGGACATTTGCCCACTTCTCACAGAGAAACCATCACAGTTATCCTGGTTTTATTGTTTAAACTTGAATTCTGACCTACCAGTTGTTGAACTAGACGTTCCTAGAAACAATGAAGGTTTGTGTCTGTTTACAAACTTCTGTGGAAATGTGTTTAATGATCAGATTAGTATGGTGGTGATCAAATGTCCAAACTAGTTTTAAAACGGCCTCATTCACCATGTTTGTTTATATAAGTGAAGACTGAGATAGCTGCACTGTTGCAGCGATTCACTTTTGTGGTTAAATAAACTGTTTTTTATGTCTTTGATAGTTGTGTCTTGCTGAAACCTTGAATGAGCCCGACAGCAGACAATTTGAACTTGTGCCAAACTGATGGGGAAGTGAGAGTGATGCTGGGATTTTGTGACTCAAATTAATGCAAGTCTTTGTCACAGCATTTATTTAGAGCAGAAATACCTCTGGTTGCACAAATACTGTTAACATTGGCTCCACTCTGGCAAATAACATTTACAGAATGGCCACTAAAAAGAGTTTTTGTTATGATTACTGATGCTCAAAGATGCAGATAAACTCCAGTGTTTGAGCATTATAGTATAATAAAACAGATTGTGTGGTCTTAACCATATCTTACAACATCATTGGAATGACAAGCACTCTTGCTGCTTCCAAATGAGGAACACAACAGCCAGGAGTTTATCAGCAAGCGTGGCAAGCTCCATGAATGCAAATGTTTTGGTAATGTGGCCTGGTGCATTTGTGTGTGATAACATAAAACCAGGGAAGAATGACATCAGCAATGATCTGGAAGGAGTTGCTTCCTATCGATATGGGATGAATTGCATGCCCACTTCCAAACAATTTGGAGTCAAAGATAAATATTATTCATGAGTAGAAAACATTTTAGACAGTAGCCATTTTTCCGTGAGCGAATGTCCCAGGGAGTTCATATCACCTAAAAGTTAGACTGTGCAATGTTTAAAGAAGCTTGAAAAAGAACCAAGAGCTACATCTCAATTCAATTCAATTCAATTTTATTTATATAGCGTCTAATACAACAGAGTTGTCTCTAGACGCTTTACAGAGACCCATACCCAGAACATGATCCCCGAGCAGTTATTACATAAACAATGGCAGGTAAAAACTCCCCTAGTGGGAGAAAAACCTTAAGCCAAACAGTGGCAAGGAAAAACTCCCCTTTAGGAGGGAAGAAACCTTGAGCAGGACCAGGCTCATAAGGGGGGACCCTCCTGCCGAGGGCCAGACTGGTGGGTCAGGGACGGCAACAGCACAGCAGGCAGGTGGAAGCAGCAACGGGATGACCGGGGGTGGGGACCGCAGGCCAGCACGCAGCTCCCGAAGCTCCGGCCCAATCAGCAAGTCCCAGGTTGGGGTGCAGGGTCAGGGAAAGACTTGTGCTCCGTAATGCAAGCTACAAGCCACCCACGACCACCTGCAGGACAAAAGAGAGAAAAGGGAGGAGAAGGGGGGGCCAGCAACGGGATGACCAGGGGTGGGGACCGCAGGCCAGCATGCAGCTCCCGAAGCTCCGGCCCAATCAGCAAGTCCCAGTTTGGGGTGCAGGGTCAGGGAAAGACTTGTGCTCCGTAATGCAAGCTACAAGCCACCCACGACCACCTGCAGGTTCCGGTGTCCGGCAAAGGATGCTGCAACATGGACAAAAGAGAGAAAAGGGAGGAGAAGGGGGGGCCAGCACAAGAAACTACAGGAGCGACTCTGACACACTAAAGTTTACACTACCTAGAGATTTACCAACACCAGCTAGAGGTTTACTAAACACTAACTATAGGCTTTACTAAACAGAAATGTTTTAAGTTTAGTTTTAAAGGTGGAGGTGGTGTCAGCCTCCTTAACCCAGATTGGAAGTTGGTTCCATAGTAATGGTGCCTGATAGCAGAACGCCCGCCCTCCAAATCTACATTTAGATACTCTAGGAACTACAAGTAAACCTGCACTCTGAGAACGGAGAGCTCTGACAGGAACATAAGGCACTGTCAGGTCTTGCAAATAATGCGGAGCTAAGCCGTTTTGGGCTTTATACGCAAGTAATAAAATTTTAAATTGGATTCTGAATTTTACGGGTAACCAATGGAGCGACGCTAACACTGGAGAGACGTGGTCTCTCCTGCTAATTCCTGTCAGTACTCGTGCTGCTGCATTTTGGATCAGCTGGAGCCTATTGAGCAAATTACTTGGACATCCTGCTAACAACACATTACAGTAATCTAGTCTAGAAGATACAAACGCATGAACTAGTTTTTCTGCATCACTCTGCGAGAGGATTTTCCTAATCTTTGCAATATTACGGAGATGGAAAAAGACTATTTTACAAACCTGATTGACATATGGTTTAAACGACAAATCCTGATCGAAAATAACACCAAGGTTTCTCACAGTTGCACTGGAAGCCATCGCAACACCATCTAATCCCTTCCTAAGATGCTCTGGACCAAGAATGATAACCTCTGTTTTATCTGAATTTAGAAGCAGGAAATTTCTGGACATCCAGTCCTTGATGTCCCTAAGACATGCCTGAAGTTTAACTAACGGTTCTGTTTCATCCAGCTTCATAGACAAGTAGAGCTGCGTATCATCAGCATAACAATGAAAGTGTATGCCGTGATTCTGGATTATACTTCCCAACGGCTGCATGTATAAACTGAACAAGATTGGCCCTAGCACTGAACCCTGCGGAACACCATAACAGACCCTTGACTGTTCTGAAGAAACCTCATGTACATGAACAAACTGGAACCTGTCAGATAGATATGATTTAAACCGGCCGCTCGGTGGCGCAGTGGGTTAAGCAGCGGGCCATATACTGAGGCTACAGTCCTCCTCCTGCAGCGGTCGCGGGTTCGAATCCAGCCCGTGCACCTTTGCTGCGTGTCTTCCCCGTTCTCTCTCTCTACCCCTTTCAAGTCTGCATCTCCAATAAAGGGCCACTAGAGCCCAAAAAAACCTTTAAAAAAAAAAAAAGATATGATTTAAACCAACATAGAGCTGTCCCTTTAATCCCAACAACATGCTCTAACCTGTGCAGTAAAATGCCATGATCTATAGTGTCAAAAGCAGCACTGAGGTCCAGTAGAACCAGTATGGACACTAATCCCTTATCTGAGGCCATAAGGAGGTCATTCGTGACTCGAACCAGTGCATCTCAGAGGCTACAGGCAGTTTTCCTGTTACATGTTGAAGTTAGTGACAGAACAATTAGAAAAAGACTGAAAAAGTGTGATTTACTTGCAAAGCTTACCAGAAGAAAGCTCTCTCTAAAATGAAAATATTGCAGGATGGATTAGGTTTGTAAAGTTGCACCTAAACAAACAGTGCACATTTTTCTGCATTTTGGTGAAAACCAAACATAGTGGTGAGGAGTTATAAAGTTTTCAAGCCACCAGGACCCCGGCACTGGTAATCCTTTAGTTGTCAGTGACTACGTTTACATGCAGTCAAAATTCGGGTTATTGCTAATATTCCAGTTACTGAAACATTCAGAATATTCAGTTTACATGGTCATTAATCATTCGGGATATCTGGATCAAACCAGCGACACACGGAGAACATCATGACGCAATTCCCGCCATTTCTGCTTCTTCTTCCTGTATCCAAATTCAAAACAAATGCTGCTTCGCGCAACTTTTCTTTCACCTTCTTGTAAATCTTCTATCCCGGTACTTTCTACCGTCTACAAATGCTAAAATGTTCATATCTTTCATTACATTTATGAAGTGATTAGTCTCCTCCTGGTCTTGGTTTCTCCGTGTTTATAAGAACTTCCTGGACTCAAAAGAGCAAGATTCCTTGTGAACAGAGCATGTGCAGAAAACAAATTCATGTTCCGTTTGATGGGGATATTCCGTTAGGCGTTTACATGACCCAATATTCGGGTTAGAAAAGGAGTAACCCAGGGGTCATATTCGGGTTTTTAAAAACCAGAATATGAGCAAATCCGGGTTATTCAAAGGGGTTATTGGTGTTTACATGGCCGTGCAAAACCGGGTTATTGATAATATTCGGGTTTTAAAAGGGCTATTGACTGCATGTAAACGCAGTCTGTGTGTCAAAGAATTATAGAATCAAATCCGAGGCCATGTGTCCAACAAGTACCCAAGGTGGATCTTTCAAAAGAACAGTAATCTAAAGTACACCAACAAATCTTGAACATACAGGCTGAAAAAGAAAAAAATGAAGCCCAGTAATAATCCAGGTCTCAATGTGAGAGAAATGCTGTGGTGGGACTTACTGAGCAACACATAAACGAATATCTGCAAACCTCAATGAACTGGAGCAACGTTGTGAAGAAAAAATAGGACACAATTACTTGTAAGGGGGGTGACATGCAGAAAATGATTACTCCATTGCTGCCAAGGCTGGTTCATATACACTCTTAAACTGGATTTATACCTCATAACACCAGCAGCATGTCCAGGCTGTACTGGGAAACCTCGCAGTAAACTATGTTGTACCCTGTAATAGCGGATCAACACATGCTAAGCAGTAGAAGATTTAGCAATAGGTCTGTTAGCTTTCAAGGGGTGAATCAAAATGACTCTCAGTGGTGTTTGTCTTCTTCTTCTTTGGGATATTTTGAATCACTGGACAAATAACACCAAAGACACAGTTATCTCTTACCATCACGGATTGAAATAGTAATTATTTGACTAATAAACAAAAGATCAGAATGTCCCCATCTATATCTGGGCCTCAAATAACCAATATTTATCTCTTTTTTTACAAACAGTGCATCAATGTTTCCACTGCAATACAAACAAAGAAGCACTTCTTGTGTGTGATCTGCAAAAGCGGTGGCAAAGTAGTAGTTTAAAGCGGAGGCATTTTTGTTCATTTTGGTTTGGTTTTCAAAATAAGAAAAACAAATGTGACAAATAAATCTGGATCCAATACTCAAAATGCAAAAACATTTGTAAAACAAAATCAGATTATGATGGAACTGGTCATAGCCTCTTTTCGAGGCTGAAATGATCTGAAAGAGTCGAGAGGCCTTTTGGGACATGTACTGCTTTCCTTTAGTTTGAGTGTAACAGAATATGTCTCTGAACATTCAAAATAAACACCATGGTGCTCTTTCTTTTGTGATTTTTTTTCTTTTCTGACATGGACATGTGGAGAATGTCAGCTAAGCTTTCTGAAATTAAATATATTTTCATAATGTATTTTAATGTGTAACCATGAGGGTTCGCCAACCACAACCAAGTAGATATGAATGCCTAACCTTCACCAAGTACTAGAGGGAAGGACGTTAAAATAAAGACCAAATGTAATGTAAAGCAGCAGCCCTGAAGTTGATCTCAAACATCTCAGTCCCATGTGTGAGTATCCCTTTCCTCCCATCCAAACCTTTTACATCTGCAACATTTGTTGTTAAAAGAGCAATGTACATTTGTATATATGTTTTGGGAATGTGATCTTTTAATAAGTTTCTGGAAATCAATTCATTCCTTCACACAATCAGTATTAGAAATTAATTTTGATTTAAGCTCCAATTTGTATTTATTAAATGACACACTGGATCTTCAGTTAGACCGGAAAAAAAGCAGGATATTAATTATGATCACATACTTCGCTAAGAAATGCATACTTTTACTTTGGAAAGATGATTCCCCTCCAACTTTCAAGTTTTTTTTTGATCAAATTTCAGTTTTTTTACCATTGGAAAAATTAACTTTAGAAAAATACAACCGTGCTCATATTTTTCAAGAATTTTGGTTCCCATTACTCTCAAAACTGGATAGTTTTTCCAAAGGGGACCAATGAGTATCTTTATTTTTTTTTCGAACTTGTGCCTTATAGGTATGTGTGTTTGTATGTATATATGGATATATATATATAGTTTGATATCGCTGTTGCTGCCATTATATATTTTTTTATTTTTATTTTTATTTATTTATTTATTTTTTTAATATTTATTTAATTTTGTTCTCCCTTAATGTATGTTTTTTTTTTTTTTTTCCTAGGGTAATTATGGGGAGGGTAGGAATGTGGGTATAATAGAAATCATGCATGTGAAAATGTGAATTGTGAAAATTATTGTGAAATAAAAATATATATATATAAAAAAAAAAAAGAGCAATGCAGACTGACGTTCCTTGTCTGTCCTTACCATTGAAATACAGTAGTCACAGTAAAAGAATAACTGTGAATATCCAGCTGTAGAGCAGTTCGATATGTGTGGAAAAACGATAATAAAGTAGGATCCCATACTATGATAACTGACAGAAAGAGCGTCAGTGTTCCCCATGCTGGGGAGGAGAAAGTGTTGGTCTGAATGGCTGGATGCTTCAATGTTTTGACAAAGATATTCATGTCCTGTATCTCCTTGCAGAAAAGGTATTATAGGAGAGCCATGATAAGACCGAGTGGTATTTTCTAATCTCCGGCTGTGGGTACCACTCAATCACACCTCTATCCAAAGTGAGGTCAGGTTCTCCCTGTAGCTTGATTGTTCTTTTATGAATCCCTTAAGAATTCTCCTTATCAACAAAGAACATCCAGTCCTCCACAGTAGGTGTGTTTCCATTAGCCGGGGTGCTGGGCGCTTTTTAAGGACGTGGATTGTTGACTCATGTCTCCATTACCAGGAACGGCCTTCAGGAAGCTTTGTGGGGCAGAACATGTTCCTGTAGTAGGTTTCAGATCAGCCAGAGGAATTACCTGATGCGGGATTCCACATTCAGCCCTCTTACATGAACAGAAATCAAGAGAACGCAATTCATTTGGACCAGAAACATTTTGCTCCGAGTCCATTTGATGAAGATGACGATTACATGAAAAAAAACCTGACAGATGGACCAACAAGGAGTTTCCGACCGTGGTGGCGTATTATGCCAGTGAGTGCGTTTACATGGGAAATTGAATTCCTCTTTAATTCAGAATTAAAATTAAATCCGATTTAAAATGATTAAAAATGACCATGTAAACACCTAATTCTGAATGAAAATGGCCATTCCGAATTAAACTTACTTCCGAAGTAAGTGGCTGGTTTATTCTGATTTTAAATCTGAATAGAATAATTCTGTGATCATGTAAACACTCATTCCACTTTAAATTAATTCTGGTCTTTCTTTCTGCTCGTTCCCTCCCCCGTCTGTCTCCATGACGATTATATTCCTGCTGAGCTGGTTTTCCAAACAAAGTTTCAAGATGCAGCAGCAGTAAACGCTGGTCAAGAGCAGAGACCATTTATTTAATATATAGAAATCATTAAAAGAACAGATGGAAACAGGAAACATAAAAATTGTGAGCTTTTCAAAGTTGTAGCGGCTAAGTTAGTTTTTCTTCCGGTAGACGTAACTTCCGGTCTGCCCCCCTATCCAATCAAAACCTTCCTAACCCCCAGACCTGGAGAGGAATTGGATAAAGCTGATCAAACATGTTTTGATTTGATTGATTTGATTTTGATTTATTTATTCAGCACAGTATAAAAAACAGAACAAGTAACATACAAATGTAAAAAAGAGATGGTAATGTGCTAGGCTGAGGCAAAAAGCCCAAGGAGCTTATACGAGGCCTCTACCTATGTAAAATACAGCAAAAGATTGTACAAAGATTTCAAATATGCAGAATACATGATTGCAGTCTAAAAACAAAGACATCTTTTCCATGTAAACCTCAATTCCGAATTAAAAAACACCATGTAACCGTGTCCAATGAAGAGGTCCAGCAGGGTTTTCTCCTTTAATCTCAATCGCTACCATTGCAGTGTATGTTAAAAAAGCAAACAAAACCTTCTCTTTCTTCTTTTGCTGCATTTATCTTCTTTGTCTCCTTTTATCCCGTTTGGTAGCAGCAAAAAATGTGTATCACCAACATTATGTAGCAAGCAGTGTAATTGTTCGGTCGGTGGTTCTTGTGTAGCTACAGTGTGATGGGGACACTGGAAGGCTCTGAAGAGGTCGGCCCTGTTAAAGGTTCTGTCTGATGTGTGCATGCACTCAGCCCACAAGGAGACCAAGAAATACTGCGCTTCTGACTCTGTACTGTCTGTTGGTTCAATGTCAGTATGCTCATTATCTTCTCACTTTTGACTTTGTTACGCTGCGTGGGACCATAAGGATGTGCAACATGTGGCCTTGCGAAAAGTCTGTTTTATGTTCATATTCCTCTTAACAACTTTAATTTCACAGTTAAACGAACATGCTTTGATTTGATTTGATTCCTTCAAAGCTTCCTCTTCACAGAAAAATCCTCCAACTGGTGGCTAGTTTGACAACATGGACTTGCTAATAATTTGGATTTTTTTGCTACAGTACGACATAAAAACTGGCTTAAAAGTTTTTACACCTCACAACACAGGGGTCTGAAGTTGAAAGAAGACTTTTGTTCGACATAGTTTTGTTT
Organism: Cololabis saira; assembly: GCF_033807715.1. Classification (NCBI taxonomy): domain Eukaryota; kingdom Metazoa; phylum Chordata; class Actinopteri; order Beloniformes; family Belonidae; genus Cololabis; species Cololabis saira. The sequence goes on along the minus strand of NC_084590.1, from coordinate 8,997,531 downwards.
TAGTTCTGAATCTACTTTGTTGCTTTTACTTTCCAGATCACAACAAGATATTTCATCTTGGTGGCTTCCATGCAGCAATACAAAAATGTGATAATATTTATACAGTAAATACAATTACATGAAATAGATTACAAACTACTTTCTATAATTCCAGCGCAGAGGGCTCCCATACTGTACATCTAGGACTAAATCTTCACACTTACACAAAAGTCAAAGTTGGCCATTAAAATCTTAAAAAAGAGTCACTCTACTTATTAAAACAGCACAAATTCATACTTTGCCATGATTTCAGTCATAAAAATGACTGACTGCATTTTCTCATGTGGCAGATATTAAATTGTTTTCAGTCTCAGTTGTGTGGAATCAAACGGCAGAGTGACTCATGTGCTGACTAGGGCGTACAGTTGAATGAGTCTGCAAGACTGAGTATTTCTAATTCCGTTACCCTGAGCTGTTTGGCGTTTACCTCATGTTTACTGCACATCCGTAAGAGAGTGAATGATATGAAAATGAAAGCCACAGAGAAGTGCTTGAGTGTGTGTCTGTATGCAGATGTTTGTAAGGCTGGAAGAAAACAGGATGCCTAACACAAAACCGAAGCCTGAAACTTGTGTAAACGAAGCAGCAGCCACAATGACTTCCCTGCCAAAGACTGGGATCCTTGTCAACCCCAACTCACCACAAACAAACACATAAACAAACACAAGGACAGGGTGACAGAGCAAGAAAAAATACAACCATGCTCATACACACACACACACACACACACACACACACACACACACACACACACACACACACACACACACACACACACACACACATACATGTATGTACACATATACATATATATATATATATATATATATATATATATATATATATATATATATATATATACACACACACATATATGTATGTATGTATGTATGTATGAGCATGGTATATATATATATATATATATATATATATATATATATATATATGTATGTATATGTATATATGTATGTATATGTATGTATGTATGTATGTATGAGCATGGTGTATATATATATATATATATATATATATATATATATATATGATACATATATATGTATCAAAATAAAACCTAATAATAATGAAACCTAATATTAATAAACTGGACAGATCAACACACTGAGACTAGTTTTACTAAATGTCAGGTTATTGGCTGGAAAAATGATTTTAATTAATGGTTTTATTTCAAAACACAAACTAAATTTGGTGTTTTTAGAACAAGAAACCTGGTTAAATCAGTATAATCCTGCAGCAGTTCTTCTAGAAACACCTCCCAACTACAGGTTCATGAGTAAACCTAGACTGTATAATAAAGAAGGAGGAGTAGCTGCTATGTTTAGTGACTGCCTTCAATGTGAGCGAATGTCTTGTGACAACTATAATACATTTGAATATGTGGCTCTTCAGTGGAAATCCTCATCCCATGTGATGTTTCTAAATGTCTACAGACCACTTACGTACCATGCAACCTTCCTTGATGATTTTACTGGACTGCTGTCAGTCATCGGTGTTGATTTTGATTTGATTATGAACCAACCACAATCATCAGGGTCACTAATCAGATCTCAGACACAAAGTTGCTGGTGTTTCCGTCACCCAACAAAGTGAAATCACCCAGCTTCATTAAGTGTAAGAGGGTGCCAGTACAGCTCGTGGCCAGAAAAGACAGAAGAATTTGTGTTGTCTTTTTCTTGTTCTCTGTCTACCTGAATAAAAAAGCTCATACCTGCAGCTGTTTTGTGGTTCCTAGTTAATGCAGCAATGTTTGTTTGTTTTTAAATTATAGTAAATCATGTATCGTGATACTAGTTTAAAAATGTCTCTGCTTGATGTTGTGTTTGGCCACTGTATTAAAATCATTATAGTGCTATGGCGACCTCAGTGTAGCACATGATCACTTCCTGCGTGTCACTGCACATCAAAAGTCTGCTGGGTTGTGATATAAAATGACAAACATTCACTGATTTACTCTTCCTCTCCACTCCCCCTTTCCCTTGCAGGCACTGCTCTCACATCTTTGTCTTTTTTCCATCTGTCTTTTTGTCTTTGTGTCTCACTTTGAGCCCTGCTCTCAGAGGAAGTGATGTAGTCCATCTGGGGTGGTCGTTAACATGTTCAGCGGAGAGGAAGCATGTGGCAAGGGAGGCATGAAAACATATTTTTCTCTTGAATCCACAGCAGAACCCAAGGGTGCATTATAATAGGGAAAATCATTATGAGCAAAAATGTCTGGAAAGATAACAAAGCTGCGGCAAATGTCACAAGAAAAACCGCAAAACCACTGTATTTTTTATTGGTTAGTTTCAGCCGTCTGGGCTACAATAGTTAAAAGGGAAAATCAAATCATTAATCAAGGATCATACCTCAAATATCTTTTTCTTTGTCTGTAAAAATAAGTGGCTTGGATGTTTACTTGTCTTTCTTTCTCTGCTAGTGCCTTTGATCCACTTAAACCATGCCACAGATGCACTCAGAACGACTTGTTGGTACCGGGGTGCCATAAATCACCGTGAGACTGTTAACACGGGTTCACTGTAGCAGTAAGCTCAAGGGACAGGCTCAGTAACATGTTACCCTGACATTTAAAGGAGACACTTATTGTCATTCAGCTGAGTAAATCTAGACAGACACTTTAGTGAAAGTAAAATGATGACATCATACAGATTTCCTCTACCTTTAATGAATATGCAGATTTATGCTTATCATATAGGACTTACTCAAATGATGAGGTCAGCAATGTGCCACGCTGAGAGCTGATGCCTGTCGTCGTAAAGCCAATGCTGGTCAATAATTAAAAATACGTGTGTGACATCAGTTTCAAGGAGAGGTGATGTAATATGGTGCATAAGGATGCAGCTTCAGAGGAATGATGTTTGTGAAGCGTTACGTCAGAAGACTGACTCACGTCTGTACTGTAAATGGCTGGGTGGTGGTGACGGGTCAGCAAGCCTGTCTTAGCCAAAGCTAGTTACAGATCCTCAGACATGAGCTGTGGTAGATAAACAAACAAAATAAAGCCTAGAAAAGCCAAACAAAGGCCAGCTCAGCGCTGGGTACTACTCTGGAGCCCCTTGAGCTTAGTGAAGCTGCAGCTACAGACAGACCTAACCATGGATTCACACCAAAAGCGTCACGGGTGTCATTGGCGTCCGGCCGCCATTAATTTTCTATGAAAGCGTGCTGCGAGAGGCGTCGGAGTCCACGGAGGTGTTGGAGGAGTCGGGAGCATCAATTTGAAGTTGAGAAATCTGAACTTTATGCAAATGAGCAGCGGCCACACCGAGGCAGCATCCAATCACAGACCGGGATTCCCGAAGCAAGAACCCTCAATGCAGATTGTACTTTCATGTACACACAAACGTACACTCATTCACATGCATACATGAGCAGAGCTGTGCACTAACACACTTATTTTATCAGGAATTAATATATTTCATCCAGCAAACTGACATTTTTGCTGATTTGACTGACGTTTTTACCTGAACTGCTCATGTGAAACACGTATCTGATGGTTGACGAGCTGGATGGTCTGAACGATTTTATTTGCTACACCGATCCAACGCAAAATAATAAAAAACAGTGCTTATTAATCACAAAACACGGTTTAAACATCATGACCAAATCCGCTCCGACCCGGTGTGTAGTGATCAGCGGTGACAGACTGCAGCTTCACCGGGACCAACGGCTCGCTGATGGTTGCTGCTGATCCAGGACCAACCTGGTTAAGGAGCATCAAATTCACTGTTTTCTACGAGGAAATAACGCTGAAATATAAAGAAGGCTTCCCAAAGTGTGAGTGAGTGAGTGTCCATGGTGAGATAGGAAACTGAAGATGTGCAGCTATATATAGATATATGTAGACCAGGGGTTCTTAACCTTTCTGACCTTGGGGCCCAATTTTTTCAGTACAGAGTGGCCCGGGGCCCATTAAATATAAACACTGTATAGCAGGGATATTCAACTAAAACTTTAAGAGGTCCATTTAGAGAAAATTTACTCAAGCGAAGGTCCAGAACCTCATAGAAAATGATATATATATATATATATATATATATATATATATGTATATATGTGTGTGTATATATTCAAGTAGCCTCATAGTTGTATCAACATCTGCATCTGACTGTTATATTAAAAAAAGTACATATTTGCCAATTAACATGTTTAACTTGAATTAAACATATTTTTTTCTCTTAAAAATAAAGTAGATTTTATTTTATTTTTCAAATGCTATCTTATTTTATTTCTCTACCAGCAGTTTGAATTTCCCCTTTTCTTTGTTAATTGTCTCAACACATTTTTATACTAAATTAATATAAACACATCTTAACAATTTAACAGTTTTGCAGTTTTTCTTTCTTCCCCTTAATCTTATGCCCCCACTTTCTGTTGTTCAGTGAGAGAACTGAGCTCTAACTTCTCCTGTCAGGACTTTAAATCTGGGCTGGATGGTGTCAGGTTCTCATATGCATGTGGAGATGCTCATTGGTGAACCTGGAACGATATTTAGTTTTAATTATGTTCACTGTGGAGAAAGCTGCTTCACAGCTGTATCTGGACCCAAAAATAGGCAGGATGTTTTAAGATGGTCAGTTTATTTTTCTGTGACTTCAGTTCAGACTTGAGTGGATATGTTTGATGAAAAACTTTGTGTTTTGTTTCAGTGGCGTTTCACTTTCGCACTTTGAACGCCACGGTCTCTGAACGTATGAGACACTGGTTTTGTCCCAGTGGGAAGACTGAACAGGATGAATTTGTCCATTCCGGGTTGCATATTTAAAAATACAGCGAGGACAAAACTTAGTTTGATTTTACTTTAAGTTATTTACATTAATAAGTTGTCAGGACTCAGTGTGTCGGGTTCATCCGAGCCTGATCAGCTGCGACAGGCACAGCCCGCACCGCAGCTCTCTGGTCGCGCTGCAGAAGTTACTTTCCGATGCTTTTTCGAAAGCCCGAACAGTCCAGTCCAGCAGACACGACAGCCCACGCATCTACATCTACCATCCTTCAGCAGTAACGACGGAGCCGCCCGAGCGGCAGCCTCAGCCGACCTCCCCGGCTGCGGGGACACGTCGGGATAAATGAGCACGCCGTGCTCGCTCGCTCTGGGCGCAGACCCAATTAATCGATCCCTAATCCTGGCGGATCTAAACCTACTCTGTGCAAAATGAAGGATTTTCTCTGTAAAGACACACCATTTCTCTTACTATTACACGTACAGCTAGCTGAGTGTCTTCTCCTCATTTGGTTGGGAGTTGCTATGCAGTCCCGCGGCCCACACGTACAAAACTGAATTTTTTTTGGCGGCCCACTAGATGGCGCTCGCGGCCCAAGTGTGGGCCGCGGCCCTATGGTTAAGAATCACTGATGTAGACTATATGCACTTTGTTCCCTCCAGTTCTGAAGCTTGAAAGCCCCACCCACTGCAGGCATCTAAAGACTTTACCAAGCAGCGATGCAGGCGTCCTGAGCCTCCACAGGTGATTTTTGACGCTTTCAGTGTGAATCCAGGGTAAGGGGTTGACTCAGATCTGCCCTCAGTAACAGAATCTCTTCTCACAAGGGCACACGCAGGACTCACATCTGAGGGTGCTAGAACTGGCAGAGACACACACCAGATAATGATAGTTACCTCTGGACAAAGCAAAGCTCGCTGTTAGCTAAATACATTCATCTTTCATTTGATGATTAACTTATTAAACCAAACCACTGTCATCATTTACAACAACAGTCTGGATGCTTTTTTCCCAGGCTCCAAACTTGAGCTCCAAACTGTTGTCAGCAAAACTCTTAAAACAGTCTGGGCAATTATAGGCAATGAGAGATGACATGTTGGTGAGTGATTGGAAAAAGCCATCCAGTCTATTGCAATCTCACCTCATAAAGAAAACAAAGAAATTCCATTGAAAAAGTTTGGCTCTTTTCTTTTGATGTTAATCAAAATAAGCAAATAACCAAATGTTAACCTGCACACATGTTGACATCAGTTTAGTTCAGTTCATCCACCTATTTTCTATACCCGGTCTGCTGGAGCCTATCCCAGCTCATTACAGGAGAGAGGCAGGTACATCCTGTACAGGTCTCCAGTCCATCACAGGGCCACATACATACAAACAACCAGACACACTCAAACCTACGGGCAATTTAGAATCATCAATTAACCTAGCATGCATGTTTTTGGACTGTCGGAGGAAGCCGGAGTAACCGGAGGAAACCCATGCAAGCACGGGGAGAACATGCAAACTCCACACAGAGAGCTGCCAAAGTGCTAACCACTAAGCCACCGTTTTGCGCAGTTGACTTCGGTTCAATTCAATGTAATTCGATATAATTCAGTTCAATGGTACTCTATTAATCCCCAAAGGGAAATGACTTCTATTATGTATTACATGACACAACGTCCATCAGCTCAGACACATACGTTGGAGCAGGATGGTTATCTTCATCTGGCACATTTTGTATGAAGCCTGTGCTTCTGTGAATCTCTGGTCAGTTTCATATTAACACTGCATATATTTGCCACTTCTTTTTCTGTTTTTTAAATTTACTTATTTATTTAGTGAAGTCAAATTTCATAAATAATGCAGAATTGCATCCTCCTCTAAAGAATGTATTTTCTCAAACGTTACATGGAGAGGGGAGAGGAATCTTCCACACCGACTGGTAGAAATCTTGGCCACCGTGGCCTGAATGTTCCTTATTACCTTTTGAGGAAAATAGCTATTGTCAATCTAGCAAAGATTGATTGCGACATGTTTTTGAAATGCTTTGCTGCACAACAGTCATTACTTTAAGGCTATTGTAGGAGCCATACAACCTTGGGCTGCTCGAAACCAGTAAGAACACTGGCCATTTGTTTCTGTTCCACATTTTAGAGTTTTACAAATTGGCGTAACCGTGAAGTGACAATGTAAAAGTGTATTTGTATCTTTGGTTAAATTATGATGATTATGATTATGATTAGTTATGAAAGTAGAATTATATTCTTGAAAGAATTTCAGAGGACACCCCACATGAGAGCCACCAATGTCATTCCCAAATCCCAGTTGTGACCTCAATGATTTTTGGCAGCCAAACCTTAGTACTGAAGTGACAATGGCTCTCCCATGCCTTCATCCAAGTGTAGTTGGTTGGATTCCCTGGTTATAAATGCTAAGGCATATGTAAATACTGGCTAAGGGACTCATTAAGACATTTGCACTGAGAGAAACTGTATGAAACACAAGCGAGCGTGCGTGCGTGTGCTGCCATCAACACATACCCACAGGAGACGCACTTGGAGGTGTGCAAATTAACCTCAGACTATCATTAATCCTTAACAGCACATTTGCAAAGGTCTACACAGAGCAATTGCTGATTAATTTGTTCCTTCTGTCAGGGTAAAATATACAGGTAAACACTAAAGAGCGAGGCTGCGGGCGGTGGAGAATCGTTCTACATACTGTGCACTCCTGGGGAAACTGGTCAAGGCTAATGTTAATAGGACAAGTTATGAGTGTCTGCTCGAGGCTAACACAGATCCTGTTAAAGGCTATGCCAAATAAAGAACCTCTTAAATGCACATCCAAGATGTAGCTGGTCTGCTCAAGGCACACGTGCAACGCAAGAGTGACACACTTACAAGACAGAGGAGTCTTGTGAGTTTTGTTGTGGGACTGAAACATAATTGGTGTAAATTTTTGGACCAGGTGCAGGGCTGGATTAGCCCACTCCACTAGTAAGGCCTATGGGCAACATTCCACTCTGAGCACACCATAAAGCTGGATTTATACTTGTGCAGAGGTTAGGACGTACCTGTGGTGTGCAGCTGGAATACTCATCCTTTCAGTGTGCTTTCAGTCCTGCAAATTAAGTTACCAGCCTCTAGCTTTAAATGCTTTGAAGAATGCACCGTGAAATTATCTCAAATAGCAACATTTGCTAAAACATCCCCTCATATTAACAATACAGGATTTGCCTTAAAGGCTTGAAAACCTGTTTTTTCAATCAGTGTCTTGCTCTTGGGAAAAGTCATGTTCAGCTATCTTGCCCTTCACAAACACCTTTTTTTTCTCTTTTTTTCTAAGACCAAAGTAAAATGTCATCTGAGCTCTGCTTACTGCTTTAAAGCCTGTAAGAATGACCTTAAGCTAAGGTGTAGCATCTGAGTATTAACATTCATCCTAGAGTTTCAAAAGGGATTTAGTTCAGTTATGTATTTATGTCAATGGCGCGGATGCCCTTTTTCCCAGGCTATTGTGAAATTATGCTGAAATATAACTATCAAGGACTTTAAAACCCCCAAAGAATTTTGGATGCTCTTACTTTGGTGCGTTCTGTCCATTTGCATTCTGATTGTTATTCTTTAACAGCAGGCTCAGCATCATATTATGCTTTAAATATAGAAACTGAGACAAAAACAACTTCAACCTTAATTTGCCACTTTTCCAATGTCACATCATATCTTGGCCATATCCTCATGTCTAAATATGTTCAATCTCCACCACTGTTCACATTCCTAAAGGGCCAGTATAATTGTTTGAATTTATTTTTTATTTTTATTTATTGGTTTAGTTGATAGGGACAATGCAGTTTAAACATAGTTTCAGTACAATGACAGCAACTGATGTTCTGCACATAGAGTTTATAGCATTTGCTAATTTGCAACTCCTGTCCCTAGTTGGGCTTTTCTAACAATAAAATACAATACAAAAATATCTAGGACCTATGATACAAAATATAAAATTACATCTATTTAAAAACAATCACAAAATAAACAGTCACATAATCCCACAATCTCCACACATCATACACATACTCCCTCACTCATTCACTCCCTCTCAACACGCATCACAACACACACAGTAACATTTCAAAAGTGGGTACAATCTTGTTGTGTTTTCAGCCAGTTCTTAACCATGGATGCAAAGATTCTGCTATCTGATGCCAATTTTATTTCATTCGGGAGTCCATTCCAGAGATGACCGCTCTTTACTGAGAAAGCTGATTGTCCGAATGTTGTTCTGCGGTAAGGTATTTGACAGTTACAGTTTGTAGAGCTCCTGGTGACTCTGCTGCTGTTTTGTCTCTGAATAAACACTGAGAGTGGCTCTGGGGCCAAATTTTTAATAAATTTGAAAAATAGTTTAAGAAAGCATAAATAATGCCAGCGAATCCATATTGAAGTATTTGTCCAACTCTGGTTTAAACAGGAACATGACAATTTGAGTCAAATCATTGCTCATTCTCACTCCTTTTTCACTGCCTTTCATCGAAATGTCTTTTTGTCTTTGTGTTTATGAGTTTCCCCCCCGCTCCCCCAGCCCCCACAAGCTTTACTGGGAGTTCAATAATCTGCTTAAAAACCTCTGGGCTGTGCTATCTATGTAGTGTGACCAGCCATGTCCAAATGCACCCAGACAAGGGAGCGGAGGGCGAGGAGATACTGACAGGGTTGTCTGAAATCAGCCTGGATTTGTCCAAGGGAGCAGGGGGTGTACAGATAGATTTCCATTTAAATACATCTCACTCCCAGGATTTGTCAGGTTGTTCCCATGGCAACAGTGGTCCATCTTCAGATTATGCGTGCATTTATCTCATTGAATGTGTGAGAGTCATGACCTCTTAGCTTGACAACTTTAGCCGGTTAGTTTCGCTGCAGAGGACGGGGACAGCCAGTCGCTCTCATTTCAAAGGAGATTTTAAGTTGCGCTGTTCCCCGCCATTAAACATTACTTCTGCTCTCTTACGCTCTGAGGTCTGAAGCACCCTGAAGTCAGAGCTGCTACTGACACTATACTGCTCTACCCCCCCAAACTAATCAGAAAGGTAAAGCCATCACCTTAAAAGCCTTTTAAATAAGAAATGCAAGAAGCAAATATTCAATTCAATTCAATTCATTCAATTGCATTTAATTTAATTCAATTCAGTTGCATTTAATTTAATTTCAGTTCATATCAGTTAATTCAGTTTCAGTTCAGTAATACTTTATTTATCCCAGAAGGAAAATTATATTTTTTAGTAAATGGCAGTTTTGATACACTTCATAGAGTCTAAACTTGTAAAACTGTCCAATGAGAACTTAGAGCAAATCATTTTACTGGCTACATACCAGGGAATTTTCAAAACACGGGAGAACATATATTATTATAATATAATATTACGATCCTCTGAATGCTTACACTAGGCCAGTCATGTGACACATGTCGTAACAATTTCACAGTGATGACTCCACATACATGAGATGTCTTCATTAGTGGAGACTTAAGGAGAAATATGCCTGTTCCTGTTGTGTTATGTCCAGCATAAAGGAAACTGTGTTCTAGACAAAGTTTCATAACCTGCTCTTCTTTTTCTATATTCTATTTGGTTTTCATTGTGTATTGGTTTTCTAGCTCTTATGGTCTGTTTGCAAAACCACCAAGTGTCATTGTATTCAGTGGTGTCATATTCACATTTCTAGAGCTCAACCCAGCAGTGGGATGTGACTTTGTTAAAAAGTTAATACTATTTTCTAAACCATAACCAAATAGTCTGTGCACTACACCCAACCTGTAACAGGTCAGAAAACAGTAATAGATCATTTTTGTAACAGTCCTGCTGCTGCTGATAGTAGGGCTATAACGAAACATTTATGTTGAACTGGAACATCTGTGGTCCTTATTTATGTGCAAAACATTAATAATATATTATTACTAAACATTCCAAAACATAAAGAAATCTGTAGTAGAAAAGCCACGTTCCCAGGATAACAGTCTGATGCAGCAGATGCTGGAAGATGTAACAGAAAGTGACCAGGCTTATCCAGAAGCCTGATTGAAAGGACTAAACCATGCGTGTGCTGATCAGTTCAGCCCTGACGCCTCTTATGCCCACTGCTGGAACATCATGAAACCCCTGATAATGGCAGGCGAGCTGGAGGTGGCAGTTTGGAGTGTTGTGATAAAAGCAGCAGAAATGAAGGCTGTGTGCATAAGCTAAATGGATTACTTCCCCTCAAATTGAGAGATCATTGTGTGTCAGGAAACTGAGACCTCATGCTGCTTTTTCAGTCCGAGGGATGCATTGAGGGCTTGGGTATGGGTGAGTGCTTGGATTCACTGATTTGCAGATGGATCAGCAAGGCAGACGGACCACGATTCAACAGACTGCGTGAAGGCAGGGCTGGGAGGGAACGACTTCAGAGAATATCTCAAACAGAGGAGAAGCTCATAGAGCTGCTGCTGATTGAAAAATCCACAGATCTCCTCCCCTCCCTCCTGCTGTGCGGGCACGGCTATGGCAGTGCATGTTAAAGGACTTGTGAAAATTGGGGTGGGATGGGGTGAGTTTAGGTGTCAAAGGGAATGTGAGACGAATGCTATGGTGAATGTGTGTGTGTGTGTGTGTGTGTGTGTGTGTGTGTGTGTGTGTGTGTGTGTGTGTGTGTGTGTGTGTGTGTGTGTGTCTCTGCTTAAAGTACAACAATGTATGGCATAGCATTGCAGGATTATCAGTACCTTCCCCAGGAAAAGGTAATGCAATTTATTTATCAGTTTTATATGGAAAAAATGAGTTGAGACTTTGGTTATGTTTACTTTTACCATTAAAATTAATCTGCATCCACATCAGCTGTTTATCCCTCTGTCAGGAAAGATCTCCTTATATATCACACTACGCTAATGACATATCACACAGCCATCCGTGCTTATTGGGCACGTGTACGCGGATTAAAACAGGTTATTTCTGCTCAAATAACATTTACTGCAGGCTGCTGTTAGGAGAACTTTCCTCCTTCATATGTAGGCAGCTGCATTATTGTTGAATACTAAGTTTGGCTTTATAATAGTGGATGGCAAGGACAACAAAGGCTACATCCACTTTAATATGTTTTTACATAAAAATATAAGACGTTTGTCACAGTTATGCCTAACATCCACATTTGTGTGGCAAATTAACACTCAGAAATGGGTAAAAAAATGGATTCACAACAGACCCTTTGTCAGTTTGTAAACTGTCTAATGGAGATAAATCAAAACATAATAATTATGTTGCTGCATTAATTTGCTCATTACTTGCTGTTCTGGATCAAGCATGGCCTCTCCTGATTTACTTGTCTTGGTGCGTGAAGATGTGTCTTAACAACTGTGTTAACAACACCTTTGAAAGACAGCGTGAATGACTTGGTGTCAGCTGTTACACAGCTAAAATTTGCAGTTAATAATACTGTTACTTCCTACATATGTAGGACAAAAGACATTCAAAGATTCAGAGTTTTCAGCCTGTTTTGACTCATACTTCCATGCCCAGTGACCCATGGTGGAACATGGCAAGAGATCTTTTCCGACATGGTGTAACATTATAGGCTTGCCGTTTTGTTTTTTTTCTGGTCTCAAGTTGTCTTCTTTCTCTTCCTAGATTCACCTGACATGCTTCTCCTCCCATCTGTCCCATGCTCCACGCCCCAATTCACATGTGATCATAATTTCCTTGGCAGTACTTAAGACTGTAGCCGCTACTGGTGTTCTTGTGAAACCTCATTAGTTACGTTGGAACTACTGTTCCAAGTCTGCCACCAGACAAGTATGGTAATAAAGTTCAGCTAGAGGTGAGGGTTTACAGATCACAGCCTCATTTTATTATCATTACAATCATAAGCCGTTTTATATTGGATCCCGCTAATATCGCTGGAGCAGCACGGTGGCTTGGTGGTTAGCACTGTTGCCTAACAGAAAGAAGGTCCCCGGTTCAACTCCCAGGCCCGGCAGGGTCTTCCTGTGTGGAGTTTGCATGTTCTCCCCGTGCTTGCGTGAGTTCCCTCGGGGTACTCCGGCTTCCTCCCACAGTCCAAAAACATGCATATTAGGTTAATTGGTGATTATAAAATGCCCTGGGATAGGCTCCAGCAGACCCCCGTGACCCTGCAAAGGATATAGCAGGTATAGATAATGGATGGATGGATGGATGTTTAACGTGCGTTAGCAATGTATATGCATTTGTCATGTGTTATTTGTCACCTCTTGCCTGAAGGCAAGGTGAGGGGATGGAAAGCGAGTTGAGGGGATGGAAGGTGGGTCGGGAGGCGTTAGCCACGAAACATAATGTAACCTGCCTGCGTGTAGAGTGACGTATTGTCCCTACATCAGCGGCACCGTCAGACAGGTGTCATTTTCAAATCAAGGATGAACATCAGGATAAGGCCAATGTTTTTTGGCCGGGTTTTGCTTCTTGCAAAGCCCCGGTTTGTCATCTTTGTGTCCATGTTGGTCAATGTAAAAGGGGCACGCAACACGTTAAACGCAGGGTATTCGCCAATGTAAAGGGGGCTACTGGTGACAACATCCAGGATCAACACAGGTTTAAATTACCACGGGGTAAATTTAAATTAATTTACTTTTATTTTGCTTAGTTTGGAAAGACTTAACATAATCTTACTTTATAGCACAACATAACTCCAAATATGTAGTTAATGCTTTTACACTTTAAATGGTAAATGGCTTACAATCGTATAGCGCTTTCCAGCTGTACCCCTACAGCCCCACAGCGCTCTACACTGCAGACAGTCACCCATTCACAAACCAACTGTCGGCTGAGCTGCCATGCAACGGCATTATTGCTTTGATTGACCTTAGAAGTAATGTAAACATTTATATAAAATAACCTGGCATCTATAATCGAAAACAGACATTTAGTTATTTTTGCTGGGATTTAGAAGATGGAATCAAATAAACTCCATTGCTCTCCCTGTTGGGATACCAGGCATTGCTATAATGAGTACCTCAAGCATATCATTTAAAGGAGCCGTCTGTAAGAAATGTCCAAAACTGGTACTGCAGTCACTTTCAAAATATTGTTGAGCGGCGTGTACCCTCCCCCTCCTCCCCCCGACCAGAGGTTGCCAGGTAGGCTGCAGAATGCAGCAGGAACGTAGGCTGCCATGGCTGCGATAATTAGAGCCGAGCTGGCAACCCGGATGCCGAAACATTACTGACTTGGTGATTGGGCGATAGGTGGAGGGTGGAGCTTCAGAAACAATACTGACTTGGTGATTGGGAGATAGGTGGAGGGTGGAGCTTCAGAAACAATACTGACTTGGTGATTGGGAGATAGGTGGAGGGTGGAGCTTCAGAAACAATACTGACTTGGTGATTGGGAGATAGGTGGAGGGTGGAGCTTCAGAAACAATACTGACTTGGTGATTGGGAGATAGGTGGAGGGTGGAGCTTCAGAAACAATACTGACTTGGTGATTGGGAGATAGGTGGAGGGTGGAGCTTCAGAAACAATACTGACTTGGTGATTGGGAGATAGGTGGAGGGTGGAGCTTCAGGCCAAAACAAAAAATGACAACATAAACATCAGTTGAGGGCTGCAACTCCTCTTTTTAAACTGGAATATCCTGGCTTGAGTGCTGTTGTCAGTGACATAAGTATTTGAAATGAACATGATTTTTAAATGTCTGTTGACATATCGGGGTCATTTTATGATTCGTTTTATTATTGCTCTTACATACAGCTCCTTTAAGTTTTTTAGGAGCATAAACACCCTACAATAGGATGTGTGTTTAGGACATTTCACTGTTTTTCTATGGAACTGAAAGGTACACAGGTGTTTGTGTCCATGTGAAACTGATACTTAGGTTCTTCTGCATTCAAGGGTCTGGTTACAGAAAGACTGGATTGCATCCTCATGCTAGTATAGACATAGGCAAATTTGAAGGCAAAGCAATGTTTGCTTCCCCCTCTGCAACTTGTTGTTTACATGCATAATTCTGTTTTATCTTCTGGTGATGGTCATACACACTAATTCTGGGTTAAAAACAACCCAACTTGAGTTGTTTTTAACCCAATGCCTGGGTAACTATTGGACCAACACAACAGTAGTCAACAAAATCGGTTGTGTATTTTAATCCAACTACATGGGTTACAATTCATTCAACTGCTGGTGTCAAATTAATTTAAACCTTGAGTAAATTCTAATCTATGAATTAGTTAAATAGACCTACAACCACCAAACAGGCTAGACATCTGGGTGTAGTGATGGACCCAGACCTAAATTTGGAAAAACACATTAAGGCACTAACAAAGTCAGCCTACTATCACCTTAAGAATATATCAAGATTGAACGATCTGATGTCTCAGCAGGACTTGGAGACACTAGTACATCCATTCATCTTTAGTAGCTTGAATATTGTAACAGCATCTTTACAGGTTTACATAAAAAGTCAGTAAGACAACTGCAGCTCATTCAGAACTCTGCTGCTCCAGTCCTCACTAAGACCAAGAAAGTGGGCCACATCAGTCCACATCAGTCCAGCTCTGAGGTCTTTAGACTGGCTGCCTGCCCCATAGGAGGATAAACTTTAAAGTTCCGATGCTGGTCTATATGGATATTTTACATGATATGAGTGATGACACGTGTTAAAAAGGCTATTTGCCGCATTAGCTGTGCCTTGAGATGTTTACTAGTCCTTTGTCGTGCCTTGGGCAGAAGAAGTTTGAGGTGCACTGGCCTACATAACGTAACAATGCTACTTGACAATTGGCTCTTGATAAATTTCATAGTAAGTTTAAAAATTAGTAAGTTTTGCACATACTCCTGGCACAAATTGGCTGCTAACTTCAGGCTAAAGTCAGCTTTTGTTATGCTAACATTAATTCATTATGTGTGTGTTACTTTAGCAGCATGTTTAGCCATGTTTACATTCAGTGACGCTGTGGTCGTCTCTTTGTGTGTTTATGTTCTGTCAGCACGTAACTTGATATGTTAAACAGATACATGTACATTATAATTTGGCCACTGCTCAGCATGAAAGATCAGAAAGCTTTAGTATAGAGTCAGTTAATAAGCTATGTATTATTGTTTTGCTTGCTTGATAGTTAAGATTATCTATTTTCTTAACACAGTAGTATTTTGACTATTTTTCATAGAATTTCAAGTTTTTTTATATGGTATTTTTATACAATGTGGCAATGTCTTGAACTTACAGATCTGCTGCTATTTTCACAACTTATGTGTGGCACTGCCCAACAGTAATATCCAATAATTATTGACCTAAATCAATTTGTTAAAAGACTGTACTTCTTTTTTCTTTTTGTGGACTAAAACTAGACTAAAACCGTTTTGAGTTGTTAGTCGACTAAAAACTGGACTAAAATTGTCACATTTAGAAGTGACTAAAATTTGACTAAAACTAATAAGCATTTTAGTCCAAGAGACTAAGACTAAATCTAAGATGGTTGTCAAAAACAACACTGACTTTGAATCACCTTGTTGTTGTTAAACTGTGCTAATAGAAACAGATAAAATAAAACAGGTTTTTTGGAAAGGATTACTTTGTGTTTTTTCATTTGTGCTTGTTTGTTTGCAGTCTCATGAAAGGTGGATATCTTCTAATTTACTTCATCACCATGGTGCCAAAGATAAAAAGGAGTCCCAGAGTTCCTCTTTTACAAATTTGCTGTTAAAATCATGTTCATGCTGATATCCTAGATAATAAAAATAAGCAACAAAATGTAAATGTCAGCACACAAGTATATTGAACCTGTGTTGATGTCTGACTCTGATAACAAATTGAAACATGCCCTATAAATAACAATGAATGCCATCTTTTCACATATAACTAACAGTAAATTAAACAATCATCTAAAAAGTCAGCAATCATTATCTTCAAGGCTACTTAGAAGTGAAGAACACACTGTGGGCAATGTGGGGTTCAGTATCTCAGCAAAGACGTGAAATGGGAAGCTGATCAAACCCGCTCTTGATCTTACTGCAGCTGCCAGCATAAACAGAAAATAATGACAATGCTGACAATTAACAAATGTAATCATACTACAGTAAACATATAAGAGAATAATCAAATGTGTTTAAATTCTTAGAGCTTCATACTCACTGAAATAATGTATTATAGATGGAAACCAAATAAAGCCAGGCTGTTAAAGCAGAAGCATCACAGACCTACATGCACACACAGGCACGGGCAGAAGAAAAACATCTTATATTTTTATATATTTGATGACAGTTTGCTGCTTCATCCTTTTTCCATTGCTGCTGTTACAGCTAATAAAATACAGATTAGAAAAATGAGTCCCTTTGTGTAACATTAAAAATATTTGTGCAGTCAGTCGATTCATTGATGCAATCTATGATCACTGCTTATCCTTCATAATAAAAACATCAGACCTAAATGTATAGTATTTTTTTCTGCTGTTTATCTTTTGCTTAATTTGCATCAGCAGTATTGATTATTGCATTCATACCTTCTTGACTTTCAGAGCATCTATTATCTTGGATTTTGAGATTAGTTTTGGTTCAGCCAGCAAGTCCGACTAAGTCTAACTTGAATCCCAATACACCCCTCTGTTTTGTTGTCTTTTGTTGCAGTGTTTTGAACATTTCCCAGTATTGTGTGCATAGACGGATTACTGCATGGGCAAAGTGGGCGTGTGCCCAGGGCCCTGGAGCCAATGGGGGCCCTCGGCTTTTTTTTTTTATGTGTAAATTAAAATACATTTACAAGCCCATAGGGCCCAATGATAGGGCCCTGTTTTGTGTGATATGTTCATATATAAACGTAAATTGTAGGCTATAATTACGATAAAATGTGCATTGTGCGGCCAGTGTAGGCTAATTCTTACTTTACAACTGTCCTGAACGCATCAGGGCCGTGAGCCAACGCTGATTGCTGGAAAGCCTGATTTATGGTTCCGCGTTAAATTGACGCAGAGCCTCCGCGCATCGCCGCGTACCCTACGCCGTAGGCGCTGCGTTGGTTTAACACGGAACCATAAATTAGCCTTAACAGTTAGAGACAATTTGCCGACTCAGCAAATTTGCGGCCATGAAGGAGATGAGCGCTAAACTTTAAAAGAGGACTAAGCATGTACAAAGTTTTGTGGAAGAGTCAACTACCATTGGTGAGTCAGTGTAACCTTCATAAATAATTTCTTTATCAGAATGTTGTGTAGCCTTGACCACCTGCCTATTTAAATGAGCTTTGTGTTTTTGTCAACTAGACTAGAGTCTATTCTCTGTTATAGAGCTCAGAAATGATGTTATAGACCGCTGTGTCTATATCTATCTAAATATATTGTGTAATGTTTTTTTTTTTGTATTTAAGCTGGATCAAAGATGGAACTGAGTCAGTCCGTGACTGAGTTTTCAGCGCCGTGTGATTGACAGCTGTCAGGCCGATGTGTGTGTGTGTTTGTGTGTGTGTGTGTGTGTGTGTGTGTGTGTGTGTGTGTGTGTGTGTCTGTGTGTGTGTGTGTGTGTGTGTGTGTGTTCTTCTGAACAAGTTTGTGACTTTACTCTGCTTTCTGCAGCATATGCCTATAGGCTTAGCTCAATAAAAGTGAGAATAAATGTTGTTTGATGGGTAGGATGATGTTGTTGAACGTTAAAATGACTATCATAAGGGCCCATGGAGAATGCTCCGCCCCCTCTGTACTGAGACCCGCGCTCCGCCACTCCGCCATCCACAATCACATGGTGTGATTGTGGATTCTCTGCGCCATAGTGTGACCAAACTGAGTGATTGGGGAGGGCATGCACCGTGCACGTAGGATATTATTGTAGGTAGGGGCCCATAGCGAGTTTGTGTCCAGGGCCCGTGGTCATGATAATCCGTCCTTGATTGTGTGATGAGTATTTCCAGTGTTGTTAATGCTTTGTCAGACAGTTAACACATACAAGGTGTAGTGTGTGATTAGATCATAGTTCTGAAGCATTTCCGACCTTCAGCTGCAGGGTTAATGTTAGTATAAGATGCACAGTGATTCTGCAAGACTTATACCTCCCCAAACTGAGCTGCTGCAGGACATTATAACTTGCATATGTGTCTGCAATTTGAACATAAATTACAGTAACATGAGCAGTACGTGAAACATACATAAAACATGATGGAAGTAATAAAGCCTGAGTTAAATGAAACAATATGTGATTATTTCATTTTAAATTAGACAGCCTGAAACTAATCTTTCCTGAAACAAGCTTGTAAGTGGACAATTACTGCCAAAAACTTAGTGTCTGTCCATCTTATAATCCTGCTCCATGTACATACACAGAAAAGCATCAGACACAAGGTGAATATTTGTCTTTTCACCAGTTCCTTCCTTCTAAATATTACATCATCTCACCTGACAACAAGCCTCTGTTACTCAATCCACCTCCTCTCCACTTCAGGTGACTGACAGAGCTGGGCATTGTGGGAAACAATAAAGCTCCAGATAAACTCTAAATGTCCTCAGAGGTCTCGGGGTCACGTGGGAGGCCACCTGTGCAGAGCTGCTAACACTCGGTCCAGTCACACACATGCACACACTGCAGCGCTGGATGACATGGTTCTCTTCCTCCCCGGAATGGCAGCAGACAGCGGTAAATTAAAAAGCTCTTCCTAATAATTAGCCTCTCGGTGGGGGCAACCTTCGTGCCTCCCACAGCAGAAGAGGCTCACAGGTAATTAATGCCCCCTCAGCCGCACCCTCTCTCCTTCACCATGACAAGCCCACATCCACGCACACATGCATGCACAGCCTGCCCTGGGGGGCGACACGGGCCAGCGAGTCCCCTCTGAAAACGATACTTTGTCCTTCGTGCCCCCTTTAGGGCATCCCAGCGGGGCACCCATGGGTAGTGGCAAGGAAACAGTGTGTATAGGCAGCGTTGTGTTTGTAACACAATGATTACGTGCATGAGGGGGTTATTGTCAAAATGGCTGTGGTTTGGAAAGGAGAACAGGGTGTCTGCTATTACAGTGTGTGTTTGTCAGAGTGTTTTGTGGGTTTATTTCCATAATTGTCTGTGGGCATTTGCATTTGTTCATGGGATCCATATGACTCATGTACGCTTATAAACTATATCTGTTTGTAGGGACAAGCAAATCCTTTGAAGGATGTGTCCCTATGGTTTGTGTGTTAGTATGTGTGTATATGTGTGCGACGGTAGGTTTTTGTCAATCAGGAATAGCTGTGTAATGGCCCGTGCTCCCTTTTGATAAGTCTTACAATTGAGAGCGAGGCTCTTATCTCCCGAGGACAATGTTGCACTCAAAGCAGCTGCCACCACAAACCCAAACACAAACCAGCTCTCAAACTGTGCAGTGTACAGATCCTCATTCATCTCCACACGGCCAACTTCACGCAGACATACTAAAACACACACATACACACACACACACGTGAGGGTGCACAAACTTATGCTCCAGTGCAAAAACACAAACATCTTTGCACATGTGCTTTTAGTAGACTTCTTTAGCAGACTAAACAACTTAGTCCTTATCTCTCCAACTTTTTCTGACTTCAAATTACTGCGTCATTATCTGGTGCTCACCTCCTCAAACTTTAATAATTGATCAGACGAGATTGATTAAGCATGTTATTAGTGCAGGATAATTGGCTTGATAATGAGCAGATTGCCAGCTAATTGCTGAACAGATAATAAGGCTCAACTTTGCTTCAGGCAACGCGAGAGAGAGACTGCAACAGATATGCTAAAAAGTGCCAAACTACACAGGAATCTGCCTGGATATTTGCTTCAGATCACCCCTGAGCCCTCCGGCTAAAATAAATTACTATGGACATTTCCCAGCCAAATGTTTCTGCTTCATTTAACGTGTTGTAGAATTTCAGTTTCAGGGGTATAGGATCAGCCGATAAGAAATAGAACGTGATTTCAATTGCACTGGCAAGCTGGATCAATTGATCACTCCCCTTCTTCTCTTCCCTTTCTTCAAATCAATCCACAGTTAGTAATTAGAAGTATCTCATAAGCATCATTGTTCTCCATTGTTCTTGTAGTTTGTTGTGCTGGTCTGCCCCCTCTTTTTCTATTCTGTGCATGTTTGCAGGCTAGAGCTTCAGGAGCTGCATGCTGCACTGCAGTCCCGACCTCTGACCTCCTCAGTGTCTGCTGTCTACACCTGCTTATATAGTCATCCATGTAGTACACCAACTAACCATGTATCAGTCCTATGAACACAGATCTCTTAGTTCTCCAGCTACTGGATAAAGATTACTGATATATCTTGTCTTTTGTTTCATTGACAATATATATGTGCCTCTCCTCTTTCTGTTCTCCCTTTTCCTGCTCTACAGACCTGGCCTCCGGCAGTGGGGTCCCCCCTTATGATCCAGGTCCTGCTACAGGTTTCTTTCCTCCTAAAAAGAGAGTTCTTCTGTTTGGCTTCAGGTTTTTCTCCCACTAGGGGAGTTTTAACCTGTCATTGTTTATGTAATAATTGGTCGTGGATCATGTTCTGGGTCTCTGGAAAGCGCCTAAAGACAACCTGTCCGGTAAAAGACACTAAGAAAATTGAATTAAGAAATAAGAGAATCAAAGTTAAATTTCCATGTCAGTGCTAGAGTTAGGACAATTTAAAAAATGCATGCTGTGTCTTTCCCACAATGCAACATTTGGTATTAGTACATAATATACCACTTTGAAAATAATTGTGCTATGGTATAACTAGCACAATGGCTGGGACTGGCCTCTGCTGGAGATGTAATTGTGTTATGATTCTTGATGAAAATGCATTACCCTACATTTATATCACATCCCTTGTATTTGCAAACATATCAGACTTTATTCTGAAGGATGAGGACATTTTCCAAGACAGCTAAGTGGTTGCGCAAGTCCACTGTTATTTGTTGTGGTTACACTATCATGTTACTACAATTAGTATCCAAACGTAAAACAGTATTTCTCTGATGTTGATCTTCTTCAAAAGCATAATTTAAGCTTTGAAAAGACAGTCTTGTTTGTTTTGACATCTGCTCATATGAACAACAGGTCTAAAAAGATTTAATAAAAAAATACAAAAGGCATTATCTCTCTGTAGTCCCTAAAGGCAACACCAAGTTCTTTTCTCTGAATACTTCAGACTCCTCTTACTGTCCAAAAGCATCCTTATTAGGTTACCAGGAGGTAATAATTTGGTAATGACTTTGAGTTTGCATGGTTGTTTGTCCCTGCACGGCCCTGTGATGGACCAACGTCCAGGGTGGACCATGACTCTTGTCCGAACAAGAGATAGAAAGGGTCCAGTCCAGTCCCATGATCCCCATCAGGGAAACTGTTTTTACAGAATTCTCTGGCTTGGACCATGTGAGAAGTCTGTACAGTATGGTTTTTATTCATGACATGGCATTGCTTTCGCATAATGCAGTGCATTCTGACATAAGTTGCCGGGTTTTGTATTGAAAATGATGAACAAGTTTTCTATAATAACCTTCTGTGTGGGGTCTGCCCTGGTCTGTCCGGGTTGGGGGGGGGTCTCTGTGGCGATGCTCCTTGTGGTCGTGGTCGGTGATGCCTCTCGGTGTGGACGGCCACCCATAGGTAGTGTTTTTCCTCACCTGGATCGTTAGTGCTAAGCCATGTCACCAGTCCACTTACTGTGTGTGTGTGTGGGTGTGTGTGTGTGTGTGTGGGCGTGTGAGTGTGTGCACATGTGTATGAGTGTGAGTGAGTGTGTGTGTGTACGCGTGGGGGGTGGGGTCGTATGGGATGTTTTAAATTGTGTTTTTGATTGTTATTTTATTCTGCATGTAAAGCACCATGTGTTGCATTTATATTGTATGATTTGGTGCTATATAAATAAATAAAGTTTGAGTTTGAGTTTGAATAAGTCCCTCCCACTCATTATAGAAGTGCCCCATGTGCTGTTTCTCTAATCAAGTGGATAAACAGCACATGGGGCTTTTGTTTCAGCTCTACAAAGAAGAAAATTTGGCCAGGATATTTGTGGCCAAGTTCAAATTTTGAGCACAAATGTTTTCAGCTTTTGGTCTGCTAAAATAACAATGCCTTTATTTAAGTTAGACCCCTTGTCAAGGATTCTGACTGGAAAATAAAGCATTGACAGTTCTACAGCAGAGTCCGACATTATACCTCACACTCCTTGTTCATCATTTTTCAACGTAGTAACTGCATTTCTGCTACTTTCCTCTTTGTTGTTCCAAAGAAGAATAGATTATGTCACTTAGCAGGGATGACATTTAACAACACAAGATCTCTCCTCCTCATAAATGATGCCAGCATTTACAACAGTTTTCACTCATAATGTCTGTGATAAACTCATTCAGTTGTCCCGAATTAATTCTGTTAAATGAGATGAGTTATAATCCACTATTCATAACACAATGAAATGTTTATTAGCCTATGAACATATAGCTGTGTTTATTATACAGAAATACGCAATGGTTTGTGCTTTATCTTATAATCTCACCATCACTTAGTTCAACTCCGTGATGCTAGGTGGCGCTACACACCCTTTCGCATTGGCATTTTTTCAGTTAGTTGGAACAAAGGTGGCTGATTTGAAGCAGATGTAGAAGGAGGACAACACGCGAAGATGTGGATGCCAATGATGCAGCAGCTATGTACAAGTGTTGTTCTTTGTTGCTCGTCGTTGTTTTTCTTCTGCTACTGTGTCGTTGTCATACCGTGACTGTTATTAGACCACGGTCTCTTCAGTTCCAGAAGGGGGAGTCAATAGCTCGGCTAACAGTGGGTTGTGTATACATCCTGGAATAGCTTGATTCAGAACCACATTATCTGGCTCTAATGGCTCGATTTCATCAACTCCAGTTTGGTTCGGCTACAGCCCGACTAAGGTGTAAAAATGGCTTTTAAACGTTCTATATCAGTCGACTAAAGCAATAATTCAACTTTCTCTTCTTTTTTTTCTTTCTATACTAACAACACTTTATTTTCATCAATGGCAGGTTTAAAGATGTCAGAGGATCTGGCTACTACTTTGCAGATTATTTAGCCTATTTGTCTGTGCTCAGTCTATCCTCTGTGAATGAAAACCAAATTTGCATGGAGCAGAAGGTACTCTGGGAGATTTAAACTGGCTTTGCTGGACTAAATTTAGCAATGAATTTCCATCTAAACTGATCATTACTTTGCTCCCAGACACTTAATCTGTATGTAAATATATTTGGAGGGTTTGGTGGTATGGGATTAGTGACTGAAAGCCCATTGCCTTGGTTGAAGATTTGGTGAATTGGTGCCCGTGATTCTCATCTTGTTCCCCACCAGTTTCCTTTCTCCCTGCTCTTTTACTTTCCACTGGAAATGTCTTTCAGCATCCCTGTCAAAACTGTGGCCATCAATGGTCCTCTGTCCGGCTGCCTGGGCCTCTGTTTGCCTTCGGGCTCCCCGCTCCCCGTGAGCAGCCTCCCTTTGTGTGGGAGAATCACAGGAAAGAAAGCAAAGATGATGAAAAGGCGAGAACAGAGGGAGAGCTTTGGTAAACAGTGGTCTGTCACAGCTCAGCGGGAGATGCCGTGGCTGCTGCCGACATCACCACCACCGGGGAGAGTTTTTATCATAGAGCCGTCTTAAAGAGCCAATAAGACAAAAGAGGGTTTTGTGTTACCTCTTCAGAGCAAGTTGGACATTGACAAATAACCGTGTGAGAACTAAGGGATGTTTGGGTGGTGTGGAGGCATTTATAATGGTCAAATGTGTCTGATTATTATCTTCTTGTACAGCTGGACAGACAGGTGGGATCTTGATGAGCCTGCTCATAGGAACATGCGTAGAAGTAACTTTTAAAAATGAATTAATATTTAATGCTTCTTCTTTGATATCACATCGAAAACGGTAAAAGGTACTTATTTTTTGTTTAAACACATAATACAAATCATCTGATCATAGTGGGTCTTATTTTTACAGAACTACAACCCAATCGTGGATAAGCAGAAGTTAATGGATAGATAGATAAATATCAATAATTTCAAAACAGTTGAGCTAAAACAAAGCAATAATCATGTGGGCAATAAAGTGTCCCTTTAAGTCTTTAATATGATCTAAAAGGATTTGTTGCTGAAGGTATTGCTAATCATCTATCCTTGATGAACTGGTCATCAGCGACTGTGCAGACCTCTATAAAATCAGATGCTTGTCATTTTTCTGGGCTGGAGTATTCAGGTATCTATTAACATAATGACAATTGGAAATTACATCAGTAATACTCTTAAAGAAGTAATTGTTGCTGCGGCTCAATCTTGAAAGGGTCATATAATTATTTCCAAACAATTAGGAGGTTGTTATTGTATAACAAACGAGATCGAACAACACCATTGAAGACGGCTGCCAATCTTCTTAGGACTGAATGTCCCAACAACTTTTACCAAGAAAATACAATAAAAAAAAAAGTGGCACAGGTAGTATGATGAATGTTAAAGTCTGAAATAAGAAGGACATTTTAGCATAAAAACCTCATGCTCACTGTTAAGTTTGGTGGTGGAGAGGGTCATGATCTGATCGTGAACAAATGTGACGCCATCTATCATACTGCCAGACAGCTAAAGCTTAGTCAAAACTGGGTCGTGCAACATGACAATGCTTTGAAGCACGCTGGCAGATCTGCATAAGAAAATGGAAATGAAAAGAATCGAAGTTTTGAAATGGTTTTGTCCAAGTTCAGACCTGAACCTGGCTGAAATGCTGGAGTGAGGCCAGAAGACATCTGTAGATACGCAAATGCCCTGAACCTCAATAAACTTAAATAATGTTGCAAAGAAGTATGGGCCAAAGTTTTTCCAAAACAATATGAGACTGTTAGGCAACTTCTGTGTGTGACTGTATGAATACCTCATCAAACATTTTACCCACTCCATTCACACACAACTAATATAGTACAACACATACAGTTAGCTGCTCTAGCTACATCTAGCTTGAACCAGCCTAGAATGAGGCTGCTTGGAGCTCACCTTACAGCAAGAGGAAGAGAATGTCAGATGTCCTAGTCTGGTGTGTTCCCAGACACCCAGCCACTGTGGCCGATTCAAGTCTCTGCTGTCATTAACCTACATCGCTCTAAATTACCTCCTATTCCCAATGAGGGGAGACGGAAAAGGGTGTAGAAGCAGCAGAGAAAAAGAAATAAAACTTAGGACAAAGGAGGAAGGAAAAGATGTTGGAGAAATAACATTGCCAAGAAAAGTCAGGCCGTGTATGCAGGGGGAAGGAGAAGAGGATAGATGAGGGAAGTGATGGGAGCTGACAAGGAACAAAAAAAATGAATGAACGAGGGAGGCAAGGCCCAAGCCATTAGGAAATGAAAACCAAGCATAAAACTTTGTCATATTTTGTCACCGGATCCTGCATAAAATGTGAAAAGTGTGATTTATTAATGTTATGATTTCAGCATGAAAGTGTAATTCATTGGATTGTTAATACAGGAGCTGCCTGTGTGTATCATTTTTACGACATTTGGGAGTTCTGGCACTTAATTAAAATGCTGGGGAGGAAGACAGAGACAGTGCATCCTTGTGAGTGTGTCACAGCCGTATGTGTGTGGGTTTCTATGTCTGAGTTTGTGGACCCTGTCTCTAGTTTTTAATCATTTATTTATTTTTAAAACATCTGTAAGTTAAATTAATGTGGGATCCAAACAATCAAGTTGTGCACAGTGTCACCACTGTGGTCATACAAATGCAAGAGAGCACTGAGCGGTGCACTGATAGAGCTGACTCAACTGAAAGGGAAACACATATCACACACTCGACTACCCTAATTACAAAGCAGAAAAGAACCAAAAATGATTATTGAGTTACAAAACCATTTCAACTGAGGCTGACAGTAATAGATAATGGCCATGTTGTGGAAATTGATTACGGGGAAGAAATGGCCATGAAATTGAAAAACAACAGTAATCAGTGAACACAAAGAGCTGAAACAAAGGGGAACTGTTTGAAAGGAGAAAAAAAGAGGAAAGGTAGCAATAGCCAAAGGGTGGAGTAGGTTGATTGATTGCTATTGACAAAGTGATTGGCAGGTGATGAGTGTCGCTCCATACACCTGATGCCTTGGGGCAAGTGGGCGGGGAGGGACGGTCTCAGGTGACACTAAAAAGTGGCAGAGGCAGATTTGGTCCATGATAGAGGTAGGAAGATACTGACCACACATGAGGGGTCGCAGATGTCCACACACTCCCGTCCACTCATGCACGTGAACTCCCCACACAGGCTGACCATCATCGAGTGACCAGAACATCTGATATGAGCCCAAGATCCATTCACTTACTGACTTTCATCTGCAACTATTATGGCAAACAGTTGTTTCATACCAACTAGAGATGCAGAGTACCTGGCGCCAACCAATGCTTTATTTATTTATTAATTTAAATACATTCAAATTCTGGGATCTGGTTAACCTTCAAACCTTATTGATTATATATAAAGCACATCATGATCTCCTCCCAAGATGTTCTCAGAGGCTCTTCCAAATCCACAAGAGTAAATATGAACTAAGGCACACAGGTATGTTTAGGGAGGCATGGGGAAGAACCAAAAGTAAAGAAAACTGTGTTTCCCTGAAAGGTGTCAAATTGTGGAATTTCTGTGATAAGGATTTAAGAATGTGTACCTCAATTTATATTTTAAAAAAAATGTTTAAATATAAAACGATAAACAGTTATAAAGAAATCTGTTAATTATGTTGGTATAGCCTATTATAGATTAACATGAAAATAGCCCCACTATATACCCCTTTTTGCATTATTGGTATTACTATTTTTATATAACATAATGCAATGACAGTTTCTCTTTGTTTTCTTTTTATATATTTCTTTTCTTATTTGTGTATTATCATCCACCGGATGCCATATTATGTGAATGATATACACTGCACAGGATAGGCTATAATAAGCCCTTGGCTTCAGCCTACTCCCTTTTCGGACATTTCTATTTACCTTTCATTTTATTTGTGAAATGAACATGTAAATGTCTCAAAGTATTCTGTCCGAAAAAAAAAACAAAAAAAAACGTGTTCTTAGAAACCATTTCCCACACACTTGTTTGCTTTCTTCTCTTTCCTTTTCACGAGGTCCTTCGGCTCTGTTTATCTGGTCATGCTGATTATTCTCGTTAACCTGTTCTTATATCCAGACTGTAAAATGCTGCAGTTTTTACAATGCCACTGGCATTTCTTTGATAACCAGAAGGCATGTTTAGGAATCAGTAGATTGGAGGCCGAGTAAAGCAGCACATTATACATTTTCTTGCCTTTCAATTGAAAAATGTCAAGTAAATTGGTTAAATTTAAAAAAAAACAACTTGTTGTGGACTCTAAATGTGAAACATAAAGGAAGAATCAGTGTCTGATATGAGCGGCATGTGGAAAAAGGCTTTAACTAAAACTGCTTTATTACACATTTCAAAACACATGAAATGTAACAAGATACAATATAAAGTATATGGATATGCCAATAAAAAATGAGACACAGTTTTGAATGATTATCTATGGAGGTTTTACAGTTTTACCCAACAAGGATTGTTTTTGGCAGTCGGTGAAGACTGTAAGACCTATAAAGGCATATAGCTGAATATGCTGTGAAGCACATGTTTATTGAGAATGTTACCGCCAGGGATGTCTTAAAGTAAGCAAATATTCCTATATCTCTTTCACTCCAAACATCAGCCTTCAAAACAACCGTTCATCTTTATACTTTACGTCTTCCCATCATTTGTATTCTTTTTTCCATATAATTCTTCTCTGAGAGATGCAAATGAAAACCAGGTCCAACGCTGATAGTGGTTCTAACGTTACACCAAAGTTCTTTCAACATCCACTTGCTAACGTGTTGTGATAGTCGAGCAAAGAAACTCAGCTAGGAAACCTGTCTGACACACACTCACATTCAGTAGTTAGCTCATGTTTGGGGAAAACTAATTAGCCACTTTCTTCTTGTCGGAGACAAATGTTATGCTTACATCATGTTCAAGCACAGGTTGAAAACAATGATATCATGTGAAACAGTTAATAATCATCTTCTGATCCTATTTTTTGTGTCTTAAAAAAGGATTCAAACGTAATCGAAGTAGGAAACAAATACAAGCACAAGTGGAATAAAACAAATAAAAAATGTTATCATGCCATTATTCATTGAACAAAAATGAAGCAGGGAAAAAAAAATAATAAAATCATCACCACATCTGTAACATGACGAAAGAAAACAAGATTATTTTGAGTTGACAGGAGTATTTCAAAGAGGGTAACAAAAGAAAAACAACAAAAACAAATTGTTTTGTTTTTAATTTGCTTTGTGACTGAAACTGAAAGATATTTGGCACACAGGTTGAGGTAAATCTGTGAGTGCTGCATTATAGGCTGCGACTTTGATGTGTTCTTTAAAAAGGATTGCATTTCAAATGACATTTGGGCTCTGTAAAAAGTCCATAAGGAAATGAGAAACTGGAAGGAGGGAATTCTTCTTGATAGGTTATTGTTCATAAAACAGTCCTGCCATTCCAGTGCTCATGAATCCTGGTGGCTACAGCCATACACATTAGCAGAGCACTGTACACGGCACACAGAGACACCGGGACTCACCTGGACTGAAGGAGGAGGGTGATGAGAACATCTGTGAAGGGAGCAACAGGGCGGTAGAGAGAGAAGGAAAGACATAAAGATAAAATAAGCATTAGGACAAAGGAGGACAGATAGGAACATGCAGAAGTTTAAGAAGATACTTCTCTTTGAGAACAGACAGGGAGAGAAAAGTCAGACAGATAGAGGAACGTGGTGGAAGGGAGGGAGAATTAAAGGAATAGCTAAAACAGGAAGGAGAAGGAGTAATTGATGAAAAATTCAGAGTAACGAACCCTTGAAGGAGGGCAGGATACCTCACTTCATCACAGTTTGCACACAGAAGTCTTTGTTAAAGCCAAACTTGTGCCTTGACACTCTTTGATCCCCCATACACCTCAAAAATCCTTTTTCGCCCGGCCAGACATATCCAGACCTACACATTTATGATCACTGACTGACCCTGAGCTAGCTCTGACGAGCCTTCATGTCAGAGCTCTGAAACTGAGTCAGAACTTCCTGGCAACCACAAAGAGTGTATTGTGCCTTGTTGGAGTTGCTCAGTTTCTCTACAGCTCTGTGGATGTAAAGTACTTTTACCTTTCATAACCAGATCTAAAACCCACAGAGCGAACAGATGGAGAAAAATACACGTGTTCTGTGGTCAGATGAGGCCACGTTTGACATGGGGTTGGCCGAGCCCAAAAGCAGACTCAAGGGGATCCATTTGATGAATTTATTTACAAGTTTAGTAATTTAGGTTAGTGTACTTTTAAAAATGACAGGCTTGTGGGACTTCATAGAAATTCAAATGCTTGGCTCGGCTCGATCCAGATTGCTTTTCCAGAGAATGAAGTAGCCTCTGGACATGGTAAGTGAACCTGCAAAAGGAAAGCGCAACACAGCAGCCAAGTATTTATGAAGAGATGAATAATAAGCTGGCAAGGGATCATTGGAGAGTGAATCTGTAGGGGCACGGTATCAGTGGCGTGTTTGAATCTGCATATAGGCTATGTGGAGGTACCCTTAATGCAGAAATGTATTTTTCAGTTGGTAAGAGACATACTTATAGTAACACAAAGTTACTTTTGTAGTTTTTAGTCCAGCAGGTCCCCCTACAGGGGTGGAGGATAAGTTGCCTTCACAACATTATAAGAACAGTTTGGTCTGTTGCTTGGTCACTGTTGTTTTCTCTGCCACCATTACTTTGTCAAGTCTTGGCCTGTTTAACATCTACATGCTCCTACTGGCACAGAATATAAAGAACAACAAAAAAAGTTACCATACCTATGCAGATAACATGCAGATATAACATCACCAGGAGACAGAGGCCCTGTACAGGCTCTTGGAGCCAAAGAGAAGTTTAAAAATCTGTCTCAGCAGGACCTGGAGAGACTAGTCCATGCATTCATCTTTAGTATCTTGATTATTGTGACAGCATCTTTACATCCACCTTAAAAGTCACCTTAAAACTGCAGCTCATCCAGAACTCTGGTCTTTACACCAGCTGCCTGTCCATCAGGTGCTGGTCTATAAAGCTCTGAATGGTCCAGGACCAGAACACATAAGGGACCTCCTGACCCATTATGGACCTTCCAGACCCCTCAGGTCATCTGGATCTAGTTTTTTTTATCAGTTCCCAGAGTCAGAACCAGACATGGAGAAGCTGCGTTCAGCTTCTATGCTCCACATGTCTGGAACAAACTCCCAGAAAGCCTCAGATCAGCTGAAACCCTCAGTTTATTTAAGTCCAGGTTGAAATCACATCTGTTCACAGCTGGATTGGAATAAAGATCCAAACCTGCACTGGTACTTTTAAACTTGGGACACAAAACTTGATTACATTACTGTGTTTTTCTATTGCACTTTTTTTCTTTCCATCTATTTGTTTAAATTTCAAATCACAGTTTTTATTTTCTGTACTATGTGATGATGTTTTAATGTCTCTGTAAAGCACCTTGTTGTTACATTGTGCTATTCAAAAAAACTTGCCTTGCCTCTGTCATGATTTCAACTGCATCTTTGTGTGCAAGGTTCATCGTTGTTGTGTGACATAGTGTCTTAATTCGATACAGTTGTCACAACAACAGATAATATGGACCTTAGTCCAAAATTACTTTGTTTGGTTCTTCCTGGTAGTAGGGATGGGAGACTGTGGGAGTTAGACATTGAGTCCTAATTGAGTCCAAATGACATTGGACTCATAAACTGATATTTAATCTATTTATTTTGTTGCTGCTTAAGGTAACATGCTTCTCTGGAAGTCTGTGATTGTTCGGGCAGTGTCTGACCTCATCATCAATGGCGACCAAGGAATGTTGAGCAGATGAAAGAGAAATTTTGCAGTAATTAAGAATGGAAACATTGGATTTCATAAAACTCTAAAACTAAAATGATCAGGTCCTAAACAAAGAGTCATCTAAATGAAGGGTGATGTAACACAATGGCTAATATGGCTCTCTCCTAACTTTTTTTGTGTTTTGTTGGCATCAAATTCTAGATTTGTTTCTTATTTTCTAAATCCAATGAAGTCTCTGAAGAGACTGAAATCCTTTCTTTTGGTCATTTTTGTATTACATAAATGTACAAAATTATTAACAAAGTACTCATTAAAGTTCATGTTGTATTTTAGAAACTTTCCAAATGTTTCTAAAAACTGGGATTTAAGCAAAAGAAAGTTTCTTACTTACTTACTATAACATTTGGGAATTCCTGCCATTGTCCTGCAACACTTTCATCTATACTGTGTCATTTCCTTTTTCTCACGCCGTCACAATCTCTTTCATCTCTTCCTGACGTCGCTGTATCTGACTAAAGACAGTCCTTCCTGTGTTTCTCAGTCCAGTCACTCCTGTGTTCTTTGTCTTTCTCTCTTTCAAAGCAGCAATTACACAACCCATCTCCTCCAGTCACCACTTATTAAGTAGTATCAGGTCTCTCCAGCTTTAAAGTTGCATCTTCTGAGCTTCCTCCTCCACCGGCAGCATCCACGTTGATTCATCTCATTTGAGTGGCAGAAGGTGTAAAAATCCTGTGCTGTGTTTCTTGTTGAATATGTCTTATTATATCTCTGTTGATCCCTCTTTCTGAATAACTATATTTGTAGGAACAGATATTGATGATCATTTGATGATGAACGCAACTTTTCTGTTTCTTATCCAACCGTGTTTAGTTGATAATAAATCTGGCAACACTTTACTTTATAAATAGCGAATTCCCACAACATTTTTGCTTTCCATGGTGGTCTTATTCAAATACATCACACATAAGCTATTAAACAGCGATGTCATAGCACTGGAGTTGTGCCATAATCAAAAAGTAAAATGACAAATAGTTCTGCAGTTTTGGTTGTGGGAGGTTAGGGCAGGATTAGCAAATGGAATATCAATGCAGGCATTCATCACCGAGGGTAAATTATTCACCACTCTGGTTACATTTATACAGTCGTATCACGTCATATCTTAAGTAGGTCCCACCCACACCTATAATTTGCCTTGTACAAATTAAAACATTGCAATTCGATAATCTTAGTCAGTACATTTCAATGAAATTAAAAAATGATTGTGTTATTCTCACTAAAACTGAACTTCAAATACATGTACATACAAGTCAGACTAGCACATCTAGATATTCCAGATGAAATGAGTTGTGCATATATAAATAGAGAGCTACTCTCAACCTGGCCTTCGGCTCTGAAACATGGCATAAAATACCATAGCTCAGGACGCAGGAGTGGAAGTAATTAATTAAATTCTTTATTAAATCAAAAGCACTGCAGGATATGAATGAAAAACACAATGTGTAAGGGGAGCAGGCTTGGCACACGAGAACATATCAGGGAAGCACAATAAACAGACTGTAAGGGCAAGGAGGAAAGACACGTATATATTTCCTTAAAGAAGCTGAGCGATACAAGTGCTAACAATTGGGGAAGGCAATGGAGAGAAGAAGCAGACAGGGTGGGAAGGCCGTATACTTCCAAAATAAAGCATGAAGCAAAAATACAGTAACCAAGGCTGTTTCTCAATACCACCCATCCTTCAATTTTCTATACCCCCTCCTTACTATTCAGGGTCACAAGGGTCTGCTGGAGTGAAAGTGCAAAAGGCATAACTACACCCTGTCATCAGTCCATGTTTCTCAATCAAAAACTGCAGATGTGGGCTTGTATACTTGGAAATTTGACTCAGAAGAACATAATTTGTAGTGTGGGGAGGACGGAGTTTAACCTTTCTTATACTCATACTTGATGACATCACAACACAAAGATACATCTGAAAGTATTGGATGACATTTTGAAATATATATAAATAAATAAATCATAAATCAACATCAACATCGAGGTGAGGAGAATCATAACCTGTCTAAAAAAAAATCTTAAAAACACAACATTAGTATTATATTTTGCGGGGGGCCGGGGGTCTTACACCATGTATAATAAGTTCAGAGTTGTCAGGCTGTCCAGTGCACTGCTCAACGTGGCACCAACTTGCCAACAATTACATTTCTTTGTGAGTTGTGTCAGTGTGTGAGGGTGCTTGACATGTGTAACATCCATATTTATTCACCCAAACAAATGTAGGTCCAGTGACTTTGTTTTGCAATCCAGGACAAGTCCAACCATATGGTTGGAGCCCCCTGGTTTGAAGCATGCATGTCTGTCATAGGGTGTATATAAACACTGCTCCAGTCGGCCTTCAGAGACTAGTATTTCAGGCACAACCTTGGTTCAAACGTGTTTGTTACAGCTTTGTTTTGACCGTATTTCTTTTTTTTTTCACAAGTCTTGCCAAAGGAAAGTTCATATGCATTATGGACACCATAATGAGCAGGGAGTTGTTTTGACAAGCACTAAACTCTGACTCTATCCTAGTTTTATTTATGTGGGTGTATGCACAGGGCACCTGTAGACAATGTTTGACTGTTTGTTGTCTGATACAATCTCAGTTTAAAGGGGACCTATTATGAAAAACGTCTTGCTTTAACATATATAAAGTGGTCTCTGCTCAGCCTGACAACTCAGAGAAGGAGGAAAGCAACCAAATTCTGCAGTGTCTGTACAGCCGCCTGGATGAGTAAATGGATTTGAACGGGAGAAAATGAAAAAGGATTATGAAAAAAAATACAATAAGTACAGTAGGACAAATTGTGACTGCCGCGTATTTCACTGCGTCTTTTTCTTCTAAAACCCGCTGTGCAGGTGTGTTTTTTCCAGAGAAGAACATAGTTATGGGTCGTTGTTGTCGCTCTTTTTTCTTCTTATAAACCGACATGCCACCATCATTATATCTGAGAACTGTAATGAACGATCCATCAAAGGCTCCCGTTCTTGAGCTGCTGCTGAAGCTCATTGGCCGTTCTCAGCAATGTTGCTAAGAGACCAACGTTATTGACACAGGAAGTGAAGAACCGGGGAGACTATTTAGCCAATCAGAATGCAGAACACGATGCACAATGCAAATCCGTGAAGCAGCGAGACGTGAAAGGTGAACGGCGTTAGAGCGAGGGATTACTGTACCTGAATGCAGCACACACCTTTGGTAATGGCTCACCACAAAGAATCAAACATCATCAGACATCTGCTAGATTTTATGTAGACTGCTAACAGGTGGACAAATCCAGAGAGGACCGTCCCTGGTGGCACCACTGATACAGCGCACAGAAAGCAATGGCATAGTATCCTATAAACCAAGATGGTCAGCTGACCGAGGGAGGTATGCGTTTCTTTTGCATGATTTCCTGATAACCCTGTATTGGGAAGTACCTGATAATATTACAAAGACACACTTATAAAGGCTCAGTGACAGGGTGCAGTGGGGGCATAGAGAATGCTGTGGAAGAGCAAAATGCACACACTGCTCGCTGACGCTCCACATCAAACACTGTCTGCAGACAGGTAATGTGTGTGCAAAAAACACTAAGAAGGAGAGCGAGGGCTTGAAGGGGAGAAAGCATCAGCTGTAAACTGCGTGTGGGCTTTGATGTCATTTGATGTCTGATGCATATTCCCCTTTTCTCTTTATTAGAGAAGGGACAGATGAAGGGAAAGGCGGAGAGGGAGATAAAGCGACAGACAACATGAAAGCATCATTAGACAGCAGTGGATTTAACCTCTCACAGAAGGCATATCCACACAAATAAATCAATCCCGGCAGATGTGAATGCCATGTGCTATTATACATTTGATGCCTTCGCTGTGTTCACGTGGTCCCCGTCTATCACCCTGAAGCAAAGCATCAACAATCCACAAGAGGAAATTGAGGAAACCGCTACCTGTTCAAATCTAATTCCTAACCCTCACTAAGAAGCAAACAGTATTAAACTAAGTGGGTTTCAGGAACAAGCAAACAATGAGCAGCATGAGGCAGCTGGAACCGATTCATGACCAGTACTTTTCCATATCCAGTGCTTTTTTTCCTAACCTTCATCCAGAGATCAGAGGCAAAATGTTTGTTAAGGTCCACTGGGCTTCCTCCATCTTACACACCGCTTCCCCTTCTCCGTGAAACCACACACATGCTAACAGTGACCGGCTTATCCCTGCATCAGTCCATCTGTTAATAGACCCAGCGGACCTCTACCTCACTGTTGATCTTGAACGGTTTCCCAAGCCTCTGAGTCTGCCCTCCTTCTCTCTTCAAACATGCAAACATCCACATGTGCTTACAGTATGTCAGCACAGAGATAACCAACCTCAGGGCTAAACCATAATCCCCAATAAAGTTTTTACTCATCCCTTGAAGGGGGTTGAACAGGGTACAGAGCATGCATAGATGGATGGATGGTTTCTACTCAGATCTTCTGAGCATTGGGATTGCAGATAGTTTATTGAAACTGAGAGTGCATATAGAGGGTCTGCATTGACGTCACTTCCCCACTGCACCACGCCCCCTACTCGCACTGAGTGGCAAAAATGGCTGGAACTAGTGGAGAAGACGGGATAACAGCCGATTATGGGCTTAAATTAAAGGCAGCTGGACTTGACAGTGACCCGTACAGTTACCCCAAGAACCAGTGGTCCATGGACATTAATATTTGGTACAGTTACCAAGAACCAGTGGTTCATGGACATTAATATTTGGCCACGAATCCAGTTTCCTGATATTTATATGTACTTAATTTCTACGCCGGGGAAATACACGAAGCAAAGCTTGAAGGCTTACAAAAGTCTTGACGCTTGGTCCTACTTCAAGGCAGGATTAGTTGTAGAAATTAAAGTAATGAGGACCGTTTAACGTTAGCTACCCAAAAATCCAACATTACCTGATACAAAATGGGAACCACAAATCCACATTTCGGTGCCTGGAATCCAGTTGTTTCTGTGAATTGCAGCGATCCATTCGATTTTAAGTTTATTTTTCGGCAGTCTATAAAACGATAACTCAGTTTTCTTGCTAAATCTATGAGTACAGTTGATCACACAACAGCTCTTTCCCATTTTAGATGTTTTCCAGTTGCTCAAACTGAAAGTTTACGCTGCCACTCAGTATTTCTGCCACTCAGTGGGTGTAATCCGCTGTGTTTATTTGTTTATTTGTTTATTTAATAAGGATCCCCATTAGTCTTCACCATGTGAAGACTATTCTTCCTGGGGTCCACACAAAGACATACAAAAGATTACAATAATCACAACTCAAAAAGGGTGAACACATTCACCAGAATTCCTAAAATAATAAATTAAAAAACTAAAATAAAAGATTAAATAACCAACCAAAAACATCCACATCTTAAGTAACAATATTTTCTACTATCACCAGATCTGTATCCACTTATGAACAAAATAGTTTGCAACGACTTTATAATTTATAATATACTTATACTACTATACTATATATACTCATAGCCTACAGTAATTTAGAATATATTTACTATTAAATTTATAATATACTTACAATTTGCAAAATAATTTGCAAAATAATTTGCAAAATAATGTGCTGTGTAATGCTGTGAGGTCCCATCTGTGACGTCATGCGCATTCCCTCTATACAGTAGCTGTTTAGTCGAGCTAAAACTATAGATCAACTGATCCATTTCGTTGGTCTGCTTTCTTCGTCCAAATATACACGCATGTGAAAGGAATTAATTTACCATGTCTTTAAAGTACGTCAGACTCTAGCAGGTGGTGTAGGGCCTGCATTCAGCTTGTTACCATTGGGCTTTTCTGGATGACCTAGTGAGCCACACACCAAAACGACAGATGAATCTTTGCTTTACAACAAATGATGTCAAACAGGGAATCGGGCAGACTTCCAGCTTGGGATACTCTGTCTATCCTGTATCCTTTCATTTTTTTACGTTATCTCTAACTGCGTGTTCTGCTACTTCTAGCTAAAAGCCGTGGCTGGGAATTATAGAGCATTAGCGGTGGAAGTGTAGTGCTGTTGGAGCTGCAACCGCACAACAAACAAATGAGAAAAAGAGGTAAAAGAAGAGGAACGTTTCTGAAAACAAAATTATTCCAACTTTATGGACAATAGTATTAAAGTCTTTTCAGCTGAACAGCAAGTTAAACGGCTGGCTGTAGTGAGCATCTCAACTCCAATCCCAGCCCTGATTAAGCAGGATGTGCCTCTTTTGAGATTATACTTAGAGTTCAAATTCACTCCTACCAGCTGTTGGCTGGCTGTTCTTTTAATTCATTGTGGTATCAGCCAAAAACAGCCAAAAGACAAAGCTCTTTCAAAGAATTCCCCTGTCCCACAACCCTCAGCATGCCACTGTACATAAAGCATACATTAGTACTGTTGAGCGATTAAAAAAATTGAGCGATTCAATAATTAAGATCTGTAATAAATTAATCTAATTAATCGCTTTTTTAATCTCAACTAAAAGTTTCTGACAAAAGCCCTCAACTTAAGGTGTTTTCCTTCAAATTCATAACATTATTGTGGCGGATCAAAAGATTGATATATAACAACAGAAAAGTGGCTTTATAAAGTTATTTATTAATTGTTTTAACAGACTTGAACAGATGCGAGCCGCTCGGTGGCGCAGTGGGTTAAGCAGGCAGCTCATATACTGAGGCTACAGTCCTCCTGCAGCCGTCACAGGTTCCAATCCCAGCCTGCGCACCTTTGCACCATGTCATCCCCATTCTCTCTCTCTACCCCCTTCCTGTCTGCAACTTGAATGAAGGGCCACTAGAGCCCAAAAAAAAAAAAAAAAGACTTGAACAGATGCAGTCCTAGCCATTTACAGTACACTTGGCAAGAACATTCGCCATCCTCTCGGTCGCAGAGTTGCGCATGCGCGGTGCTCTCTTCTAGTCTAGTTTGGGGAAGTGTTGCCATGGCAACATCGTTGCCGTGGTAACATTGTTGCTGCTAACGTTAGCTGCGGCTGAGCTCGCGACCGGGGGCTTTGCGTTTATGTGGCTAAACTTGAGCTGCTTCGGTGGTGAGCAAAGTCCCTTCCACAAAGACACATATCACTCTACCTTTATCAAAGGTGCCGTCGGGGCGTTTTTGAAATGTAAAATCCCCTTTCACTGGACCGACAACTTTCATATGCTCCTCCATTTTCTCTTCTCCGCTCCTCCCCTCCCCTCCCCCCCACCTGTCCAGCTATAATGGGAGTCTACCAGCAGCTAACCACGCCCACACACAGGGGCAGTCAATCAGTGTCCACTTCCAGGTTTGACTGACCGTTGTTTTCCACCCACAACTCAAGCATAACAAGCCCACCACACAAACACTAATTTCACAATAAAGGCAACTCACAAACAGACAAAGTAAAGTTAGAGATTAAAAACTAGATTAAGCGATTAAAAAATATAAGACGCTAAATATGCCTGTACTTAAAGAATCGCAATTAACGCGCTAATTTGACACCGCTAGCATAAATGTTAACGTAGACATAGATGCACATCTCGTCAACTGATGCACAAATGTATGGAGGCAAACCCTGGTCAATATGCACAGCTGTCCTGGTAAAATACTTCAAAAATGTAGATGA
This sequence comes from Cololabis saira, assembly GCF_033807715.1. NCBI lineage: Eukaryota > Metazoa > Chordata > Actinopteri > Beloniformes > Belonidae > Cololabis > Cololabis saira. The sequence continues at coordinate 8,958,256 of NC_084590.1, read as the reverse complement.
GGCCATGTTTAAAGCACTGAAGGGGGCACGGTGGCGCAGCTGGTAGTGCAACCGTCTCACAGCAAGAAGGTCCTGGGTTCTATTCCCGCCGGGGACGCTGTGGGTGCTGAAGTGCGTGTTAGTTCCCCCATGACTTTGGTGCCCACACCCTGGGTGGGGTTGGAGAAAGGGCCTTTCTGTGTGGAGTTTGCATGTTCTCCCCGTGTTCCCTTGGGTAGCTAATGTGAACTACCCTCATAAAAACATGCAGCAGTCCTGGGCTCTACTGCCCCCTCTGGCCAGCCGGAGAAGCCCCACCCTGTCTGGTGAAAAGATGCGGCCTGCTCACTCCTCAGGTTAAGGAGGAGACCTGAGCTCAGTGGTTAGGAAGGTGGTAAGGTTAGGAAATGCCCAGGACTGTCACTTAGGTAGGAGCACTAGGTGATAAAATGGGAAAAAAAAATCAGGGATAAAAATATTCAGGAAAAAAAAAAAAAAAAAGCACTGAATGATTATTTAATGAAATCTTTGGTTTTTAGCACCTGTGAAATGTGACAAAGACACTTGATGTGATCAAATATATATCAGATACAATAAAATCTCAGGAGAAGATTACAAACTCATTATCTTCTGAACTAATTTATCCAAATTGATTTTCTCCCATTTGTAATTTGATCGGAAAGTGATGATCTGTTGACTGCTTCAGGACTCATCACTCCAGTTTGAAACGGAAAATAAAAGTGCTATATGAATTATCTTCATTCTTATTTTTCTTGTATCTAAACATCTTGAAATGAATTAAAAAGTATATTTGTACAGAAATATGAATATAATATTTGAAGTGGGGTAATTACAGTCGCATGAATAGGTGAGTAAAAGGTGAGTTGTACTGGAGATTTTGGTGCATTTGAGACTAAAGAAATCTGTCACAATATACCACATGTTTTCATTAAAGGAGGTTTTTATGCTGAGAAGATTAAAATCTGCTCAACCATAATTTGCCTCCATATGGAAACATTTTATCTATGAAGCACACTTCTGCACACACACACACACACACACACACACACACACACACACACACACACACACACACACACACACACACACACACACACACACACTTCTTGAAAGCCCCACTTGCAACTTGTCCCCTCCCTCTTATCAGCAGCAGATTATCAGTGCCTACTATACTGTTGTGAATGGGCAACCCATTTCATTCCTAATAGGCTTCCTAAGTGATTTTGTCTTTGTCCTTTTGTGTCCTTGCCTTTCAATCTACCCCACACTGATTGCAATCTAGCCAACCAGGTGAGTGGATTCGTCAGGAGAGTGACAATCGGCTGGCGAGGTGGGGCAGATCCCTTATCTCCCAGGGACTTCCTGGATTAATTGAGACAGGTTAAGTGGAACAGGACGGTGAAACATTATGCAGAGCCGAGGAGCGCCGAGGCGGTCGGAGGATGGTGCTGACGTGGCATTGTTTGCTCTGCAAGAGGCAATGAGATGTCGTGTTTCAGCAGTTCTCACACAAGGGTATGAAGGGGTTTCACTGGAAGAGAGGGAATCATTTACGTCTGCTATTCAGTTTCAGGTTTTCAGTAAAGATGTTTTCTGTGCCGCAGAAAGAGAGAGAGACAGAAAGAGAAAATGTTTGTTATTGTGGATTAAACACACAGAATGGAGTTTAACTGAAATGTTGTCTTGGTGTCAGAGGGGGTAATGGTTAGGTGGTTTGGGCCCACAATTAGGAGAAAAGCTTAAAATTAACATCAACTAGACACTGATTTCACATCATTGAAAAAAATGCCTTTGATGTGTTTATGCCCATAATATACTGTAAGTTGAAACCTTTTGAAATATTGGGCAAACCCCACTGATTTTTCACTCTTCAGCACTTTCCATTCTATTTTTCTGGCTAGTAAACCCACACCCCCCCCCCCGCCAAAAAAAAAAAAAAAAAAAAAAAACCACACACACACACTGTAATTATCAGTAGATGTTTAGTATATGAACTGACAGTAATGTGCATTTGTCATTTGATGGGGATTCTTCTTAGATACTTTACAACAAGTTGAACTTTTCACCAATATCAAATGCTGGACCTGATTAAAGAAGAATGAGAAATGCTAGACTGCGTAGGGAACCATTCTCATTGAGCCTTATCCAAATATAATTAGAGTCGAGTGGAAAATGGAGTTTGATCTAAATAGACCAGAGCGAACATCAACACTGGCAGTATTACGATCCATGGAGGTTCTCCAAAGACTAGCAAAATAATGACATTATCCAGGGAACAAATGTAACATCCTAGAAGTAAAAAAGATTTATCATTATTTTCATCTAAACCCCTAACTATGACATAATATGTGATCAAGGGTGCTGAATATTTTCATCTTCATGTTTCCTATAACAAGGAGATACTGGAACATCACCCCTTATCTAGATTGGTGCAGGGAGATGATTTGTGTTAAAATATTGTATGTATTGCATATGACAGATGAAACTAACCACTTGTTCTGGAAATTAAGCCAATGCTAAAAGCACACTCTCACCTTATCTCATGAAAAATAATATCACAGTGATCTCACCAGCCAGATTCATAATGTCTAATCACCCTGCACTTTTGTACGGACGAGTATTAGGGCCAGGCAGGAGAAAAATAATAATAATGTTTTAGAGGAGGATTTTTTTTCATTATGCACTTCGAGAAAAAAGTCGCAATGTCGAGAAAAACATTAAAATGTCAAGATTAACGTTGAAATGTCGAGAAAAAAGTCGAAATGTTGAGAAAAAAGTATAAATGTCGAGAAAAACGTAAAAATTTCATGAATAAAGTTGAAATGTTGAGAAAAAAGGCGAAATTTTGACTTTATTCTTGAAATTGTATTTCAACATTATTCTCAACATTTCAATTTTTTTCTCGAAATTGTATTTCAACATTAATCTTGACATTTCAACTTTTTCTTCGACATTTCGACTTTTTTCTCGAAGTGCATAATGAAAAAAAAATCTTCCCCTCTCAAATATTTTTTCTCCTGCACGCATACTCTTCCATACTTGTGTGTGGTCAAGTGTTTGCTTGATTGTAAAACCATGCATTTTGTGTTCTTCCCCCTATTGAACAGTGTTGGAGGAGCCTGGAGCCGTCTAGGGTTTCGTCAGGTGAGAGGTGGAAAAGAGCTCCCCAGTTTATCACAGGACTTCAAAGAAATCCCACTCATTCCTTCAGTCCTTGTTGAATCCGGGCATGACTACCACGCACATGTTTAGACTGTGGGAAGGAGCCGGAGCACTGAGAGAAAACCCACGTCAGCGTGGTGGGATCATCCAAACTGCACATGGCGGGCCTGAACCAGGAGTCTGGCTGTGAGGGGACAGTGCTAACCACAACACCACCGTGCTGCCAACACAAACCCATTTCAATTTCAGCGTGTAATAAAGTGAGAAAAGTAAAAAGTCAAAAGCAAAATAGGTGAAAGGCCACGGAGGCTAATTACCTTCTCAAGACGCTGCAAGTGACTGTGATCTCATTAGTTAAAGTCACAGGTTTAGATCAGTGCTATTAAGAATAATCCCATCAAATGGTGAATAATAAATCTTTAAACAGGGAGTCCCCCCTACGTGGGCTGCTTGCCTTTAGGGCTAAGCATGGGCCGGCATTTATGAACTGCTCAGAAGGGGCTTTGTTTTTGCTACAAAATATAAAATATTACTTTAAAACTAAGACATTTTAAACACTTATATTCACTTATATTCTATGAGGGCTCCACACATTCTCACTCCAGTCAGGTGATCTGTTATAATTATTGGTTGGCTTTAACTGCATTTCTCTCTGACGTCCACCTCCTGAACAAGTGCACCAGGGGTTGACAATGTGACCTGTGCCAGCAGAGGTTTGGGATGGAAAGACAAGAGTAAAGGGTGGTGTTTATGAGTTTTACTTTTGCCAGTTATTAGGGGATAGGCCTAGTGGTTAGAGCTGGGCCTGGAGGACGCGGGTTCAAGTCCTCGGGTTGGAAACAGAGCTGAACTGTGGGCTCCTGAGCAAGGTCCTTTCCCCAAAAGCGATTAATAAAGTGTTTAATTAGTAAATAAACTCCTCTTTTAAAGGGGACCTATTATGAAAAACAGGTTTTCTCTTGCTTTAACATATATAAAGTGGTCTCCCCTCAGCCTGCCAACTCAGATAAGGAGGAAAGCAACCAAATTCTGCAGTGTCTGTACAGCCGCCCGGAAGATCCGTCCAGTGTGATGTGGATCTACGAGCCAATAAGATCTCGTCGTTACGTAACCAAAATGCGATTTACATAGGTTGGCCTCCGATACGTGAAACCACGCCCACAACTAACTCCACCGGCCGGAGCTTCTGCCATTTTTTCGTAGCGGTGTATCGCGTCATTCAGGCAGCCAATCAGCACAGAGCCTCATTATCATAGCCCCGCCCACTCAGAATCCTGCATAGATAATGAGGTTAGAGAATGGGAAGATAAAGACATGGCTCAGAGGCTGAATTTCTAATTTATTTAGCAAAAACAATCAAAAACTTGATTTTAAGACATTCAAGGCCTGTTTAAAATAGGTATTAGGTGCCATAATAGGTCCCCTTTAAAAGGAGCTTTTGCAATTTTTTAGTTCAGCAGTGCTCTTTAGAGGAGGTTAAGTTGCTTTTATATTTTGTGTCACTGAGTTGCATTATGTATAAAGAAATCCAGAAAAGTCCAAATGAAATCTCTGAAGTAAGCTGTTGAACTAAAGTGCTCGTTTTAGTTCATGAAACGATCAGGACTGGTCCATATCCTGATCCACAGGCTTTAACATCTCACTCCCAGGTCCCAACACACATACATTTGGGGAAATAAACACATCTGCTTAAACACACACATGTAGTCTAACCAGACCATCTTATACCAGAGGACACATGAACAGGATGACAGCCAGTACTGGAGTTGAGGGGGGATGGCATCCCCCCTGAAATAAAAACGGTCCAAATCATCCCCCCTGTAAAACTGCCATCCCCCCTTTCCATCCCTTATGTCATTTCATCAATGAATGTGGTTTTACTGCTATTTCAACATTTAGAGTCATCACCAGAAAAATAACACCAGAAAAATAACTTATTTGACAATTTTCACCTGTTTCAAGTAAATTTTCACTTGAAATAAGTAGGAAAATCTGCCAGTGGGACAAGATTTATCTTCTCATTACAAGCAAAAAAATCTTGTTCCACTGGCAGATTTTTCTACTTATTTCAAGTGAAAATCTACTTGAAACAGGTGAAAATTGTTGTTTTTTCCAGTGATGAGTCTTGTTTTAAGTTTAATGAGATTTCTTTTACGAAAATGAGACATTTTAACTAGAAATAAGAAAGATATTCTTGTTAAGATTTTATGTTTTTGCAGTGATCCATGTTACTTATCCTGTGAAGGACAGAGTCATATTGATAAGTTCAGAAAAGTGTTTTTTATTGTTGTGTTTTGATGTATTTGATGTAAGCCCAGTGGATATTTAAAGCTTACAGAAGGCTGCATTTAACTGCTGCTATGTCATTCCTGCAGTATTTCTGCAGGTGTTTTGGTCACTGCTATTATTTGTAATGTATTATATTATTTGTAATCAGCACAAATTATCTGTCCCCATATGATCAAATCCACCATCCCCCTGATTTATTTTTACAACTCGAGTACTGATGACAGCCCATAGTGTAAAGTTGATTTCGTCAACGAAAATTATGATTAAATATCGTCGTCAACGAACCTTTATCACCTGAGGAAAACGAGACGAGACGCATTGAAAATGATGGTCATGTGACGATAACGATAATTAAACATATAATGCAATATCGTAGAGGAATAAAAACGATACTAAATGTAGATTACAAAATAAAAACTCTGCTAAAATGTGTCTTCATTTTCGTTCACTTCATTTTCGACCAAAATGAGACAAAATGTTCTAACAAAGACCCTTAATGTCCATGTTTTGAGTAGTTTCCTCTGGTTTAGTTTCCTCTGGTTTAGTTCTGCTGCTGGGTGACGTCACGTCCTCGACTGAAACTTGACACAACTAAAAGGAGAATGAACGTGACTAAAACTAATAAAAACTAAAATGATAGCTTGACCCAAAGACTAGACTAAAACTGAAATTGAAACAGGCTGACAACAACACTAGTGCACGAGTGCATGACAGATAAAAGAGATGATATTTTGGTTAGGACTGCTCCCTCTTCCTATCATTCCAGCCATCACAAATGGCAGCAGCAGCATCCTCCTTTAGGCCCAGATGTCTCACAGATTCTCTCCATGCTCGTCTCTCCTCTTTATAACATCCATCTCTGTTGTGTTGTTTGGACTTCAGTGTCTCGACCCTTCCATCCTGATCCTCCTCCTTACCAGAGTCCTGACCTCCCTCAACCCTGTAAAACCTTCCATACATCAACAACACGTAACCCGGCTGACGTGTAATGCTAAATCAACTTCCCCTGACACTGATCCAATGTTTCCGCAGTGTTCCCACAGCTCTTGTTAAACCACTGGCAGGGCTTTACACGGCCTTTCTCCTGGCCTCTCGTGACCCCCCGTGATCCACCTCCACAGTTTAAAGATAAGCCGGCCTCCTCACGCTCTGTAGCATCCGTGCTGTACATTTAAGTCATCGCCCCGGAAAATGAGCTTGCAAGTGAAGGATGCATGTGTTTATGAATATATGTGTGTGTATCCTGCGTACGTTTGAACGTGCCGACTGAGCGCCTCATGCTTTTATAAGTCAACGTCACCCTCGACTCCCAGGCAATGATGTGTAACAGTCACAGTGTCATGTCTTCTAGCCTCTGCTGGCCTCTCGGTGCTCTCTCCACCTCATCCTTCAAGCAGACGGCGTTCAGATGCTTCCACAATAAAAACCATACCCATGGTTCCTGTAAGGAAGCTTTACAGGACAAGGTTAAGGCACAAAGACTGTATTAAAGACAGAAGAAGGACATTGTTGTAATATTATCCTTTTTCTCTTGCTCAGTTAATTATAGCAGATGATCATCTGATACCCTTTTTTCCAAACAGGAAATATTGATAAAATGTGTCATCCAGGTCATTTACAGAATCTGTCCACAAAACAGAAACATCCGGAAATATGAAAACCAAATGTATGATTTTTTTTTTTTTTGGTTTTCCTTGACAATAAAATGGTTTTATGAAAGAAAACAAACAGAAACGGGGGGGATCACAGGAAATAGTCACAGAAGCTGCGGTGGCCTTCTAAAGCTCACATGTTAGCAGTTCACCCATACTGTACGTCTGCAGAGAGCAGCAGGTCCCCTGACTTCTACATGCAAATATTTGTGGATACATGTGTTGCACACAAATGGACTTCCAGCCGTGCATGGGTTTTTATCAATAACTCTTTACTCTTTCTTTGTCTGCAAACACAGAAACACGTGCACACCAGTAACTCCGCTGCTTACTGCAGGCTGTCCGTTTAGTGAATGACACATAAGATGTCAGTTTCTGCTATAACCTTCAAAATAAACCAAGTCATAATATTCTATACAATTTAAATTCCAGCAAACTACAGGTGGACACAGTTACTTTTCTGAACTCATTAACAATGTCGGGCGGCACATCATTACCGATGAGCGGGTCATCAACTACCATATAAACTCCGGCAAAACTGTCATATTAACGTCACTCACAATCCCTGCCATGCATACATCACTTATACCTCTGCGTTGTTACTTTTATACATGTTTTCACTACTTTTGCTCACCTGCAAACACAGAAACACGTGCACATCAGTAACTCCACTGCGTGCCTGTGTGAGATTTACTCATCGTAGCTACATTAACCTACCAAAATATAAATTGAGATAATTACAATACTCAAGGACAAATTAAAACAATGAAAAATATTCAAGGACAAATTAAAACAAACAATGAAAATAATTAAAAATTAAAGCTGCAAGCAGCAATGAACGGGCCCTCGCACCCTTGTGCACGTTCAGGCTGCAGTGGAAGCTTGTATGACTTGTATGTAGATTCTTCAGGCCTGGACATTTAGCGGATGACACCACCCACGACTCTCTATATCAAACCATTCAAAAGTTATGGCAGAAAATAGGGATTATAAAATAATGACCAATCAGAAGAAGGGACGGGACTAATTCATGCCAATGAAGGTCAAATACTCAAAACCGAGTCGGATGACACCACCCACGAGTCTTTATGTCAAACCATTCAAAAGTTATAGCAGGAAGTAGGAACTATCAAATATGGACCAACCAGATGAAGGGTGGGCATGCTTTTTGGCGTCTATCGTCGCCACGGTAACGCTTTTGACTGAGAAAAGTAATGCGCGTCGTCGCAGGATGGAGACGCACATTTTGATGTATAACACACCTGGGGGCACGTTACGGTTCTGGCTGTATTAACTGCCGAAGGAATGGCATAAATTGCGCCAAAATTACACGATGAATTCAAAATGGCCGACTTCCTGTTCGGTTTCGGCCATGGCACCAAGAGACTTTTCTTTAAGTTACGACATGATACAGGTGTGTAGTGATTTTCGTGCATGTACGTCAAACCGTATTGTGGGGCTTGAGGCACAAAGTTTTCTAGGGGGCGCTGTTGAGCCATTAGGCCAGGCCCATTAATGCAAACCATTAAATATCACATTTATCGCCAGGCCTGACTTGAAGGAAGAAAGAAAGAAAGAAAGAAAGAAAGAAAGAAAGAAAGAAAGAAAGAAAGAAAGAAAGAAAGAAAGAAAGAAAGAAAGAAAGAAAGAAAGAAAGAAAGAAAGAATTCCTACGATAGGGCCTTCAAGTGCTCGGGCCCTAATAATACATGAGAATGGGGGGGGCCAGTGTCCACCAACATGCTTGAAGCCAGTATAGGTCCCACACATGCACATCAGTTTAGCAGATGTATCTTTTTATAAGTTGTAAATGGTAGATTTCTTTTGAAGTTTTATAAACTACTCTTTGTATAAACATTCAAACCACTACAAAACCTCTTCTTTTTTCTGTTTTGGTTGCTTGGTCACAAGCTAATACTTGGCATTTGTTTGGTGTTTTGTATGCTGTCCTTTCTATGGAGCACCATATTTGACTACTACAACTTTTGACATTAGAACTAATTATTTTTTTAATAACTGACTTAACCAGGACGACGTGATTAGCACAAATAAAGACGTAACGACTGTCCATGCCACACAGTTTTCCATGTCATCCTCTCTGATTGCCTGAAGTCAGTGTCTGTTTTCAGCCTAAAGGTGACATAGTCCTCCTGAGGAGAGGGAAGTGATGCATTACTGTTTCCTTCCATCAGTCGTTTATCTCTGTCTCAAGAAACCTGCACATGCCGTACCAACGGGGCCAATGTGTGAGGAAACAAGCAGCAATAAGCACCGGAGAGGCATATGCAAACAAATTTCCGTGCATTTAAAATGGCTGAGATATCCTCCCTGAACGCTAAGCCAACACGTGCTGCGTGTTAAGTAAATATGCAACTCCCAACCAGTCAGACACGTCCTGAGAGGGCCCTGATTTATCACTGCCTGAGTCAATATAGAGATGGATGACACGAGCAGGGGAGAAAAGAGAAGGGAATAGAAGGATAACAGGTGGACAAACTGTCCCTGCAGCTACTCTGAACACACAGAGAAGACCCAAGGTAAACACTGGCAGCACGCCAAGGCACGGACAGACGAACACACACACACACACGCGCTCACGAGCATATTCCATAAAGCTTTGGCCAGGACACACACAGCCATGCACACAGTCCAACGTACAAACACCCTGGTACAGGAGGACAGGGATGCACGCACGCGAGAGGACTGTAAAGCTGTCATATGCTTGGCTCTGCCGCAGTGCTGAACCCAGGAGCCCTCTCTCCTTTAGCTCCATCTGTCGTTCTCCCCTCCTCCCCCCCCTCCCTCCCTTCCCCTCTTTCACACCCTTCATTACTCTCCTTTCTCCTTGTAACACGTCTTAACATTTTTCACGTTCTACTTTTTCTAGCCCCTTTCCTCTTCTCTGTCATCATCTCTTTTCTCACCCTCTTTTCACTAAAGTAAGATTCCAAACCCCGGACGAAGGAGGCATGGGGGGGAGAGAGAGGAGGAGTGATAGGGAGTCCCAGACCTCCTGTCAAACAGTCAGATTGAGAGCTTATGTCTAAGAGAAGCTCAAATCTGACACTCTTGACATCAGACAAGCACACCCTGTGCATGTGGATTAACTGGAAACTAACCTTACTGCACCCAGTAGCACTATAAACCTTCCCTCCCATTTGTGGGGTTTTGAGCAGCATGTCATATGTTTTCTTTATAGTATGGATCGCACAGCAAGGCTTTCTTTCTCTGATCTTTTTTCTTCTTATATGAACTGGGTGATTTTTTACAGTAGAGGCTTCCCTCGGTCTCTTTAATCCTGCTGGCTTACTGCTCAGAATAGCATCCTCTTGGATTTATTTCACAAAAAGTGCAAATTGAAAAGGCACATCCAATTATTCAGTAAGCCGCTAAGAACTTTCACAGAAAACATCCACCAGATACTTCATGTTTACATGGCAGTTGGAAATTGAATTTGACTTTCCTGTTTCTCTTGTGAATCTGTAATTAAAAAGAGAAAAAGACACTTCTTAAGTAATAATTCAGTGATTTGTGTCTTAGAGGCCCCACGAGTCATCTGGCACATGAAACTAGACCACATGTTACGGTGTGCAGATAATGCCCCTTAAGTGGCAGAAATACCCCTGAATCCATGGCAAACCCTCTGACCACATGAGAATACAAAGAACACGTCTAAAAGGAGAAAGAGCAGTTTAGTTGACAATCACCAGCTGATTGAGCAAGAAGTCACACAGACATGTACATACACACGCACGTATACACACACATAGTCATATACATACACGCACACACACATATAGACAGATACATCGGCTTGTTCACCTGCATGCTTGCTTTGTAGTTTTTGGGTTAGTTGGCAGTAGTTTAGCTTAGACTGTGATCGGATCTCGAGATTTGGGTCGATTGCTGCTCGTGTTTTGGTCGGCTCCGTGACGGTTTTGTGTTTCGTTTGTGGTTTTTGTTGCAGATTTCCAGTGCTTGACGTTTGTCTCCGTGTGTTCCTGCTTCCTGGATTGGCAGTGGATGTCACCCCCCCCCCCCCCCCCCTTTTGAGAGTGAAAGCTTCAATTAAACAGTGAATTAAAAACACTTTTTCAAAAATGATTGACTCCTATCAGGTTGGGTTTCTATGGTAAAGCCTTGTTTTTCCAGCACATTCTACGGAATTAAGATCTTGGAAATTTGGATCAATCAAAAACTTGATCTCGTCATATTCCCAAAACCATCTTTTGAAAGTTTTTGCAATGTGCCCTCAGAAGGTAGAACAGGCACCAGTCAGTGGGAGGGTTGCTGGTTCAATTTCTGGTCTCTCCACTGCGGTATTGTCTTTGGGTAAGAAAGCGAGGCCCACGTTGGTGCAAATGTGTCCATCAGTATATGAGTCTGCCACAAGCAAATCAAAATTGTGCCTTTCACACCTGGAATGCAATACCAAGCACGATACATGAATTTCCAAATGTGACCTCTTTCAGCAAACATTTTAAATCCTGGCTATTGGTTGTGATTCCTACACTGCTATCACAACCAGGCTTAAACTTGTGTAGTTTGTTTTAATGTTAATTATCTGTTTTAATTTGTACGTACTAGGGCAATGTGCAATGCAACACAGACTTTGTACTGTATGTAACCCAACTTGGATTCTCTCAGTACCATAATATTACCGTAGCTGGTATTTCATTACTGTAATATGCATTTTTTGCTGAAGTCACTTTAAGATACAATCCATACTGCTTTTAAATGCTGCTAAATCTATTTTGCGACTATGTATGTTTTATGTTTGTTCCCTTGTTTGATTGTATTGTTTGACTGAATGGTTTTTATGTTTTCTGTGGGGACTGCGGGTGGAAACTAGCATTTCTGCTAAAATCTGGTGTATTTACACTGCTTAATTACACTGCTTAATGTAGTGTTCATAATGTAGTGTTAATATGCATTGTCCGGTCTAAAATAAACTTAAACTTAAAATAAAAAAATAAAAAACTGGAAGCATTGTATGAATGTGGGATTATATGGATCAGTGTGACTTGATGTTTTAAAGTCTTTTAAGTGGTCATTAAGAGTACAATAGCACCACATAAAGTCTGGTTCTTTACCATTTATTTTATTGTGCTGCTATTAAGGGGCATTCTTGCCATGACTCGGTCTATTTAGTCTCCAACAGATGAGTTTCCATCCAGTTATAATGCCTATTTGAAGATGAGTTTTAAAATGCTGTCCCCTTCATGGACTTCCACATGTGCCTGATTCGGTATGTGTTATAACTCTCAACTTGTGTGAGCTAAGTGGTGGCCAGTATTTTTTTACTTATTTTTTCCATAGGGTCATCCTGACGAAGTTAAAGTAGTCAAAGGATTGCACATTGGACAGTTGGACGGTTAGATGCCCATGGGCCCATCTGTAGTAACACCTCAGCTGCCTGGCAACAATATTCTGCCAAAAATAAAAAATAAAATGGCAAATAAAAAACAAAACACCTGATTTTTCAACCACAGTGGTTGGACAGAATGTATTCTGAACTTGGGGCACGAGCTACTCAGTGAATCCTGCTGCCACACTTAAGGCGTTTTTAAATTAGACCCCGTTATTATGTCTGGATGATGAACGCGTGTTTAAAGCGTGCTGGGCGGTGGAAGCAAAAGGTCTGTTATTGCCTCCCCGGTGCCCGGAGCCAGGCTGAGGGGAGGGAAGGTGACTCAAGCATTGTGGAGTGGAACTATGCAACATGGCGGCCTGCTGGTGTCACCAACTGCAGAAGAGCTGCCTGATGCAGGAGATGGAGCGTGTGGCGGATGACATGCTGAATAACAATAGGATTTGTGCGCAAACATGACCAGCAGTCTCCCTCTGCCACTCCTGCGGTTGTGTTCGTTGACCACAAATAACTTCTTTCTGAGGTTCTTTTTAATGAACCGAGTTTCATTTCTTCCAAGGCCGGGATCTGCATTTTAGTAACCAGCTGCAAATTATGGTTCAGTAATATGTCGATTTATGGCGTCCACAGCTCTGAGGACGAGGAGCTTGCAGACATCCTCATCATGTCATCAATAATAGAGAGAATGTGCATGACGTCACAGATGCGACTTTACAGCGGGTTTCACCCACTGAGTCAGAAAGACTGAGTGTCAGAAAGACTGAGTGGCAGCGTAAACTTAACATAGATTTAGCAAGAAATCGGAGTTATCGTTTTACGGACTGCCTAAAAATAAGCTTAAGAGAGACAAATGGATCACTGCAATTCACAGAAACAACTGGATTCCAGGCACCAAAACGTGGATTTGTGGTTCCCATTTTGTATCAGGTAATGTTGGATTTTTGGGTAACTAACGTTAAACGGTCAAATCATAAAGTTCGGTGTCCTCATCACTTTAATTTCACCAACAAATCCTGCCTTCAAGTCGGACCAAGCGTCAAGACTTTTGTAAGCCTTCAAGCTTTGCTTCGTCTATTTCCCCGGCGTAGAAATTAAGTAAATATAAATATCAGGAAACTCGATTCGTGGCCAAATATCAATGTCTATGGACCACTGGTTCTTGGGGTAACTGTACCAAATATTAATGTCCATGGACCACTGGTTCTTGGGGTAACTGTACCAAATATTAATGTCCATGGACCACTGGTTCTTGGTAACTGTACGGGTCACTGTCAAGTCCAACTGCCTTTAATTTAAGACGATAATCAGCTGTTATCCCGTCTTCTCCACTAGTTGCAGCTGTTTTTGCCACTCAGTGCGAGTAAGGGGGCTGGTCCAGTGGGGAAGTGACGTCAATGCAAACCCTCTATAAATAAATCAATAATAATAAATACCACCCAAGACCCACCACCCCGTGTCAGTTCTGTTTACGTTAGTCCAGACCCACGATTAAGTGTACCCTCAGAGTCGAGGTATTGGCGGGAACAGCTTGACATGCCCTGTGTCAGTTAATGTAAAAGAGACAGGCGGGACGCTAGATTTGAGTATTAAACGGGGAGTATCCACCAATGGAAAAGGGGCTTGTGAAACCTGGAGGAGCCTCCACCCACTGTGCTGAAGCCAAGTCAAGGTCTTCTCCAGTGTGTTGGAGAGGGAATATTACATCTTCCTCAAATCACGTTGAATGCACAGCTGGAGAGTGGAGACAGAATGATGCCAACATGTCTAGCACACATTTACAGCAAGATCACCATGGGAAAGTGGCTTAAGTAATAAAAGCTCCTCCCGTGTCCTTGGCTTGTAAAACGATATTTTATCCAAAAAACAATGCTCGGATGAGTGTCTTTACAAATGACATCAATCCATCTGTCCATTATCCGTACCTCCTTATTCCTATTTAGGGTCACAGGGATCGGCTGGAGCCGGTCCCTGCTGTCTACAGGTGAAATGCAGTTGGCAGTCCATCACAGGGCTTAACAAGTTACAGTAAGTTCATAATCACGTGTCTATAATAGTCTACTCTGATAGCCAACAGGAGTAGAAAGAATTGCTCGACATAGTCTCACATGAGCAGTAAATCTTTTTTTAAGACCTCTTCATTAACAGAGGTCTTCCTGCTGGTTTTTAAAGCCTTTTCATTTGTTCTTATTCCTGTATTCCCAGATCTCAGTCTTTTAGCTTTTAATAATCTCAATGGCCTTAGCATCCCAGTTCCGGTTTCTAATTTGTCACAGATATTTTCCTTTTGGTTATAATATGTGAGGGAGTTTAGATGTTCAAAGATCCATATTATTCTTTCTTTATGCTGCAGAACACCTTTTTTATGAATCGTGAAGTCAATTCTTGCCTGTAACCTATCAAAGTATGGACCACAAATAATATCGTCTCACATTTTTACCCTGTAAGGATGTGATCTAAGAAATGTGAGAGCATCCACACGGTCCACCTCCCTGCCAGGTACAGCCTCCCAGATAATCCATAAGGCAAACTGGGGGAGGGGACGGTTGTCCATTGAGATAAGTCCTGCTGTTGATGACATAAGGATGTCCCTGTGACAGGCTGCTGACAGGAGGGTCAATAAGGGAAGCAAGAGCAAAGAGGGCGGGGGAAACGGAAATGGGAGGACAGTGTCAATCATTAGGGTTAATGAAAAGGGCAAACACTCACATAGACAGGCAGCGCACACATGAACACAACGACATGAAAACACAGACAAAATCAGGCTGAGTGAGGGTGTACTGGACAAACAAGTGCTTATTGATCATAAACAATAGAGGACGAGCTTGACATCCCCTTTGGGAAAGCTGCAGAATGAAACCCCTGAGCTGGTGAGGTGTTTAACTCGTAAACTAAATGTTTATATTCTACACTTTTAAAAAAGGTGACAAATTTAAACAAGCTTGGGCTCTCTGGATAAAACACACGCATTTAAGGGGGGGTGTTGACTGACATGTGAATAGCTGAAACAATGATTATGTTTGCACTTTCCTCCATTTTAATCTATAATTTATGAAGCAGTTGTCACAACCTGCACTCTGCTTCCCCAGAGCTTCATTCATTCATGCACTCTGCCACGCCCCACACTCCACTCCACCCTCTGCAATCAGGTCTCATCACACACACCTGCTACTCACACCTGCACACACCTGCTACTCACCTGCTACTCACCTGCTACTCACCTGCACACACCTGCACACACCTGCTAAACACCTGCACACACCTGCTAAACAACTGCTACTCACCTACTCACACCTGCACACACCTGCTACTCACACCTGCACACACCTGCTACTCACCTGCACACACCTGCTACTCACCTACTCACACCTGCACACACTTGCTACTCACACCTGCACACACCTGCTACTCACCTGCACACACCTGCTACTCACCTACTCACACCTGCACACACTTGCTACTCACACCTGCACACACCTGCTACTCACCTGCACACACCTGCTACTCACACCTGCACACACCTGCTACTCACCTGCACACACCTGCTACTCACCTACTCACACCTGCACACACTTGCTACTCACACCTGCACACACCTGCTACTCACCTGCACACACCTGCTACTCACCTACTCACACCTGCACACACTTGCTACTCACACCTGCACACACCTGCTACTCACCTGCACACACCTGCTACTCACACCTGCACACACCTGCTACTCACCTACTCACACCTGCTACTCACACCTGCACACACCTGCACACACCTGCTACTCACCTGCACACACCTGCACACACCTGCACACACGCCTGCACACACCTGCACACACCTGCACACACCTGCTACTCACACCTGCTACTCACCTGCTCACACCTGCAACTCACCTGCACACACCTGCACACACCTGCTACTCACCTGCACATACCTGCACACACCTGCTACACACCTGCACACATGTGCGACTCATTAAAGCCCCGTTTACACGTAGCAAAAACGGTGGTGTTTTCATGCGTTTTGGCCGTTGGTTTACATAAAAAAGAAACTCAAAGTCACCAAAAACGATCATTTCTGAAAGCTATGGCAAAAGTGGAGATTTGAAAAAACTCCCGTTTTTTTCCAGGATTCTGATTGGCTAGCATGACTTTATGCTTCAGTTTCATCTTCAGCATCTGATGCAGCAGAAAGTGGCACAGCAACTGCAGCTTCTTTTCCAGGGAGTTTAGTGTCAGATGGCTATTCATTCAACGTGTCATACTGCAGCATATGAGGACATGTTAGGCTGCATTTTAAAACATGTT
Source organism: Cololabis saira (assembly GCF_033807715.1). Classification (NCBI taxonomy): domain Eukaryota; kingdom Metazoa; phylum Chordata; class Actinopteri; order Beloniformes; family Belonidae; genus Cololabis; species Cololabis saira. Next base: position 8,941,484 of record NC_084590.1, on the reverse strand, counting down.
CACGGGGTGGAACATGTGACTTACATTAACATACCTTCTACTTCTTAAGCAAAGTTTTAAATGAGTTAATCTCAATGTATCAAACCTGTACCGATTTGGTGGGGAATAATTTGAATTTCTGTTTTAAATGAGAACAAAGGTTGCGGGAAGTTAAGTCATAAAGACTGTAGATTGTTATCATCTAGCCTCTAATGACTACCATCAAATACAGTCCCTACCAGTTTGATTTTAATGTGTTAAAATGACTTGTGCAGTGTGTCTGAGATTTCTAACGTTATGTGCTATTCATATCATTGTTACTAAATGCAATCTATATATTTCTAGTGTCAATGAAGGGGGAAAAAATGCAACATTCGTAGGCCAAACAGTTTCCTATCCATGTGCTTTGAATGGCCTCACACATGAAATGTGCTATACAAATTGCCTTGCCATACAAGTTTGTTTTGTTTAGTTCTGATGTTCCAATATGATACACCTGGCATTATAGGGCTAAAACGTGCTGGATAAACATGATTAAACAATGTATTTGGACATCATTTTCCAGTATATTTGAATGGCAATTTGAAGTGCTTTATCAAATCCTGACAATGATTTCTTATTTACCTCAACTTGTTTAGATCTGGATTTGTGCCCTGTCAAAGTAACTTTAGTGACTAATCCAAACTAAAAAGCTGTGAAGCCTGAATTGAATGAAATGTAGAGTAAAACATCAAGAGAAATTGAATGAGAGGCAAAACTAAAACAAAGAAGTTGGAAAGAACAACAAGGCAGTCTCAAGGTACAAACTCTGGCGTTCCACTTCGTCTGCCTTCACGCCTCAACACCGACTAGAGAAGCCATTGGCTACCCAGGATTATCCGGATAGATGTAAACTGCTAAACAACTTGGTTAGGTAAACCAGCCCTGAAATCAGGCTAATGTATACTGATAATCTGTTATAGCTTATGAGCTCCACATTACCTTTTCTGCAAATGGCAAAAAATGTCTAGCAGACATAACAGAAACATCCATATTTCATGATTTACATTCTAACTTGGTATATTAAAAATGCACTGAGATGTTTCCACAATACCTCTCATTTTTCTCATGATAATTTTTCGTAGCTTTCATGTTTGCTTTGAAACACACGTTGCTTGTTCTTTAAACTACGAGGTATGATGATTTCATGAATTCTTGACCTTGATAATGTTTATCACGAGTCACCCAAGACATAATTTAGACTGAGCTGTGATCTCTTTGACAAGTAATGTGATGGATACGTTTGCTCTGTAAAGTCTGGGTTCCAGAATGCTGTCTCAAAAATGGATTACGAGAAAATGGTAATAACCTCAGTAAACAAATATATCATAGGAGAAAAAGAGAGCAGGAAAATGACTTTTTTTTTTCTAGCTGAATATGAAGAAAAGAGTGAAAAGTGAACCAGTCAGAACAAGGGAGGAAATGTGGAGCCAAAGTGAGACTAAGGCAGACAGAAGGGACCGGGACAAGGGAGGGGGAAAAAAGAGGTGGAGAATTGGTTGTGACAGTGGGGTGAATAAGGACAGGGCTGAGGAAAGTGCAGCATGAAAGATGGTGAAGTGTTGGAGGACAGGAAGCAAACTGTGTGGATAGAGTGACAGGAAGAAAGGGGGGGGAAATCCAGAAGTCAGAGGCAAAAGTGTAACATTAATTGTGACAGGTGAGAGAGGAAGTGAATGTGAGCCTTTACTGTGTGCTTTTGAGTTTGCGGGTGTTTGTGCGCGCGGGTGAAATCGTGTATGTGGGCACATGAGAAAGAGACGTAGAGAGGGATGAGGGAAGGTAAATTTGTGCTGACACGGTTAGCAGGTTGTGACATTAATTAGTAGGACTTAGTGATGGTTGAAACCTAATCTCCCAGAGAAAGGAGACACCGGGGGGGAACACATCAAAACACACAGTCTATCTGTCCACCTCACCTCCTGTGACTGGGGACAAGGGCTTTTTGTCTTAATGTGCTCAAGATGTATCTGGATGTCTCTGTGGCTTTGAGTTCAGTATTAAGACCAGAACAAGTGTGGTGGAGAATCAGTATTTCATCACTTTGCTTTGTATGTGTGTGCGTGTGAGCCGGTATTTATGTGCATAGATTTATTTATAAGGTGCTACAGTTACAGCGTGGTTGCATCATTTTCTGGCCATTACATTTTTATTGTCCTTGCAAGGAAAAGCGGGGCCACAGCTAGATATGGCAACATCCAAACAATTACACTATCACAATAAATATAACCAGAACACTTCACTGACAGCTCATAATCTGTGTCTGATTAAGCTCAAAACTTAGAATATGACTCTCATTTTGGGCCAAAAGACGAAGTGGAACAGCACAGTTTTTATTTCAGCATCATACTTAAGAGTAAAGGGTCAATTTTTTTGCACAATTTAATGTTATTTTCCAAGGTTTTAATAAAGGTCCTGTGGCATGCTTTGGGCAATGTACCGCAAAGATGAAATACAACAGTTGTCTTCTCAGAAATCATATTTTTCCTAACCCCATTAGACATTTGATTGTTTCTAATGATTATCCATATTTGCTACTTATATTTTTTAAACAGTACAATGACTTTGCTCCATGATGTTCCGACAGTGAGCAGAAGACACATAGATTTGCCAAATTACAAACTACTGTTTAAACACAAGGCATTCATTTAAATTAAAATAAAAAGTAGTGGTAATTCAAATCTTTCAGAAACTAACAGTTCTAATCTTTATCAATCTATATTTGTACAGAAGTGAAAGTTCATATAAATGTGCTTCCTCATTATCATATTTTTTTTTATCAGGTTAGCATTGTCTAGTGTAAATACTAACAAGTGTAAAAGATAAGTGTCAATAAAGTAAAAAGTAATTAAAATCACAAAACTGAATTATTCCTCAACTTATTACATGTGTGTCGTCTGCAGTTTAGCCATGAAGAATCGCTGCTGATTCCTTTTTTAGCCACAGTCTTGTTGTGAGTGATGCATTGAATTGGCTCAAGGTGTTTGCTGGAAAGATATTCAGCGTTTGCGTGAGGTGTGAAGAACTAAGACATAGATAGAAAGATCAAAACATCAGTTGGAATTTGTGACTTTGCTCATGCATGCAAATTGTTAATCACTTGAAGTTAGTTGCCTTCTCACGAAAATATCCTTGAAGAGGAGACAAACAAAAAGTGGTTAAATGGGCGTAAAGCGAAGTCCATGATGTTTGGGGAACAAAAGAAAACGAAGAAAGCCGAGTGATCGGGACCAATCTAGAAATCCTCTGCACATTCAAAAATCCTCTTTTTCTGGGAGGTTGTCGGGCGAACAGAAAAGGTCCTTTACAAGCTCGCTTCGCATCTCCAATAATAACAACTTTAACTGAGAGGAGTGGTTTGTCTTTATTTCCAACTAAGCATCTTCTTTCTCATGCCAACGAGCACACAGGTTTCAGAAACCTAACATGGTGGAGCACAAAGTTGTGACTCACTTTTTCGAAAATAGTTTTCTCACTTTTTCTAAAATAATCCTCTCTAAAACAATCAAACCATTTAAATCCTCTGAGGCTGGGGGTCAATGCACGCAATCATGAAGCTTGCTGCCATCAACAACCGAATGTGTTCTCCATAGTTGCATATCCATCACACTTTTTACGCAAAAGAATATCGAATCTTTGAAAATTTGATAAAGGCAGTGCTGGAGGGAGGTCTTTACTTCCATTGAACGCCGTTTCTAAATGTGTGTTATTCTCTAAACTCTCCATATCTTGTCCTGTTAGACTTCTCTTCAACACAACGAAAAACAAAATCTCAACAATGTATTTATTGACTGTTGGGAAAGAGTGAAAGTGGTGCGTTGCCAGTGCCACCACCAAGAGTGTTAGTTTTCTAGGTCAGTGGCTCCTGCTGGCGTTGACACTAACGGAAACACAACAGCTGAAAAGAATGAGCTTACAGTTCCTCCTAGGTTTTACCCTGGACCCCTAGTGAAAGCCCACCAAGTATAATCAACCACTGTATTGTGGAATCTTTGTAGATATAAAAGTGAAGCACTCAAAGACTGGGGAAAGTGAGCAATGCCAAACTTGCCTGGATCACACACAAACACCTTCTCTGTCCTCAGCACACTCCTATAATCAACAGTGGTGGACAACAAAGTAAATTGCTCTTGGCCTTCAGGGATCAGATGGCCCGTACTTTTCTAAATATGCATAACAAGAGCACACGCTTGTGACAGCCCGCACGTTAAAGGAGGTCAAAGGGCAAAAGGGAAACCGAGCCATATATACAGACCAAGGGAGGAAGAGGGTCAAATAGACGGAGGAGATAGAGGCTGCCTTTCATTCAGAAGTCTGCGAAGCGGTGGGACTCAAACATACACCACCCCGTTAGCTTTGTTAACAAAAGCCAGCAGCAGAACCAATGCAAACCATACGCAGTGTGCAGACACCAGGGTGAGTAAATCAGAACATGTGCGTCTGTGTGAGTGTGCGTGAGCCGTTCCAAAACAGCAAGTCTTCATGCAGAAAAAGCATAACAGTTTGGAGGGGGTGTGGGGGGGTTTGTCCAGGCTTATCTCATGTCTGGTTTTAGTTCTCAACTGTTCAGCTTTCCTGTGGGTTCAAAACCACTGCCACATTTCCACACCGAGCCATGCATAAAGCTGGTCTGAGTTGCCTTTCATCACGTCCAATCAAAACCAGAGACCAACTAAAGGAACCAACTAGTGGGGGGGGTAAGAAGCGAGCCGCAGATTCAAGATGTTTAGTAGCTAAAAATCATGAAACAACGTGGGTGCGTTTAATTTATCTACAGATGCACTTATTGTACATTCATTTGGGGTCTGGGATGTATTAAAGCCAACCAACAGCAAAACACGCTGCATATTTTAAGAAGAGTTTGCGATCTTGAGGATTCTAAAAAATAAAAAAACAACTTTTTTTTATTTGCTCATTTTTATTCTGGATGAATATATTTCAAAATGAAATCAGAATATCTTAAGTTCATGAGAGAATACTGCGTCCTCCTCTGTCAGAATTCATTATATATTATTTTAGAGATCGTTCCAGGCTGTTATTTCTTGTCTGTCCAGCTTTTTATCTCTTTTATTTGCTTCTTCTCATCCGTCCATCTTATAACTGAAGCCATCAAGTCTATAGGTTGTGTGTGTTTGTGTGTGTGCATAAAACGACTGCAATACAATAAAAAAACTGGCAAGTGAAGGAGGAAAACACATGATTACACACACACACACACACACACACACACACACACACACAGTGACAAGACACTCTTGTAATGAAGACGGAGCAGACCAACAAAGGAAGAGATAAGCCAGTGGGGAAAAATAGTCAAGGCCAAGTCAAGGTAAATACAAAACAGGAATCCAAGACAAAAAGCGAACACATCGTGAGAGCTGAACAAATGAGAATCCCAATACCCAGACCTCTTCAATAAGACAGAGGAAGAGGACTGAAGAAAGAGACGTCCTCAGCCGGAGGTTTGGGCTTTGGGGGTTTGGTATTGTCTCGCTGAGGGCAGCGGGGGAACTGGCTGGCATGTATGAACAAAGGTCCTCAGCTTTGCAAAGTACCATGTGAAAACATTACGATAACGCACCAACATCATCCATTCAAAAACCCGAAGATAACACAAAACAACAAAACAAATGAGAGTGAACGCTACGGCGGTCCCGAGCAGTCACCCTCCAGACGTGCCATGACTAGGAAAGGTAGCGGCGTGATGCTCGGCCTGATACAGCGACGCTCCCCCTGACAGCTGTCTGGGCTGCCACTGTCAGACGCTGGACCACCCACTTTGAGGCTTTCTTCAGAATATTCTGACCTATCCTGACCTCAGCACCACTCCACCCCCTCTTCCATGGGGTCTTCCTCTAAAAAACTGTCATACATCTTGGCATTACCTACTTAAGAGTTACAGCAAATGGGAAATTAAGGCTGTAAGCAGCGATGAACGGGCCCTCGCACTCATGGCCACCGCCCCCCATAAGCATATCATACATGACACCACCCACGACTTTCTATGTCAAACCATTCAAAAGTTATAGCAGAAAAAAGTTTTCTATGGGGCGCTGTTGAGCCGTTAGGCCACGGCCATTAATGCAAACCATGAAATATCAAATTTATCGCCAGGCCTGACTTGTGTGCAAAATTTTGTGACTTTTGAGGAAACTATCAAATATGGACCAATCAGACGAAGGGGGGGTGCGCTTTTTGGCGTCTAGCGTCGCCATGGTAATGCTTTTGACTGAGAAATGTAATGTGCGTCGTCTCAGGATGGAGACGCACATTTTAATGTAAAACACACCTGGGTGCACGTTACGGTTCGGGCCGTATTAACCGCCAAAGAAATGGTATAAATTGCGCCAAAATGACACGATTAATTCAAAATGGCCGACTTCCTGTTGGGTTTCGGCCATGGCGCCAAGAGACTTTTCTTTAAGTTGCGACATGATACAGGTGTGTACCGATTTCCGTGCATGTACTGTACGTCAAACCGTATTGTGGGGCTTGAGGCACAAAGTTTTCTAGGGGGCGCAGTTGAGCCATTAGGCCACGCCCATTAATGCAAACCATTAAATATCAAATATTTCGCCAGGCCTGGCTTGCATGCAAAATTTGGTGACTTTTGGGGCACGTTTAGGGGGTCAAAAAGGCCCTCCTTTTGTCAGAAGAATAAAAATAAAGAAAAATTCCTGCAGATACAATAGGGCCTTCGCACTGTAAGTGCTCGGGCCCTAATGATGTGCAAATAGATACTGAAAAACTGGGAAAATCATACTGTGATCTGTCACAGTGCCCACGCGCAAAATGACTCGGTATACAAACTAAGGCAGCCTCTAATAAAGGAAAAGGGCTGTGTTGGCTTATGAATAGGTAGTCACTTTAGGCATCTACTTATATGCAATCAGGCACAGCAAAAAGAAAAGTCCTAGGCCACCCCTGTTAATGGATGAAACTGATCTTGTGGGTGTGAATGGGAGCATCTTGTTTGTGTCCGTGGGGCCTTGTGATTGGCTGATGGCCTGTCCAGGGTGGGCCCGGCCCCTTCGCCCATGTCAGCTGGGATGGGATCCACCCTGGTCCCAAATACACAAAAACTATGTTTTAGTAAGTCCTACTGCTCTTGAAAGCTTGATCCGTACCGTGTAGAATCGCGGACACTGCCAGTTTGAGCCTAAAGTCACTTCACAAAAAAGTATCCAACCAAAATCAGGGTTGAATGGGAACATTGGCTCTGACATTTGGGCCTTTGAACACAATTAAGAGCTGATGTGAAGGAAAGCTGAGCAGAAGTTGGTCTGAAGGTCAGAATGATCATCACCAGAATCATTTTGTTATGGTAGGGAATCTGAGACATGAGGCAGCTGACATTATGAGAAAAACAGAACATCAAGAACTGCACAGATTCACCAGCAGAAAAACAAAAACACACGTGAATAAAGCATCTACAGTACTGAATTAAAACTGAAGCTTCATAACATATTTGGAAGACTTTCCCCACTTACATTTGACACTGAAACTTGGAGACTGTATTACACATACGATACATACTATACAGGACGTAGCTGGCAATTCATTCGTCAGTGAGACGTTTTAAATTAACATCCAAAGCAGAGTATACTCCTAAACATGTTTACCAATATTGGGAGGAAAACATGATGCCAGTATGCAAGAAATAGGCAAAAGTCAATTGAAATTCTGTGACAGAAGCCAAACTGTGAGCTCCTGCGTGGCCGACTGACACGTTACGTGAGCGTCCAGCCCTCCAGCCTCCTCCTCTGAGTTAGCAGGGATACGGGCCAAACTGGAAACAAGCAGCGTGCAAGCAAACTGTTGTGCTCACACTTCTGTTCACACATATTGCTCGGCTATATATAATGTAATTCGTGTCACGAGCGTTCTTGTTCTGAATTTCCACGGTGAAGCTATTAAGTAGACCTCAATTATTTTTCTGTAGCTAATCAGACCTCTAACTACCGAGTTTATTCTAAGGCGAAAAATCATCATGTAGGTTATCGCATTAATAAATCCAGGAACCTCCGTATGTCACTATGTGTGTGCATGTGTGTGTGTAAAATGACGTTCATATTAGCATCAGTTCAAACCAAATATGAACGATCACAAACGTAACAGAGGTCTTGTAGAGAATTTCAAGGGTGAAACACAAACTTTGCCTCAGATCACCAGAGCAGAATCAATTATGGACGCTCCCTCTGGTACCATTAATAGGGAACTAACTTTGTCTAGGTGGAGGCTTTGACACTGTTAATTTCACACTTGTCTTTTCTTGGAAGAAAAGAGCAGGACCTAATTCATAAGTGTTCATCTCTAAGGTATAGGTCTATATTTATGATGTTTTTTCCCTCCCAGACCACTCTGTCAAATCCCTGACCCTCTTTCTCAAATTCATCCACTTTTTCAAAAAATCTATATCTCCTTCTTGCCAATTTTTCCCTGTTCTCCTTTGGCTGCTTACTTTCCTATATAGTTCGTGACTCGTCTTACCCTTCAGTCTTGTTGTGTTTCACTCCTAGCGTACAGTACATGGCCTGAGAACAGCAGGTTCGGGGAGTACCTGTTCATGTGGGTGTGAGAGAGAGGATATGTGCTTTTGTGGAGGTATATGTCTGAAAACCTAAAAGAGAGAGATGGACAAAAAAATGAGGAGAATGAAAGAGCAAGAAAAAAAATCCCCCAAGGCGATGACAATATGGAAGGACACTCTAGAGACCAGAAGTGAAAGACTGCTCTCCTAATGAGGGAGATAGCATAGAGCTAGAGGGAGGTGCGTGTGTGTCCGTGTGTGTATGTGTGTGTCTGTGTGTCCGTGTGTGTGTATGTGTGTGTCTGTGTGTGTGTGTGTCCGTGTGTGTCCGTGTGTGTGTATGTGTGTGTATGTGTGTGTCTGTGTGTCTGTGTGTGTGTGTCTGTGTGTGTGTATGTGTGTGTCTGTGTGTGTCCGTGTGTGTGTGTGTGTCTGTGTGCGTGTGCATGTGTGTGTCCGTGTGTGTGTGTATGTGTGTGTCTGTGTGTGTCCGTGTGTGTGTGTGTGTGTCTGTGTGTGTGTGTCTGTGTGTGTCCGTGTGCGTGTGCATGTGCTCTGGTGTGAACGAGAGAATGAGGGGGAGGATGAGTCTATCATAAAAATGATCTCCATGTGGGGTTTTTCAGTTTAGTTGTATTCAAGTCAGCCGCCACACTGGGTACATGCATGCGTGTGTGTGTGTGTGTGTGTGTGTGTGTGTGTGTGTGTGTGTGTGTGTGTTGTCTCAGCACAGTAAATGCTACATGTGTTCCCTGCTGAACAAGCTGAAACACGGTGAAAGATACGAGGCAGCTGCCAGCTAATGGGATACAGCGACCATGTGATTTCTTAAACGTGTGTACACACACGTGCATTCACAATACACACATATTCTGCATACAATTGATGGTGCTCAATGCCTTTATGTGATACTGCCTTGGGTCAGTGTGTAATAGTAATAACACAAAGGTTTTATATAGCGCTTTTCTAGGGATCCAAATCAAGCTCCCCAGTATAGTCATCTGTATATTCATCTGTATATTGATCTGTATATTCATATTCATCAGTAAATGTATCTGTATATTCATATTCATCAGTATATTCATCTGTATATTCATCTGTATATTCATCTGTATATTCATCTTTATAGTCATTTGGTTGTGATGGAGAAGAGAAGAGAAAAGGCAGCACATACACTTTGCAGAATCAGACGTTGTCACATGCAAAAGTTAGTTATCCCTCCGTGGAACTTGTTTTTATGTTGTTCGTTTGTTCTTTTGTGTGTGTAAAATCATAATTAAAAAAAACTGCCGTTGGTCCTATTATTAGATAAATATGACCCCTAAAAGACAACAACATACATTAAATCTGTTTTCATCTCACCATTGTTGAAAAACAATCAAGCCAAAAAGAAAAAGATTAAAAGCCAGCACTCCCACGTTTCAGTAGCTTCTAGACTTCTAAACTTATCAGCAATAACATGACAAGGTCAGCAACCGAAACGTCTCCACAATAATTAGAGAGACGAACACGAGAGGTCGTGTTCGTCTCTCTAATTATTGTGGATACGTTTCGGTTCAGTCTTCTTTCAAACATTACCTAAGTTCATTTAGATTTGTATGCCCAGCTCTCTGTTGGCCCCACCCCGGGCTGAGGTCTGGACTTTGACTCGGCCGCTCCAACACCTTGATTTATCTAGTTCTCCGTCATTCTGACGTAGCATGACTCACATTCAGTCCAGCTTTAGCGGCTTTTTCACTCAGTGGCCACGTTACATGATGTTTTTTAATTCGGAATTAATTATTCCGAATTAAATAATTCCGAATTAAACTATTTTCCTTTGAGTTTACATGGAAATAGTAATTCTGAATTGAGGTTTACATGGAAAACAGGTTTGATCGGCTTTCTCCAATTCCTCTACAGGTCTGGGGGTTGGGAAGGTTCTGATTGGATAGGGGGGGGGGGACCGGAAGTTAAACTACCGGAAGAAAAACAAACTTAGCTGGTACAACTTTGAAAAGCTCACAATTTTATGTTTCCTGTTTCCATCTGTTCTTTTCATTATTTCCAGGTCCCCCAAGCTATTTATTAAATAAATGGTCTCTGCTCTTCACCACCGTTTACAGAATTATTCTATTCGGATTTAAAATCGGAATAAACCAGCTACTTACTTCAGAATTAAGTTTAATTCGGAATGGCCATTTTCATTCCGAATGATGTGTTTACATGGTCATTTTTAATCATTTTAAATCGTATTTAATTTTAATTCTGAATTAAAGAGGAATTAAACTTCCCATGTAAATGCACTCAGAGGCTGCATGATGCCCAAGCCACGTGGCTGCAAATCAACAACGTTTGTGATCAGTTATTACCCTCCACCACTGGTTATGTTTCTGCTGAAATGCTGTTTGGTTTTCATCAAAAATGGGGCGGAGTATAAGACAACTCTTGGTATGATCTGTCCACACGACGTTGTTCCAGCAGTCTTGCGGGTCTCTTAGGTGCAGGGTTGCAAACCTTCCACAGTGTCCTACCTGATTTTTAATTCTTAAGGGTCATATGTTGTTAAGTTAACAATGGCACAGAGAAAAACATGTTACATGTTGTTGCCTTTCTTAGGTTGTAGTTACCTAATACTAAAACCCACCATGGTCAGATAGTCTTCATTATGTTTTTACACACAGACACAAAACAAAGGATATAAATGGTGCAATCACGTTTGCCCAACTATACAAAAAAGATGTGCTGCATGAGTGTGTGTGTGTCTGTGTCCGAATGGGTAAATGCAAAATAGTTTGTAAAGCTCTCTGGACCCAAAGAAGTTGCTAAGAGTAGACACTGTTAATGCTTTATGTAAAAAATGGTGTGTCCGTCTGTGTTGCACCTTTACTGACCCACTCAGCTGTTTGCAGGAGCGCAAACAACTGCGCGGAGGGAGAGACAGACATTATAATCCCACGTCTGTCACCTCAGCCTGGGGGAAGGACAAAGTGAAGCTGACACATGCGCACACACACACACACACACACACACACACACACACACACACACACACACACACACACACACACACACACACACACACACACACACACACACACACACATTTTAACTGTGCCCAAGAGATGGAGAGGAATGAGGGGAAGTTACAGAGAGTAAAACCAGATTAACTGAGATTGAAAGAAGGAAGTGGTTATGAATATTTCCAATTTAAGTAAAGACAGATTGAGCTTCTCGTATCATCATGATATATTCCCCCATCATGTGAGTCATTGAATAAAAGTAATTCATTGAGTAAAAGTGAATAAAAAGCCATCATGCAGTGATCTTAAACGTATCTTAAGATCCAACAACATTTTTTGACTCTACACTAAAATGAATCAGCTGATTCTTTTTTTCTATGTCTTACTGGGACGGCACAATATTTCTTTTTTAGCACTGACTTGCAAAGTGTGCGTGCACAATAGTTACCTCACAGGATGCACAAAGTTAAGTAAGGCACGTCACACTGAAACAGTTTGCTTGTTTCCCACAGTGCTCTCAGTTTTTGTTCCTAATCTACTAAAGGACATAAAATACCTTATGTACTGAAATACTTTCACCTTCATTTCATAACATGGAGTGTTTTCCTGCAGGCTCTGCTTTAGCTTAGCTAAAGAGACGAGGATAAAACACACACACACACACAGTCACAAGAAGATTTGGTGGGAAAAAACGGATGCAATAGATTGAAAAAGTAAGTAGATTTGCTCATTTAATATGAGAAACAGGCGAGCGTCCTACTAATTTGGATTAGTTTCTCTCAGTCCGTGAGAGATGAAATAGCCCATCTGTGGTGCTTCCCTGTGGTGCGAGCGACAGGACGGTTGGGCCCCTTTCTCCATGTGCCAGTCTCTCTGCTCTCCAACTGAGTTATTAAGATCCTGAAGGGGAGCATCTCTGCAGCGTTCTTCACTCAGGGCCGCAGCTCTGCGGGAAGACTCCACCACGCTCCCAACACCACAACAATCAATTGAGCAGATTTGGAACGAGGAAGTAAGAAAGCGCTAATGAAGATCTGTCAGAGGAATTTCCATTGTGTGGAGTTCAAGTACGCAGACTTGTGGTACTCACTGTCACTGGACTAAATTAGTCCATGCATTTGTTTACTCTACACAACATCCCCGTCTCCACTCGATCCCTCGGAACAATGGCCACGGTTACATGATGTTTTTTAATTCAGAATTAAATATTCAGAATTAAATAATTCCGAATTAAACTATTTTCCTTCGAGTTTACATGGAAATAGTAATTCCGAATTAAGGTTTACATGGAAAACACCAGGGGTTAATTTGTGCCGGATCCTGCCGGAACAAGATCCGGCACCTCTCGATTTTGGCCTCCCTGCGTTCCGGGACTTATTTGGGCAGATCCGGCACCTCTCGTATATATATAAAACAATAATAATATAAAAACGTTTTTTTTTAATGTATAAAAAATAATAATATGCATAAATTCATTTACAGAACAAATCCCAGCATTTCATGTTGTTTATAAAGATTTAACGTCATTTGAAAGAGTCGGAGATTTGTTGATGCAATGAAAAGATGGGCCAGCAAACCACGCCCCCGACCAAAAAAACTTTGGAAATTTGCTGGATCTGGGGAACAAGCAGCGAGCAACGCAAACATGTCAAAAAGACAGCTGAATTTACTGTCTTTTTTCCAAAAGAAGGAAGAGTTGCATGATTCTTCAAAACGAATCAGAAAAGCAACAAGCGGCGATGCGGGCAGCTGCAGCACAATCAATGTGGTCCTTGCGCCGCGGACACATACACATGAATGGATTTGTGTCGGTTGCTGTGGATTATGTTCTCACTACAAATAAAAAAACGGGCTGAAGCCCCCCCAAATTTGATCTCAGCCCCCCTAAAATTAAGAGGACATTTTTCCCTTTCCAACGATACCAATATTGTGTTTGTACAATTTAAAACGGCGTTATTTTGGGGTTGATGCAGCCGCATCTCTCTGCCTGCAGTCACTGCACTCTGCAGCAATGTCCCGCCCACAGCTCCATCTGATTGGTTACACACAGAGACAGGCACGGGAAACAGCCAATCAGCGGTGGAGGCTGTGCATGCTGTGCTCACACACAAACAGAGGGGAGAATAAAAGTTTAGCCGGGTAGAGAAGCTCCGGAGAGGATATGTTTCCAAGGTAAGTTAAGGCAGCAGACACCCTATTATTGTTATTCTAGCTTTCCAAAGTGCACCAGATTGATGCATTTAAATGCATTATGCTCAAAAAAATTCCCCCCCACCCCCCCCCCCCCCCCCCGGTACCCCCTTGATGTTCCGGGACCTCTTCATTGACAAATTAAGCACTGGAAAACACGTTTCATCAGCTTTATCCAATTCCTCTTAAGGTCTGGGGGTTGGGAAGGTTCTGATTGGATAGGGGGGCGACCGGAAGTTACGTCTACCGGAAGAAAAACAAACTTAGCCGCTACAACTTTGTAAAGCTCACAACTTTTATGTTTCCTGTCATCTGTTCTTTTAATTATTTCCAGGTCCTCCAAGCTATTTATTAAATAAATGGTCTCTGCTCTTGACCAGCGTTTACTGCGTGCTGCCATCTTGAAACTTTGTTTGGAAAACCAGCCCAGCGTGGAATATAAGCGTCATGGAGACAGACGGGGGAGGGAACGAGCAGAAAGACCGGAATTATTCTATTCAGATTTAAAATCTGAATAAACCAGCCACTTACTTCAGAATTAAGTTTAATTCAGAATGGCCATTTTCATTCGGAATTAGGTGTTTACATGGTCATGGAATTAAAGAGGAATTAAACTTACCATGTAAACACAGCCAATGAGAGGTGAAAGAAGATCAGTGTGTGGCTTTATGAGGGTGTTACATAAAAATGTACTGATAAGAATAACTGTGTTGAGTAGTACCGTAGTTTCTTTTCTCAATTCTTTTTTTAATTAATGTTATAATTGGTTTAAAGACATCATTTTTTTTGATGAAATATCGCCAACAGCAGATATGGGACACTAATCCTTAGACAGTTGCAGTCATGCAGCTGTTTGTGGAGCTCCTGCTAACCACCTCCTGAACCATCAGCAGCTTCATTTCTTTTTTTAATACGCATCCATTTTTGCATCATTTCGAAGCTGCAACATCGTCCAAAAAGGTAGGGCGGGTGCAATTTTAGGATTGTAATGAGGAAAAAGAAATAATGATGTTTCCAGCAGGCGACGTCAATGCTGGCAGTGCATTAAATAATGAATAATGACAAATAAAAATGGGCGAATTTCATTATGTAGAGGGCAGTGGCAGAGGCCTAAGCTGGACATCTGTGACGCCTGATCCTTCAGACAGAAACGTATCAGGAACCATCGTTCATCCACAGCTGATAGAAACATTAAATACCACTCTAAGTTTGAACGCTGCTTCCCACAAACGCTGAAAAAAACCAACAAGGCTGTATGGAAACTAGTCAAAAAGCCAGGTTCCATGAGGGTATGGAGTTGAATCATCGTCCTCTGCAAAGGTCACGTCTGGGATGGCAGCATTACGGCAGAAGAGTGCATCGATTTTAAAACACAGGCCTTCACAACCAGGTCTCGTCCAGGGGATGTTCAGCCCTTTTTCAACAAGATAATGCAAAACCACAATCTTCATGTAATTCCAGGGTTGAGAGGAAGAAGTGACAGCGACTGGACTGGCCTGCCGTCTACACTGACCTTTCCCTAGATGCTGTGTGGAGAATTTAAAAATTACAGTTACAGTATGACCTGCACTGTTACACAGCTTGAGCCACGTTTGCACAAAGAATGGTAATAAATATTAAAACACCTCATTGCTTGGTTTCTTCAATGCCAGCACATTTTTTTAAGTGTTATGAAAAGGAACAGCAACATTACAAAGTGGAACAGCTTTTTCTGTCAAAACGTATTTTGGAAAGTGTTGGAAGCCGGGGGACAAAATATATATATGTATAAACGAATGAGATGGAAAAAGACCAATAAAACATGAAATGTCTTTATTTTTTGGATTTTATTACCGCTTTCTACATTCTTCAAACATATTCAGATTTAAAATTTAGATATTTAGATATTTTCACAAAGTATTTGTTTAAGCAGAGCGGGGTTAAGTGAGCCTACCATGTTGTCACATTAGGACACCTACCATAAAACTAATTTAAGTGCAATTAGATTATTCTTCTACTTTTCAAAAGATACTCTTCTTCAAGTGTGATGAGAAGTATATGAACTACATTATAATCTGCATTTGCCCTTCAAATGCTTTTGTGGCATGTTGACAAAGCTCGCTGCATAAATCCAGCCCTTATCTATTGTTCTGCCTTCTGTACTTTTCCTATTCCCTCTATTTTTGCCTTCACCTTCAGCCGTGTCTTCTGCTTGTCCCGATGTCCCACTGTTTGACCAATCTGTCCCGCTCTCTGTCCAGACTGTGCTCTGCCAGCTGGACGTGTGCAGCGCCTCCCCGAGAGGAGAACAGGTGTAGCAATGCACAGTCCACTGAGCACACGGCTACCTGTGGCATTAAGTGGGCACGCGTCCAACTATGAGCAAATTCAGGGACACAAACACAAAGGCACACAGTCGATTTCTCCTTTTCAAGGCAATGCATGGAATACTTAACACCTTTAAGTGGTTCAATTAATTACAACAAAAACACGACTAATATGAGGATATTTATTTCAGCTGCCTTCAAATATTCCAACCAGCTCAGATGTAATCCACAAAAAAACAAACATTGTTCCCCTGCTGAGAGGGTAGATCTTTGTTCCTGTTTTCAGCCATTTCACAAAGGTCATGTGGAAGATATAAAGAGCTTTTTGGGATCCCTATATGTTTGTTTACGTATGGTGGCTTTCACATCTTCTGATTTCTTTTTTTTAAATGAAGGAAAAAAATGATGTGAGTGACAGAATAATGAGCTTATAATAATAATAATGAGGCAAAGTTTTAAGAGAAGATATAGCAGCAGCCTTTCTTTGGGCTACTTACAGCAGTGGGGTTTTGTGTTGTGTCACCAAACAGAAAAGAGGGAAAAAAAGGATGTCCATTTCACCTTGGTTGAAGGAAAAGTGTTTTCTTTTTTTTACCCCAAAACTATTGAGTTTTTGCTTTTGTATATGCTTCCATTTCATGAAAGTTTACGTGCATTAAAATAGTCAGTCTTGATCTTTTGCTTGTTGTAGCTTGGGGATGCTGGTCGATTTGCCTCTGCTTTTATTTTTTATTTATTCTTTCAAAGGTGAAGAGAAAAGCTTGTTATGTCTGCAGCTCAAAGGAGTGCTGATACTTAACAAGCCCAGTTAGCAACCTTTAACCCAAATGACCTGAAGAGCCATTGATCATCATAACACATGTATCCATACCTGCCAACAGTGGGCTGTGAAAAAGAGGGAGATTTTCTGGGGTAGCGGTTGGAATGCTCCACTCACAACATCCCGCCCTGATATAAAAAAAGACGACTTTAAATGAACTTTAAATGCATAGCTACAATGAAATGTGCTAAAATGTACCTCCCAAAATAACTCTGAAGCCTTCTTGGAGCCAAATTTCTTGAAATTTTTTGAGCATAATGCATTTAAATGCATCAATCTGGTGCACTTTGAAAAGCTAGAATAACAATTTAATAGGGGTAATCTGATCAGAATGTTTGGGGCTGATCACGGGGATGAGTGAAGTTTCTGCAGTTTTTTAGTGTGAGGTAGACGACGATGTACGTGTGAGAGAATCATCCTGGCAACACGCCTACTTCTATTTTACCATCTCATCTCATCATATGGCATCATTAGCTATAACAATTAAACACACAGCAGTGTATAAAAGCCAATATCATTATACTGTACTCAATTATGACTAGAAAGATATCAACTTTAGAAAATCTTATTTGTTGTTGCCACAAAGACTTATGTATGCTTTGCTTCACTGAACGCAATGCAAGCCATATTCATTGTACAAAATGTACAGTATAACAAAGTCACAACGTATTCTTAAATTAAAACAACACACACACACACACACACACACACACACACACACACACACACACACACACACACACACACACACACACCTACTATCACGGACTATTTTCATGTCAATATTATCAGCAACCTTGTTTGAGGTGATTAACAGACACGCTCACAGTAACGTTACTAGTAGTTGTGAGTTGTAGAGGACTGGGATGTTTATTACAATTTCGGGAGAGTCTGCTGCCTTAATTTACCTTGGAAACATACATATGCTCTGCGGAGCTTCTCTAACCGGCAAAACTTAATTCTCCGCTCCTCTGTTTGTTCTCACAGAGCATGCACAGCCTTCACCGCTGATTGGCTGTTCCCCGTGCCTGTCTCTGTGTGTAACCAATCAGACGGAGCTGTGGGCGGGACATGCTGGACACATGCAGTGACTGCAGGCAGAGAGACGCAGCTGCATCAGCCCCAAATTAACGCAGTTTTAAATTGTACAAACACAATATTGGTATCGTTGGAAAGGGAAAAATATGCTCTTAATTTTGGGGGGGCTGATTTCACTTTAAAATCGGGAGATAAGCGGGAGAAATTACAAATCGGGAGCAGGGCGGGAGAAATGGTTGAAAATCGGGAGACTCCCGCATAAATCGGGAGTGTTGGCAGGTATGCATGTATCACCAGTGCACCATGGGATTTGAAGTCCCACAACAAATACATTCTTTAGTTTCCTTCACAGCTCCCTTGTCCTCAAAGTCGGAATAAATGTAAAACATTGCAAAAGCTAGAAAAGGACCACTTAAAAAACATCTAATGGACAATATCTTATGAGTGGTGTTGAACTAGTTTATACAGTTTTTCATCTTTGTTTTTGTTCAGAATGTTTAGAGTGGTTCAGAGGTCTGTACTCATCAATGCCCTGTGTGAGTATTTAAGGTCCCACTTTCCTCCACTTCCATCACGTTCCAGAAGGAGTACTTTTGCGAATGCACACTAACACAGAGCTCTGTGTATACAATAGAGGGAATGTGCATGACGTCAAAGATCTGACTTCACAGCGGGTTACGCCCACTGAGTGTCAGAAAGACTGAGTGTCAGAAAGACTGAGTGTCAGAAAGACTGAGTGGCAGCATAAACTTTCAGTTAGAGCAACTGGAAAACATCTAAAATGGGAAAGAGCTGTTGTGCGATCGACTGTACTCATAGATTTAGCAAGAAATTGGAGTTATCATTTTACAGACTGCCGATAAAATAATCTTAAGAGAGACAAATGGATCTCTGCAATTCACAGAAACAACTTGATTCCAGGCACCGAAACATGGATTTGCGGTTCCCATTTTGTATCAGGTAATGTTGGATTTTTGGGTAGCTAACGTTAAACGGTCAAATCATAAATTCGGTGTCCTCATCACTTTAATTTCTCCAACAAATCCTGCCTTGAAGTCGGACCAAGCGTCAAGACTTTTGTATGCCTTCAAGCTTTGCTTTGTGTATTTCCCCGGAGTAGAAATTAAGTACATATAAATATCAGAAAACTCGATTCGTGGACAAATATTAATGTCCATGGACCACTGGTTCTTGGTAACTGTACCAAATATTAATGTCCATGGACCACTGGTTCTTGGTAACTGTACCAAATATTAATGTCCATGGACCACTGGTTCTTGGTAACTGTACCAAATATTAATGTCCATGGACCACTGGTTCTTGGTAACTGTACCAAATATTAATGTCCATGGACCACTGGTTCTTGGTAACTGTACCAAATATTAATGTCCATGGACCACTGGTTCTTGGTAACTACCAAATATTAATGTCCATGGACCACTGGTTCTTGGTAACTGTACCAAATATTAATGTCCATGGACCACTGGTTCTTGGTAACTGTACCAAATATTAATGTCCATGGACCACTGGTTCTTGGTAACTGTACCAAATATTAATGTCCATGGACCACTGGTTCTTGGGGAAACTGTACCAAATATTAATGTCCATGGACCACTGGTTCTTGGGGAAACTGTACCAAATATTAATGTCCATGGACCACTGGTTCTTGGTAACTGTACCAAATATTAATGTCCATGGACCACTGGTTCTTGGTAACTGTACCAAATATTAATGTCCATGGACCACTGGTTCTTGGTAACTGTACCAAATATTAATGTCCATGGACCACTGGTTCTTGGGGAAACTGTACCAAATATTAATGTCCATGGACCACTGGTTCTTGGTAACTGTACCAAATATTAATGTCCATGGACCACTGGTTCTTGGTAACTGTACCAAATATTAATGTCCATGGACCACTGGTTCTTGGTAACTGTACCAAATATTAATGTCCATGGACCACTGGTTCTTGGTAACTGTACCAAATATTAATGTCCATGGACCACTGGTTCTTGGTAACTGTACCAAATATTAATGTCCATGGACCACTGGTTCTTGGTAACTGTACCAAATATTAATGTCCATGGACCACTGGTTCTTGGTAACTGTACCAAATATTAATGTCCATGGACCACTGGTTCTTGGGGTAACTGTACCAAATATTAATGTCCATGGACCACTGGTTCTTGGGGTAACTGTACGGGTCACTGTCAAGTCCAACTGCCTTTAATTTAAGCCGATAATCAGCTGTTATTCCGTCTTCTCCACTAGTTGCAGCTGTTTTTGCCACTCAGTGTGAGTAAGGGGGCTGGTCCAGTGGGGAAGTGACATCAATGCTTAACCTTTATAGACAGCTTTCTTCTTCTGCTGCTTAAGCCAAGTTACCATCAAGACTAGACTTTTTTTTATTGTAAATTCCAAACAAAAAGAATAAAATATTTCATATGTCTAATTGCTCCTTGTCAGTATGCCCTATGAACTCTGGTCACTGGGCATGAAGTTGATTGACTGCAGCAACAAGGTGATGGGGTTGAGGATCATCGCCAACAACAGTTTTATTTCACCCGACAACTTAGCCTTTGACCAGAGACAGCTAACATCAATGGGTGCTCTGCTGTGAGACTTGGATCAGCTCTATTCATTTGCCTCTGGCCTGCTCATGTCACACCAACATCAGAAATGTGGCATGTTGGTTGGAAAAAAGCACAACTTGAGGTTGGACGGAGCTGGACAGTCATTCAAATATTCAATATTAGTAAAGTGCTTTTATGAGTTCAAATCACGGCGGTTTGGTTCAGTAAACACACATGGCAGTCCATTTGTCTGATCAGAGCCGGTGTGAGAACAGTCAGCCAGAGGAACGATCTGCCAGGCCCCTCGGTTTTACTTACTCATTTTATGATTTTGAAAAGAAATTATATACTTGTGTGGCTAGGTGGTTAATAACACATTTTTCTGAAATGTGACAAAACGCAGAATGAATATTTATCTTTGCTTTACTCAGACTTTAACATCTGCCCATATGGATCCATTAAGACAGGACAAATTAGCGTTGCATAGCAGTATCACTGCTCTGAATCTGGCATATGCAAACTTGAAATTACAGTAAATCGGCTGAATGGGTTTAATGTTATCTAAATTGGTAAATACGATGTTTTTTGCTTTGATCTTGATGCAGATCAGTGAAACAGACTGGTTTTGTGGACGCATAATGAAATTAAGTGGAAGCCTGGTTTGTTTTTGTAAAAGAGGTAACGTGATCAGTGTTCAAGGTAGACGGAGCTCATGGGCCTCTTCAATCCAAAGTTAGCGGCTGTCACGAAGATGGAGGGAAGCGGAGAGGGTCCTTGAAATGGATGTGATATGAATCCACTCAAAGTCTCAGAGGGGTTAAAAGGGGGAAGAATTAGATTAGTGCGCAAATGCAATCAATGTGACTACATTACTGAGTATGATGAGAGAGGCAGAGAACGGAGATGCCAGTGACATGGTGTTGGACGGCAAAATCTCTCATAGCTGTTTCACAAATGCCAAAAAAGGAGGTGGAGAAGGGAGGGCACATTCAGAACTCCAAATGTATATGTTAAATTAAGCTGAGGCCCCGTTTACACGTAGCAAAAACGATGGTGTTTTCATGCGTTTTGGCCGTTCGTTTACACGAAAACGAACCTCAAAGTCACAAAAAACGATAATTTCTGAAAACTCTGTTTCACATTTGCTTGTAAACAGAGGGAAACGGACATTTAGGCTTCAGAACGTCACATTATGCGACAGAAACGTCACTAGCGTCATGAATGCGACCTGTGTTTACAATTTGTTTGGCCGCCATCAATATTTTCTTGCATTTTACTTGTTTTATATTCTAAAGTCACACTTAAAAGTAACTCCACTTCTCTGTCACTCCAAACGAAAGACTCGTTCATCTTGGAAGTAACTGGAAGTTACTCGTGTCATTTGTTGATGTTTTTTTCCAGGATTCTGATTGGCTAGCATGACTTTATCTTCTCGTTACACTGCCCCCTGTAGGTTTGGCTGCTCATAGCACCTTAACAGCGTATTTATGCAGGTTCGTATAAATTATGGTATTTTTCGAAGAGGGGGAAATATCCGTTTTTGTAAATACCCAGCTATGTGTAAACGTGGCCCAAATCAAAGAAATTGATCGTTTTGTATACAATATACACACCTATCCTTTATTTTTGTATTTTTTGAAAACAAAACAATTCAAACAAAAATCAGAGTGAAAGGGCACGGGGAGGTTGGCTGTGAATGGAACCGATCTTGCTGAACGTGCGACCAGTGTCCTTTTACACTATTTACCCGGACTACAAACCCAATTAGCTCAAATCAGATTGTGAGTTTACACGACCATCAGGAGCTGATTAAGTGAAACCTACCATTCCAGTCTCACGTTTCCGCGTGTCGTCTGTGGATTGTGGGTCTTACGGAAACTCGTGCTCAGACACACACACACACGACAACCGGTTATCCATTAAAAAAAATAAAACAATTCGTCATGCACGCCCCAGAATGTGGTACTTTGGTACTTGCTTAT
Organism: Cololabis saira; assembly: GCF_033807715.1. Lineage (NCBI taxonomy): Eukaryota > Metazoa > Chordata > Actinopteri > Beloniformes > Belonidae > Cololabis > Cololabis saira. The sequence continues at coordinate 8,919,025 of NC_084590.1, read as the reverse complement.
TGATAAAAAAAAAAAAAGGAAATCTAATTTTTATCATTACAGATAATATCAGTAGATGGGTGCAAAAGGGTGCAACAAGCAAGAAGCATCCACACAGCTATAAGAAACATTGCAACTGTCATTGCTGCCAAAAATTCTCCAGTCGAAAGTGTGTAAAAGTGCAAAGTACATTTTGTTTCGGTGTTGCCTGCAAGTATTGCTAAAATATTTAGGGCTCTCAATTTCGACCATGGCTGTCATGTTGCTACATTTATGGAATAAAGGACTCAAAATCAAAAGTAATGCAAATAATCGTAATCCTCATTGTCAGTTTTGTTTAATTAAGTAGAAATAAAGGGGTTTAATTATGTAATGAAGAACCACAGGCCGAACTAAAACCCCTCTTAGCCACTCCTATTCAGTCCTCGTACAGTTGAAGATCTGAAAAATCCACCCCACCCAGTTAATCCCAACATCTGTTTGTTTTTATTTCCCCAACCTCCCAGTCCTATATGCGCGCATATATCTGACTGCCAAGCACAACCCCCGCACTTATGCTACCCAGGCCAACAGGGAAAGCAAACAAAGTGGAAGTGAATGGGCAAACATGGATCCAGCATGGAACACAGATCGTTTTGTGTCTGGACACTTTTTTGTGCTTGTGCTGTTGATTTTCTGCAGCGTATCAGGTTTCGTTTTTTGGCCCTTCCTCAGAAACAAGACATCATAACAAATCTCCAATAAACAACTGAAACTATGCATATGAGTAAAATATGTTAACAAAATGTGGCCGTGTGTTGCGCTCATGTTCTTCGTTAGACAAAGGGCATTTAAACGAAACGATGAATTAAGAAAATTCGAGACAGAATATGCTTTTCATTACTATGGAGTTCAAAAGTTCCTCTTTTAGATGCAGATTCAAAGCCTCTGCTGTCATTGCACAGTTGACTATATGACCAAATTGTAGGTGCCATTCTGAAGGTGCATTAAAAAACAGAATAGAACAGAAAAATATAATGACCACTCACTGAATTTAAACACATAATGAATTCTCAGCTAATTTGTCCTGCTATCTTCTTAACTCTGAGTTCCTCAGTGTGTACAATGGCAGCTTGCTCTTGATGGTTTACATGTGCTACGTCAATCAGGCATAAGCACAGAGTGTGTATTTACATGTGGGTCAGTATTTGCAGCGTATGTGTTTGTGTTCTCAAGGGCCGATGTAAGTATTCAGGAGCTGTGAGAACAAACATTCACTGTCACAACCACGGAGCCATCGGATGGGGAAAGGGGTGTAAAAACAACAAACCTGTCATTGTTTCACCCACATCAGCACCTTCTCTGTTCCGCTCAAACACTTACACACACGCACACACACACACACACACACTAACACACTCCCCCATGGACAGACACACATATACTGCCAAGCCTTTTCCTGGGCTTCACATCAAAGACATGACTTGGACTCCAAATGTGACAATAGCAGCACACAACATTCATCTGTCTGTGCAGGTTTTTGTTGCTCTGACGGAGGAGCAGCGCTCCTTCCCATGACCAAATCCTTCACAAACTGGGTTACTCGCTTGATGTCTTAGAAGGGAGAGAAATCTTGGACAGGCTGGTGGAACGAATATGGTTGCCAGCGCACTTCAGTCTTGGTTGTAGTCTTGTGGGGGTTTAGGGGACAGGAGAAAATCCCCCCAAAATAAAGATATATTATGTTAAATTTTACAGTTCTACAGGGCTGGATGCAATTATGGTTTGTAGTTGAATTTGAAGGTGGAGGGTGTGTACAAGTAATAAAGTTAAAGGTTTCATTATATAGCTGTAAAGGCTATGATATAACCCATTGGCCACACAGAAACCTGCTCTCTTTCGACTTGTACCATTGTAAAAATACAGGTACATTTGCTCTCAGAGCTGGACTACTGTGGCGCTTAGACATAAAAGTTCCAAATCAGTTAACACGACTGCCAAAATGGATAAGGTTTTGCTTTCATGCTGCTTCAATGTCATTGTTTTTGGCATAATCCACAAAATGAAGCTATCATATGTTACACTTTCGACCCGTTTTTATATACACACGTTTTTTTCATGACTGAAACAGGACAGCACAGATGTGTGGTGGGCAGGACTTGTGTCTCACAGCGAGGGGATTTTTGGTCTGAATCCGGGCAGAGCCTTTCTGTGTGGCGTTTGCATGTTTTTCCAATGCTGGTGTGGTTTTTCTCAAGGCGCTCCGGCTTCCTCCCACAGCCCAAAAACACGGGTGCAGGTTTATTTGTCTCTGTATGACCCAGCGATGGCCGAATGACTCTATGAGGGTGTACCCTTTTTTCCATGGTGTGAATGTCTTCAAAAGGAAAAATATGCTAATGAGGCTAAGTTAAATCACATATCCACATCATATACACCGTACATTTTTTCTGATATCCTTGACTCCCTTGTAATGTTTTTTTTTTAGGAAAAAAGAGACGGTATTAAATATAACAGGCTTCTTACACAGAATACCAGGGTTCTTGGATAGAAAATTATTATAAGGGAATTTCCTTATCACTGCCATGGGCACTCGTTTTTCTTCAGAAAGCACATTCTGTTATACTTTTAGATAAGTAGTGTATGAACTTGATGGGCCAACAGATCTATGAGTAAGTCCTCTCCACCACCACTGTAGCTACGGTGTAGCTTTGACATAGAAGATCAGTGAAAAAGTAGAAAAAGCGCCCCCCTTTTAGTTTGAGGTACATTAGCAGCAATTCCCAGAAGCTGCAAATAGGTGGAGTTTTGGTAGGTCAAAGTAAAGAACGTGGTTCAGTTATTATACTGTTTAAGCTCTGTGTAATTGTAGTTTTTCATGTGGTATAACGGGGTTATTTAGGCCTTTGTTGCCATTTGTTAAATGAAATCCACAGTCATTACTGTTATGCTATGACCCTGTTTCTGCATAACAGTGATGCAATTCATCCTTTTGCTGAAGAATGCTTTGATATGTTTGTGATGGAAAATTTATTCGGCCACTCGATTAAACTAAAAAAGCTGGGAGTGGCAGAAATTTTGGCCGATTAAGTGTACAGACTGATAGTCTGTCCCGAAAAGATTAACATCATTTTTTGTAAGAATCAATCATCATTCTTACGTCATCTTCATTTATGCCTTAAAAGAATTATACTTCCTTTGTTTCATTGTCATTATGCATCGAGACGCCTGATGTATGTTCTGTAACCATTTGCATGAAATAGCTTAATTAAATCTACTGGAATCTGACTCATCGCTCCAGTCTTAGTCTTGATAATTTAGATAATCAGTTTCAGCTCAGTTATTCACCTGGCTGGAAGTAACATATTAAAGAGCGTTTAATAGGTTTTCCACAGCAGTGTTTCTCTGCTAAGTTCGGTAATGTTGTGATTTCATATTGAAGAAATTGTGTCTGTGTGTGCAGTAATGAGCTGCTAAACTTAAATGTCTCTGGGTAAGGCATGGGGTGCAATTCCTCATATGGCTGCTAGGGCCACATGTGATTACAAGAGTGTTCAGCAGTGATGTCATTTAACAGGATTGATAGCTTTTAATATCAAATTTAGCATTTTAATGTATTCCTAAGTTGTACTGTATTCAAGCTTTGTATTGTATATTTTCCATATTTGCATATATCCTTTCAGAACCACATAGACAAATGTGCTAACACAAAAATGAAGACATGTTTTTGGACACCCAAAATCCATCTACAGTACGTTATACTGGTGGGACTCAACCCCGCCTGTGCAATGTACATTTCCAAGACAATAAAGTTTAACCTCAGACTGAACACAGTCCTCCCCGAACAATGCTAACAGTATCTGTATTTACATTATCTGGTTTGGTAGATTTGTTGAGAGACAAAACAGCAACAGTCACCAGAACCTCCTCAAACCACTATTGCAAAATCCAGATCTGCAGGATCAGTCAGCCTTCTCCTATCAGAGCTGTAAACTCTTGAACTCACTGCTATCAGAAATTAATCCATCTCAGAGTTTAACATGTTCATCACCAAAACTAAAACCTGGTTAAAGAAAAATAAAAACTGTACTCATGTGTAAATAGTGTGTATATTTGTGGGGGAGAGTAAGTGAGGGAAGGTTTTATATCATGTAAATGCAATATTGCATTATTGAATTGTATGGTCTTTTTAATTGATGTATATGAATTTTATATTGTACTGCAATGTTGTGGAAGAGCCCAACTGGGGACTGGAGTTGACAATTAGCACTAGCTATAAACTCTACATGCATCACATCAGCTGCAAGCTGGTATCTATGTTTGACTGCATTGTCCCTGTCAAATAAATAAATACAAAAGAATAATTAAAGAGGTAGGGTAAGAGACATCTAGCAGTTTACGTAAAATTTTCTGAAGACACAGGAATTGTGCTCAAAGCTAACCTTGAGCTGCAAAATAAAGCGAAATAGACACTGGATGAGCAGTGGGGTTGAAGAAGCCGTGGGACTTCCTCCATCACATGGAGGTTATGGTTGGACATGCACCCTCAGCTAAGCTCACAACACCATAATTGGTACAATAAGATCCAAAATGCCCCCTCTTGTCCAAAATTAACACCTACAACCAGACCACGGTGATGACGAATATAAAATTAAGTGGTTTGTTAGCAAATTTTAAACCAATATCTGGCTTGTTACCTCCTGGTTAGACTGCATAGACTTTTAACTACTTTCAAACCATGAGTTAGCAGAAACAGGGTTAGCAGTTGACCAGAGTAAAATGTTGGTAATTAAAAAAATACAAGATAATATTCAACATGGAGAGTGAATTAATCCAACAATATCCATGAAATCCATCTTTAAACATAATATATTGTAAAGCATAAAGCAAAGATCCCCCACAGCAGAAAGCTATATGTGAAGATGTCAGTAAATGTCTTTTGCTTGATTATCATTCTCCTTGCTCGCTGGAACATGTGTCAGAGTGGCTGCTGAGTGATCTTACAGACGGAAAAGTGCAACACTCGGTGAATACAGAGACTTTGATGTTCCTGCCTTTCATGGACAGCTGCGTCTGAAGAGACAAGTGAGCAGACATGGAGAGTCCTGACAGCTTCGGCTAATTGAACTGTTCACTCACTTATCATGAAGTGAGACTCACGCGGACACGAGAGCCGTGTGTGCGGCTGTTAGTGACAGAAAGGGAGGCCCGTGTAAAAGCTGAAGGGCGGTACAAAGTTGTTCAAATAGAGATCTCAGTTATACCTCCATCCCGCTCAGGTATGAACGGCTTTCTCACCACTTCTTTCCCAACTCCACTTCACCTCCTCATCACACTCTCCCTCTCTCCCTCTGACCTCTACCTTTGTCGATCCACTTCTCTGAGTTTCTCCTGCCCGGCCTCCTCCCTCCCCTCTCTATCCATCTTCCTCTCATCTCTTCTTTGATGTGGTGATGCAGGGTTATCTATGGTTCTTCTCTATGGGGGAAAGGCAAGGGGTGAGAGGGATCGAGAGGGGAGAAAAAACACAGAATGAAAAAAGGGATGGAGAAGCGGCAGAAAGAGCCACTGTGAGATGATGAGAAGGCTCTTTCTCCTCTCACTGCTGGTTGATGCTATTTAAAGAAGTATTTGTATTGTAATGCATTATATCTAAATGTTTAACGGAATGACTGTAACTTTAATGTGAGTGTCAAAAGGAGCACTGGTCTTATTTGACAGAAATCTAAAGTATATTTTGTAGTAGAATTTACTTTTTTACTTTTTTCTTTTCTATTTTTCTTTACTACCTCTTTAGGTTTGCTATTAATTTTTTGTCATGTACTGTATATTATGTGTCGGACCCCGGGAAGAATAGCTGCAGTTTTGCTGCAGCTAATGGGGATCCAAATAAAACTATAAACTATAAACTGAAAAATCTCCTTCAAATCACCATTCACCTCGACTGTTTAATAAATGAGGCAATGCGAACGTCTGTTATTATTTTTTTACCCCCCTAAATGAACATTTTTGGCAAAGCATGGAGGAAAACCAACATGACATCAGTCAGCTGGCTTTGCTGAAAATATCTCTTTTCGTTGTCGTTATTTGGTGTGGTGTCGTTGTGGACTGAATAATGTCTCCTTAGCTAATACAAGGAAAACATTTTTTTTCTATGTTTCCATGTTTTGCCATGGCATGCTTTTGCAGTATTTTCTTTTCTTTAAATAATAGCAATAATGATAAAAAAAAAAATCTGACCTAAAGGCAGGAACTCCTTAATAGATAATAATTTAAGGGTGAGTTCACATACAGATTTTCCTTCTTTTTTCCATTAATGGAGAAGTTTCTAAGGGACATGACTACATCTAGGAGGGAAACACTTTTTCTGCCAGTTTTCTCCCCTAAGGGGGCTACCAGGTCACAGTCCTGCCAGCCAGCCAACCGTGTAGCGTGCCAACTCTAGATAAACACACACGAGAGCAAACACCTCCATGCATGCTATGCTGCTGCTGCAAGAACATGCACAGACAGACCCCGAACCTTCATCCACCACAGTCTTGCATGTACTACGATGCCTCAATAGTATTTGCTAATTATAAATAACGCTGTGCAATGCAGTGTGTTAGGGAAACGTGAAACCCAGAGAGCCAGGTGGTTAATTAATTGATCTGGGGCTTACAAGCAACAGATCAATACCAATCCCTCTTTGCACATGTGATGTTCATAATGTAATTATTACACACTTAGATAAGTAAACTGACTAATGTGTTTATGTACCAAATAATGATTGGGCTCAGAGAAGTACATGAACAGGAAGCAAAAGTTGTTAATTAATGGCTCACGTATACTTAAACACGCTTGCTTGCAATGTGACTTTGTGTTTGTAATCCATTTGTCTCGAAAAATCTCAGCAAATTGTTTAGTACCATTAAATGGATTTATAATTGCATGTATAAATGGATACTACTTGCAGAATGGCACACCCAACCTGTCCAGAAAATACCCTCCCCATCACCTGATGACGATAGTTAGGACACACTCCAGCCGCCCTGCAACCCTGAACAAGATCGATACTTGTAGAAAATGGATGGATGGAAATTTACACACTCATCATGTGTCCCATTAAATGAAATAAAGACATGGTAAAGACATTTAGCATGGTAAATATAATTTTCGCAAAACATCAATAGAATAAATATTATTTTAATATTTGAGATTTGTTCACTGATCTTAACAAATCAGGGTGGAACAATGTTCCAGACACTTCCACAGTGTAAATGCAACAAAAACCAACCTGATGTATCTCAATATTTTTCAGAGGGGATACTTTCAGTGAACCTTGCATACAAAACAGCACTAGTTACTTAGGTGGCAAGGCCATTGCCATGGTAACTGGCTCACGAGGGACAGATGTCACCACTGCATGACACAGTGAGTCAGCAAGGAAAATCACTTTAGTACCTCCGTAAATGTGAGGACATTTCAGCTACGACCATAATTCCCTGAAAACCTTTTAGAGGTGTGATATGCTATTTCCTCCCAATGCGGGCATTGTACTGTTAAGCAGTGCACTACTTACAAAGCCATACGTCTCTCTGAGGGGACTCACAGTGGGTATAAGCGTGTTCCTCGTGTTCACCTGAATGAGCTCAGGTGTGCAGGGTCTTCCTGTGGTCTGTCAGCAGGCGGGGCCCGTGTCCCCTGCAGGATGCGTTGATTAGCTTGGCCACGGCAGGGCCAGGGTGCTTGGTGGGTGCTCTGTGGACCGTACCAAAGTTATGTGGGGGGGAAACAAGACAGAGGCATGTGGCATATCAGCACAAGGACACTAAGACAACCATGAGCTCCAAATTTGAATTCCTTTACACTATTTGTGTGTGTGTTTGTATATGTGTGTGGATATATATATATATATATATATATATATATACATACATATATATATATATATATATATATATATATATATATATATGTATCAGTGCTGTCAAGTGATTCAGAAAATTGAGAGATGAATTACTTAAGATCTATAATTAATTAATAATAATCTCTTTTTTAATCTCAACTAAAAATTGCTGAGAAACGCCCTCAACTTGAGGTGTCCTTTAAATTCATTTGATATATAACATCAAAAAAAGTGGCTATGTAAAGTAATTTTTTTTTTTTTTAGGAGACTTGGATAGATGCAGTCCTAGCTGTTTATGTAACAATAAGACCTATTGTTTACATATATGTTCACTAGGAACTACTGTTTTAAATTGCAGGAGCGTTGCTACACGGACAGTTTTGAGGGATGCACCCTGCATGAACAGGTTGGGCTGTAATGTTGTTGACCCGTGTGCTGAAGATATAATAAACTATAACCCACTTGGGTTGAAGTAAGAAATTCTGTAGTCATTAACTAATGAAAGAGACAGAATTTAACAGTTAACATCCACTTGGCAAGAACATTCACCAGCCTCAAGGTCGCAGAGTTGCGCATGCGCGGTGCTCTCCTCGAGTCTAGTTTGGGGAAGAGCGTTGCCGTGGCAACATCGTTGCTGCTAACGTTAGCTGCGGCTGCGCTCGCGACAGCGTGCTTTGCGTTTATGTGGCTAAACTTGAGCTGCTTCGGTGGTGAGCAAAGTCCTTTCCACAAAGACACATATTATTCTACCTTTATCAAAGGTTCCGTTGGGGTGTTTTAGAAATGTAAATTCCCCTTTCACTGGACCGACAACTTTCATATGCTCCTCCATTCTCACCTCTCTTCTCCGCTACTCCCCCCCCCCCCCCCCACCAGCGCAGCTAACCACGCCCACACACAGTAACAGCCAATCAGTGTCCACTTCCAGGTGTGACAGGTTTCACAATAAAGGCAATTTGTAAAAGATGAAGGCAAACAGAAAAATTAAAGTTAGAGATTAAAAAATAGATTAAGCAATTAAAAAACATAACGTGCCAAATATGCCTATAATTAATGAATCGCAATTTACACGCTAATGTTACCCCCCTAATGTATAATATATATATACATATATATATTTATATATATATATATATATATATATATATATATATATATATATATATATATATATATATATATATATATATATATATGAGCAGGGTGGAATAGTTAAAATTTGGAAATACTGTTGAAATGCATTGTTCAAATGTGTTTCTTTGTTTCTTTATACTTTTCTTGAGTATAAATATACAAGTTTTAAAAAAGGACAGACCAGGAGAGTTTAAGTTTTGTTCTAAATCAGCAGTTTCTCTGCTAATGAGCTTCTACTTTAATTGGCAGCCATATGGAGCAACCACAAAATTAGGATAAAGGCTGACTGGTTTGAAAATACACACACACACCTCACAGCTGTACACACGACTGTACATTGTTGGCAGTATTGAGGAAAATTAAAATTGGCTGGAAGTTTGGGTTTCTTTGTTTCTCATTTTTCTCAGTTGAACATTTCTCAGACCTGCTCCACCATGTGTTCAGCAGGGTGTTGTGAAAACAGAACAGTGAAAAAAAGGTTTGTCCAAATCTACCATGAGGAACTGTTTAGCTATGTATTATTTTACATTTTTGACACTTGGCAAGCAGCAAAATCTTTCTGAGTCTTCCTGAGTTCCATCTCAACGTTAGCTCTGATAAACTGCGTTTGAGAAATATACATTTAAACTGACTTTTACCCATGAAGAAACATGGGCTACATTCAACCTCAGACTTTACACAAATTAAGACAGTGACAGGTATAGTAATAATAACAATACTACTATTACTACTACTACTGCTACTACTACTACTACTACTACTACTACTACTAAGATCATTAACCTATAATAATTATAATAATAACAATAATAACAATAATAATAATCATCATCATCGTCATCATAATAATTAATAATAATTAACCTTTATTCATCCAATAAGGAGAAATGTACAATTCTGCTTTTTTAACCCATCACTAGTTGGACTAGGAGGAGGTATGTATATTTATCTGCCTTTGACAGTATTAATATATAGTACCTGTGCTTGTAAACTTGTTGTGCTGCTTTTTATGTCTATAATAAGAATACTAATGCAAAAAATTGGGGCGCTACAATGGACCGAACCTGTCCCATGTGTGCCCCTGCCTTTAGTCCAAAGACAGCGGGGACAGGCTCTGCTACACCCATCAACCTGAACACGAAGAAACAAGTATGGGCAATGCATGTAAGGATGAATGATTACAATTTGAAAATGAAATGGGCTACATTAAGGGCAAATATTCATTTGAGTTTTTATCCCTATAGTTACATGGACATTGTTCACATTAGGGCCATTTGTACTAAATAGTTTCTAGGGACTCTATTAAGCGTTATGAGGAGAGAGGTGTTCCTGGGAGAATATTATACCTTCAGGGGACTTGACTTTGGTTCGATATGTGGCACAGGAACAGTGGAGTGACTCAGCAGCTAACTGGCAATGAAAATTACAATAAAAGGTCATAATTGTTTTTCATGATTTGGTCATTACAATACCTTTTAAAGGTAACATTTAGATCCGTTGTATATATGGGTGGCTTTTTATTAAAGTCAACAAATTGTGTGTTTTATTTTATTATTTCTTTTCTTTCTTTTATGTAATAACATGCTACATTTTGCTACTGAGCTGAACTGCTAATTCCAATGTTGCTTCAATTCACTTGCCACACACTTAGTCTATGCTTTAATTATTAATTTGTGCATTTGCTGAAAGAACGTGACGGGTGAGTTGAGCCTGTGGGGAAGTTGACTATCCCACTGTATTCCAACCCAAACAAAGAAACACACATGACAACTGGGAAGCACAGAGTTACTTTAACTTAGGTTCAAGTTATATTTTTAGCTTGTCAAATCTAAATTTTAGTATATCAGATGTGATGGCTGCTATACCAAAATATATGCTGGTTTCAAAATATTTCTGACACATGTTGGTCATTTGGTGTATAAAACTACTCAAATCCTTTAGATACATGTTTGCTTAAAATTGGTAGGTTAGGTTCTCTTTTTTTCTCAATTTTTTTTTTGGTACAATGAGGCAAGATACACAACAAGAAATATTTCTCAGAGATACTGCGCAACAATTTTAGTGCAGGTAGGCCAGTAAAACACTTAACAAAAGCCGACAACATTGACGTGACATGACATTGGGTTCATTCATTAGTATCCTGGGAGTTGACATGGATTTCTTACAATTAAGTCTGATCTGTGCTTTCAAGGAACATTATGAGAAATTAAATTAAATCTCAAAAGTTTGAAGGAACTGCAAGGAGGGAGCAACACTTCATATTTTACAATAATATTAACCTGGGGCAAAGAAAGTCACATCAACATTACAAAAAAAGTAATATTTTAAATCCCTTTGTCATTGATGCCTTCTGATTGCTTCAATTTGTAGGAAAAATCCTGAATTCAGGTGACACTTTTAATGCAGCTTCATTCCCCTAATGTTGTGGTCCACTAGATTAAAAATGGCCCTTACATCAGGTGAACCATGACATGGGAGGACAATATAGTTGCATTTTCTATCCTTCTAAATAATCTTCTTCTCTAAAATAGGAGCTAAAAAGACCTAGAAAAGAGGTTCTGTAAACTACAGTCGACCAAAGCTTTTCCAGATTGGGCACGAAAAGAGGAAGGCTGCGTTCAATAATTATTAGAACTATGAAAAAGTTATTGCATTAAGAAAAACAACTCATATATCATGTTGTGTTTTGTCACTGTTCCTGTAATGCCTCAGCTTTGGT